>NC_073354.2:23753750-24067812 GCF_027580225.2 Misgurnus anguillicaudatus
CTCTTAAACATATTTTGTTTATAACTGTTTAACTTTCATTAATTGTTACATGTCAAGTATTCACAACATATAGCCACTCCTTATGACTAAAATTGCACTACATGTTTTCTTTTTTTTATATATTTTATAGATATATAGGCTAAACAGCCTTTCCGTTGGACATTACAGATATAACTGTCGGGAGTTCGCCCCCTAGTGGCAGTAGTAATGAAATTGTAGTTTAATCGTAAGTCTGTCATGTGAGAGAACCTTTAATCTACGAATATATTTATAGTTAATAATTTACTTACCAGTAATCAATCGTTTTTAAAGTATTCAAGTGTTACTGATAAAGTGAAACAAAAAATAATTAATATTTTTTCTTTGCACACAGTTTGATCGGAACACACTGAAATACATCACTTCCGGTCGCCGCGTCACATGCGGTGAAGCCGCATAAGTTTATTTTCTTTAACGCATCCAAAGCTCGAATTGGATCAGATAATAAAGCACCCACAGATGGTTGGCAGGACCTTTCTGACTCACCTTCCGTGGTTTCGGCTGTCTTTGTCATGTACAGTGGAAAGGTAAAGTAACCACGCTGAATTTAAATCAGACTATAGTCGTTTCTCAATCCGAAGGCTGCAGCCTCCGGAGGTCACACCTCCAGGCTGCATACGTCATTAAGTCTTATTTCAGAATTTTAACAATTATAAAGTTGACTATTATTCTTAGTTAATCGTAAATTGTTATAATATGCTTATGATTTGTGAATGTAATGCTCAGTTAACTTAAACTTGATGACATAGGCAGTTGGCATATGCGAGCTCGGAGGCTGCATGCAGCCTTCCGATTGAGAAACGGCCAAAGGTGACCGGCGGGCCGGATAAAGATGATGGGCGGGCCGCACTTGGCCCACGGGCCACCAGTTGACTAGCCCTGACGTATGGGAAACCATCACCCCAGTGTTTACAAATGTGGAGAAAGAGGACCGTTCCGAAGTTGTTGTATGTGGAATGATAATGTATTTATGTTAGTTTATTGTTTAAAATGGTCCGCAAGTGTGCGTTTCAAATTTGTGACAAATTTCAAATTTGCCGCATCACACAGCTGGTGCAAGACGAGAAGTTGTGGTTTAAAAGTACTTATTTTTTATTTTTCTTGTCAAAAATGACTATTAGTTGTTGAAGAGCTTAAGTATATACTTTAAAAAATGCTGGGTTATTTTCAACCCAACATTGGGTCAAAAAACGGAGAAACCGATATTAACAAACTAGATAAGTAATTACTGTACAACTGTACATCTCTCTCTCTCTCTCTCTCTCTCTCTCTCTCTCTCTTCTCACTTTTTTTAAGTGTACACAAAATAAGAGAGAAAGAGCAAGAGCACCACGGTCGGTGAACAATCGTCGTCTTCTGTTGTCAAAATGTTAACTCAAGCATGCTATCCAACTGTAAGCAGAAACAGAGTAAACATAAGCAAACCTGGAAGCACATACACACACGACTTCTGATAACATCACATTGACCACATTTTTGTCATATCAGGCTTATGAAATTGTCTATACACTTTTCCATTCTATGTGCTTTTCCAATGTGTGGTACGACTCGGCTCGGTACCACGTGGCTGGGCTTAGCTTGCTTTTCTTTGGCTCGGTTTGCTTTTCCATTGAAATTTGGTGCCGTTTCAGAGTGGGTAGGAATATAGACTTCTTTATCATTACAGTTGTGCCACCTCTGCTGCCATGAAATCACGTTAACTCTTTCCCCACCATTGACGAGTTATCTTGTCAATTAAGAGAAAACGCTTTTCTGCCAATGACGAGAATTTCCGGCTTTCTGCAATACCGCTATTATCCACCAGGTGGCGCAACTTATACAACCCCAAAGTAACGCCTCACGTGACAGAGAAAGAACTTTGTGTATGTTTTACGGACCGCTCTGCATCTGATCTCTATCAAAAGTCCTTTACAAAATTGGAATTATCTCAGCTTTTTGCTTAAAATTTGGTGTTTTTGAAAAAAACTACCAATATTTCAGGGGTGATAAAAAGAGAACTAATGAAGGTAGGATGAAACGTTTTTTTTTGTTTGAAAGCAGAGGGTCTGTTCTTTCATGTGATATATTATATGTTGTTTAGATATTTAAAGAAGAACATTTTCTGGGAGGCATTAAACTTTTGTGAAAATCATGAAAAATGCTGGCGCTGGCTGGCAACTTTTTTTTAAAATGCTGGGGGGAAAGAGTTAAACACGATACAAACAAACAAACAACATGGGAGCAATGAAGCAAATTGATGTAATGGTGTTCTTGATTCTCGTCATGTAGATGTTTTTAACCGCTAAAAGGGAGTTGGGGAACTTGTACAACAAAGCACAAGAAGACATTACTCGGTTTGCTCGACGGTGCACAAGGGTAAGCTAATCTTGCATTTAGCAGTGACAATGGTAGAGATGATTCTCTTTGACCAATCAGTCATGTGCAGTGTTACACTTCCTGTTTCAGTATCAGTATCAGTACGGCTCGCTTGGAACCTCAATCGATGTGGGGCTAAAAAAGTATTGGGTACTAGGTACTGTACACACCCCAGAAGTAAAACGTGGTTTTGGAAGATTGGAAGAATTTTCTCAAAAAGCACTAAATTTGTGAGGACATGTGTGACTAGACAATGAGCTGTATACTGTACACACACATCCATTGATTTGGTTAATTCAGCATCTGTCTGTCAGATTCCACAGAGATTCACACATGGCTGCATGTTTATGAGCCTCATTTTCCATCTTCATGCATGTGAAAGTACAGCGCTTCACAAATGATCAAAGCTAGATGAACATGAAGGTAATTATAGCAGTATTAGATGCCTGAATAGGTAGACTGTAAAGAGAATTGCTGACAGCAATTCTGTTAATATTGAACCAAGATGAGGTTTGTATAATGGTTAAGGTTGTGTCTGGGTACAGGGACTAATGCTGATTAACGTGCCAAGTAAAGTTTTCAAGGGTTGTTTGCACAGAATCTATTCTTGCATTAAAACCAGCCAGATACAGTGGTGAGTTTTTAAAAGACAAATAAGGTACAAAAAGACAAGAATGTGACCCATACAGTACTTTATGCAAATATGTGAGAAAAAAGGTCTGTGAATAATCTTTAAAAAAATAATTAATGCTTGGGTGAAGTATTATTAACCCTTTGAGTCCAGGTTACTCCAAGGAGATTGGATCACTTTATATAACACTGGGTCTGGTAAATGATTACAAACTGTCTGGATGCTAAATTCATTACTCCCAGCTTCTTTCCTATAAAGGGCATGTAATTTAACGGTTTAGAGGTGTGAATAAATTTCACAAATGCTCAAAGGCCACTGTGTATCTGATGCAAAAAGTGCACAGAGAAGACTGTGTGATGACTTGTGGGAAAGTAAGAAGTCATTGCTGGTCTCCATTAGAAAACAATCACAACAAAGCATTGTGGGTAATATGGCAGACAAATGGGAAGTCATGGGGAAGGATAGAGAAATTATCATGAGATTTTACTCCACAGCTGCCAAAATTTCAAGCCTTGTCTCCACTGTTCTGTATGCACGTCTACACAGAATGTTTTCATTAAATGAGAAGGTTTATGTTGTGTGGTACATAATCCCATTTCAACCATTTAAGGTAAAGCTGTGTAAACAACGCTTACCAATAAACCACTAATTAAAACAGCAGAGCAGGAGACAGCCTCAAAGAATAAAAAAGGGCCTCGTAAAGCCTGTTCCCAAAACCCTCTACATCCATTAACCCTAATAGTGTTGTTTTATCTGAACCTCGACACAAAGATTTCTTGGCACCATGAGCTGCATTTCTACCTGTCAGCAAATCCGTTAACCTGGGTGACCCCAAAGTGTGTCCCCTTGACATCACTACCCAATTTAAAGAAAGAGAGCTTTCTAATCGGATACCACTGTACTCCTAAACCGCATGCTACCTTAAGACTATTTCTACTGCTACACCACACACTATGCAAGTCATTTTAAATGAAAAGAAAGCTTACTAAAAATGTCATTGTTCCCATAGGACCTAAATGTTTTCTTTTATGTGCACAGCGTAGTAGGAAATATAGCATGCCTCTAAATAAATGTTTTAGGTCCATAAAATCTCTACTCAAATGCCGTACGAAAAAAAAAAACAGCAGTCCCTTCAATGTCGAGGACATTGCAGATGAAAGTCTGACTCGGTGAGTAAAGTGCGGCTCATTAAACAGAGAGATTAATGGCTACCCCACAATGCTGAGCAGGGAATTTTGTACACACACAAATGTGAACAAACATACCCAGAGCAGGACACACTCTTGCATGGCTGATCACACAGACAGCCATTATGACCCAGTAACCACCAAACCTGACCACAAATCTGTAAACTTGACTGACCTTGGTGTGCTAGTGACTGTGAAGAGGTGACTCACATAAAAAAATGTGGTAAGACTTGAGTATGGGGACCTATTCTCTCTTTGAACAAATTGCCTATTAGCATGCACAATTTTTAGCAATATTAGCTGTTAATTAGTATTTTACAGCATATATTAATGCATGACTATATTCTAAATCCTTATAATTTTACCCCCATACCTACACTCTAAAAAATTCTGGGTTATTTTCAACCCAGTGTTGGGTCAAAACAGGTCGAACCCAACCCATCGGGTTATAATTTAACCTGTGCTCTCATTTTTACCCATTATTAGGTCAAATATAAACACATTCTGGGTTAATTTAACCCGACGGCTGAGTTTGTCTCTTTTTGACCCAATGAGTATATACTTAAACGCTTCAACAACTACTTTATAAGGTAATATTAAGCAGTAAATTAGAAGTTTTAAGAGGCAAAATGTGTGGTTAATAGTGAATATGTATTCCAAATACTAAAGTGTTACCAAAAGATCAAGCATCAAGGCTACATGTTAAATTTTATTCTGTTCTTAAGGGGTGTGCAATGTGCATACCAAAGCGTTTGAACGCATCTAAAAATGCCAGGCGTACGCCAACTGCCAGCTTTTTTTCAGCTGAGCGCTTTGGTTGCTATGATACTTCTGCTTTGTTTATCAGTCGTTGAACGATACAGTCGTATGCAAAAGTTTGGGCACTCCCGACAATTTCCATTAATTTTTGGGTGTTTGTATCAGCAATTTCATTTTGATCTATCAAATAACTGAAGGACACAGTAATATTTCAGTAGTGAAATGAGGTTTATTTGATTAACAAAAAATGTGCAATATGCATCAAAACGAAATTAGACAGGTGAATAAATTTGGGCACCCTTGTCATTTTGTTGATTTGAATACCTGTAACTACTTAGCACTGTTTATTTGGAACACACAATTGTTTTGGTGAGCTCATTAAGCCTTGAACTTCATAGACAGGTGCATCCAATCATAAGAAAAGGTATTTAAGGTGGCCAATTGCAAGTTGTTGTTCTCTTTGACTCTCCTCTGAACAAAACAACTCTCAAATGACCTGAAAACAAAGATTGTTCAACATTATGGTTTAGGGGAAGCTACAAAAAGTTATTGCAGAGATATAAGCAGTCAGTGTCCACTGCGAGGAACATAGTGAGGAAATGGAAGACCACATGGCACAGTTCTTGTTAAGGCCAGAAGTGGCAGACCACATAAAATATTGGAGAGGCAAAAAATTGTAAGAATGATCAAAAACAGACAGACCACCTCCAAAGACCTACAACATCAACTTGCTGCAGATGGTGTCGCTGTGCATCCTTCAACAATTCAGCGTACTTTTCACTTTGATGTCACTTAAGGTATGCACACGCACATTTGGACAAGTCAGCTTAATTTTGGAATAAGGTGCTGTGGACTGATGAAACAAAGATTGAGTTATTTGGTCATAACAAGGGACGTTTTGCATGGCGGCAAAGGAACACAGCGTTCCAAGAAAAACACTCGCTACCCACAGTAAAATTTGGTACTGGGAATCTGGTTAAAGTTGAGGCTCGCATGGATTCCACTAAATATCAGCAGATTCTTGAGAATAATGTTGAGGAATCAGTCACAAAGTTGAATCAGTCACAAAGTTGAATATTTCAACAAGACAACGACCCAAAACACTGCTCAAAATCTACTCTGGCATTTATGCAGAGGAACAAGTACATTCTGATATGTTCTGGAATGGCCATCCCAGTCCCCGGACCTAAACATCTGTGGGGTGATTTGAAGTGGGCTGTCCATGCTCGGCAACCATCAAACCTAACCGAACTGGAGATGTTTTGTACGGAGGAACGGTCCAAAATACATTCATGCAGAATCCAGAAACTCGTTACAGGCTATAGGAAGCATCTAGAGGCTGTTATTTCTGCTAAAGGACACTCTACTAAATACTGATGTGATTTTTCTGTTGGGGTGCCCAAATTTATGCACCTGTCTAATTAAATTTTAATGCATATTGCACATTTTCTGTTAATCCAACAAACCTCATTTCACTACTGAAATATTACTGTGTCCTTCAGTTATTTGATGGATCAAAATAAAATATAAAGAGCTGAAATCAACTTAACCATTTATCTTTCCATGGCTTGCCATCCACTTAACACAATGCAGGTGTTTTTAGTAATACAATTAGAAAAATTGTCATTGGGAGAAACTTAAACAATGCTTAAACAATGCCAACATCATATGCCAAACCTAAATAAACTGCATAAAATTAATGATAAAAAATAAATTTGTGATGTGCCATCAGTTGTGGTCTTGATCGGTCTTGAAATAAAATTCCGAGTCCTCTTTGTCTGAGACCGAGATGAGCGGTCGATTCCAAGACGAGACCAAGACCTTTAAAAAGTGGTCTTGAGACCGGTCTCGAGAACTACAACACTAGTGCCTTGGGATGTGCAGTATTATTTGATGTGGTGACGTCAGTTTAACTGAAACAACGGAACTATCGAGAAGACCCTTCCCCCCTTTTTTTTAAATAACCAATAGGTTTCATTTATGAGCGGGACGCTTCAGCATCTAAAGAACATTTGATTAGACAGGAAATTTGATGAGAAATTGAAGTGTAGGGTGATGTCACAAAATTCTAGACTTTTTAGGGCACGTGCCAAACTGTAGGTTTTGAATGAGTATATCTGCTGTATGAGTATTTTGTCAGTGTTTTGGACGATACCAGTTTATATTTATTCTTAAACCTAACATATTTATAGTAAAAGGACAAAGTTTAATTTTAATTTCACGTGGGTTTAAAAACAAAGTTATTCTTGAAAAATGTAAGGTTTCATGATCAAGGTTATCAGTTGGTATCTTTGGATGGATGGGTGAAGGTATTTTTCATTAAATTTGCACTCTACTGTGTATTTTAGCACAGCTGGAATATTGTATGGACCAGTATCAGCATCCAGGATCAGAACTATTTATAACTTCGATCACAACACTGCAATTCCAGATCAAAATACTTTCTAATATCTAAAACATATGGCTATTTCAGCTATAAACAATATCTGATTTTTACATTATGTTTATGTACTTTGAAAAGACACAGGGAGAAGTTCATAAACAGTGTGTAGCACAAAAACAGAGCAAAATAAAAATGAGCGACATTTGGCAAACAGACCTATTTAAGTGTGGGCTCCACTAAATCCTGTTGGGTCTCTTGCTCTTATGTGACAATTATTGTAAGGTTGTCAGCTATTTCGGCATTGTAGTATTGCAGTAGTAAGCATGAATGTTTGGGCAACTGTATCAAAATGTCACATGAAAGAATAGGATTATTCTAAATGAAAGACAGAAATGTAAAAATACATTAGGCTGCCCACAAAAGAGCCTTTGAAAGCAGTTTACAATTAGTTGTTAGTGACTAGTACTCACACAACACACAACTCTCCAGACACTACACAAAAAGACCAACATACTGCTGCTAACATCAGCAGCACAGCCAGCCAAACTGCTGAGAGAGGCTATAAACTAACAAAGAGCTCCATATACAGTCTCATACATTCAGCAATGTCCTCTGGAATATGACCCAGTATTGACAAGTGATTTAATGAAAGACAAAAAGGAAAATTTAATGAATTATCTAAATGAAATTTGTAACCCTCTTTGTTAACTGCCCTCGTCTGCCCTCTCTACTGACAAATAAGTATAGATTTACATTAAACATTCACTGTCTATATTCCAGTTTAAGGGAAATCTAATCAGAGTTTCAACACATCACTGTAACCTGAGCTCTTTTGCGAAACCTACAGTAGTAAGATGCACTTTATTTGTGCATACTGTAGGCTCATTCCTGACTGAAAAGATGGAAAATTAAATTATGATGCCTCCTAATATTTTATGGAAGCATCGCATGCATTATTCACAGTAAATTCACTCCCAGAATGCACAGTGATGGGCACAGTGGAAAATATTTTCATTTGGCAGACAAGGAAAGAGAAATCTCGATAATAAATACACTTGTATTTCATTCAATACAGAAACGTACAAATATTAACAAGTGTGATCATTTTATTGATATTTTTAACCTTATTGCTGTTATACTATTTGCTTGTGTTATTTAGTTTTGCTTTATTCGTAAACCAATTTTGCCGTTTTGTGGAGTGTCAGCAACTGTGATTTGCATGCCTATGAACTTATAACATCATGAAGCCAATCTTAAACTAGGTCTAACACAAAGCAAGCTGATTTAATGCCACAGTGAAGTCCTAGTCTTGAGTTAAGAGCTTATTTGTATGCCATCAGCCGCAGTAGATTCCCCACTAAAGATAAATCTGCATGCAATGTAACAAGTATTCAAAGTCAAGATGATAACACAATATGCTGCCTATTTTATATGCTCCCAATCTCATTCTGAATACTCATTACAGGAGCTTATTTAGGATATTTCGAATAGAAAGAGGTTATTCGGGTCGTAATATTGATTCGTGTAAATGCATTCAATGTATGCAGCTGCAGACACCGCACCAATAGGATTTCTGACCAGAATTTATTTCTACTGATCCTCCTCAACTCCCAAGAGAAGAGGCATATGTTATATCTGTCCAATAAGAAGCAGAATCTGAATTGCATACTGTACTGTATGTATGTGCATTTACCTGCCCTCCACCAGCTAATGAGCTGCCAATTGACTGTGCATCAAACAGTAAAGACACATGAAAGGCTCTTCAATACTGTCAGAGTCAGACACATGCAATCAGTATATAACCAATCAGTGTCAAATGGCATCAAATTAGCATACTGCATCAAATCTCATTTGCATAGTTGGGCCTGACCATACATAAACCTGTCATTAAAATGCCGTTATACTGACGGAGGGCTGCCGAACGGTTTCAATACAGGCTGAGCTGATCAAGGAAAACAAGCATTACTAAGGTCACAATATGTAAAGGACAATGTACATCGGGGTGGTCATTAATGCAAAATAAACCCTGACAGGTTGATCAGATCTAATATCATTCTAATAGTGTTTATTTTGTAATGATCAATGGCTGACGGTATAGTCAGTTTACTATCTATTACACAGCAATTAATTATAAATAAATAGACATAATATTACATTAGGTTTTGTACATAATGAAAATACACTCACCTAAAGGATTATTAGGAACACCATACTAATACTGTGTTTGACCCCCTTTCGCCTTCAGAAGTGCCTTAATTCTACGTGACATTGATTCAACAAGGTGCTGAAAGCATTCTTTAGACATGTTGGCCCATATTGATAGGATAGCATCTTGCAGTTGATGGAGATTTGTGGGATGCACATCCAGGGCACGAAGCTCCCTTTCCACCACATCCCAAAGATGCTCTATTGGGTTGAGATCTGGTGACTGTGGGGGCCATTTTAGTACAGTGAACTCATTGTCATGTTCAAGAAACCAATTAGAAATGATTCGAGCTTTATGACATGGTGCATTATCCTCCTGGAAGTAGCCATAAAGTAGCTTTATGGTGGTCATAAAGAGATGGACATGGTCAGAAACAATGCTCAGGTAGGCCGTGGCATTTAAGCGATGCCCAATTGTCACTATAAGGGGCCTTAAGTGTACCAAGAAAACATCCCCCACACGATTACACCACCACCAGCAGCCTGCACAGTGGTAACAAGGCATGATGAATCCGTGTTCTCATTCTGTTTACGCCAAATTCTGACTTTACCATCTAAATGTCTCAACAAAAATCGAGACTCATCATACCAGGCAAAATTTTTCTAGTCTTCAACTGTCCAATTTTTGTGAGCTTGTGCAAATTGTAGCCTCTTTTTCCTATTTGTAGAGGAGATTAGTGATACCTGGTGGGGTCTTCTGCTGATGTAGCCCATCCGCATCAAGGTTTTGCGTGTTGTGGCTTCACAAATGCTTTGCTGCATACCTCAGTTGTAACGAGTGGTTATTTCAGTCAAAGTTGCTCTTCTATCAGCTTGAATCAGTCGGCCCATTCTCCTCTGACCTCTAGCATCAACAAGGCATTTTCGCCCACAGGACTGCCGCATACTGGATGTTTTCCCTTTTCACATCATTCATTGTAAACCCTAGAAATGGTTGTGCGTGAAAATCCCAGTAACTAAGCAGATTGTTAAATACTTAGACCGGCCCGTCTGGCACCAACAATCATACCACGCTCAAAATTGCTTAAATCACCTTCCTTTCCCATTTTGACATGCAGTTTGAAGTTCAGGAGATTGTCTTGACCAGGACCACACCATTAAATGCTTTAAAGCAACTGCCATGCGATTGGTTGATTAGATAATTTCATTAATGAGAAATTGAACAGGTGTTCCTAATAATCCTTTAGGTGAGTGTAGATTCCAATCATTTACCAATCAAAATCAGTAATTTTGGTAAAAACTACAAAATAAATTATTTAAAAAGGTTATCTTGGTTATGAATCACTGACCATGTTGGAGTCAAGACTTCTCTACCAACACTATTAATAATCAAGAATAAAGAGGAGAGAGGTGAGATACCCAAGAAGAGGAGATTGAAGAGGAGGTTGTAAGAAACACCCAGATGGTAAATACTGGAGGTATGAATGATATATTTACTTTTTAAACAACATGCCCATGAGTAGGTGTACTGTAATTCCGGTCTTAAATAAACAGCAACCAGAAATACTTGTAACCCTTTTTGTCATTAATGGACTGAACCTGCCACGAACTGCTATGGACAGGGGCGGAGTGGAACCAAAAAAATCTACCGGGAAATTTTGTAGACCACCAGCCCTCGGTGGTCAAAAAATAAATAAATAACTATAACCATGTTTTTTTTGAAGTAAAACTAGGGTAATACAAATCGCAATCAATCTGCCAAAAAACCCAACATTTTCACAATAATTAAATCATGGTTCATTTTCCTAAGGGAGTAACTGATACCTGTTTGAAAGACGGGGATGCGCACCTGTCAATCAGCTATTACATAACAGAACGAGGCCAGAAATGTGTTTGGTGTGGTTCCAGACAGGCCTGTATGTTTTTTAGTTATGTCAAGCAGAATGTTATTCTGTATGCACATTTTCCCTGGTAAACATCAATATACAATTTAAGCAAAACAAATTTGTGCCTTGTGAACACAGCCATGGTTGATGATACTAAAAGCACATTGCTAGTGTTTAGGAATCAGAACAGGGATCAGAGTCTGATGTAACTCAAATAACAGCAGACCACTAAAATTCAACTAAGTGTTAAGCAGTTCATTTAGATTTGTAAAAAGTTCACTTATTGCCACGCTGACTCCCATGCATTTCTTCTGGTTAAATATCAAGAAAATAGTTTAAAAAAGCAGTCAGTCTTGAGTCAGTATAGGGGTGCTGAAAACAGTCAGGCAGCAGGTTAGAGTCCAGCTGGCACACAGCCTGAATCTGAACAGCCAACGAACAGAGTAAAAACCACAGGAGAGAGGCATTTGGGAAAGACCCCATACAATGTGTTTTTGCTTCCCCCACCACCAATAACCTCACCATCTTTCCTTCCTCTATCCTGTCTCTCTTTTTCCCTCCTGGCAATGCTGCATGCTAGCGGATCTGGAGGCACTATGGAGAATAAAGCTGACTGAAAAAGAAAGCAAACGCTTTTAACGTGTTACAGTCAAGATGTTTTATAATGAAAAAGCTTTTTACAAAACTTCAGTGATAATTTAATCAACTATAGAAACTGTTGCACACCAAAGAAATAGGAAAGGCGGCTACACAATGACAATGAGTAATTTAATAATCACTGTATGCTAGTGGTTCCCTCTTGGGGGGCGCAAAGTTTTATGACAGTTTTTAAAATACATCAATTTATCATAATTCTGTGTAATTAAACCTCAATAAATACCCATCAACCAACAGCACTACATTGTATAATTTATAATGTTTACAGTAATTAAAATTCTAAATTGGAGATTGCTTTATGTCATACATTTTCTTTGGGGGGGCAAAATGTTTGAGCATCAGTGCCTGCTGCTTTGATTCTTCTGTATGTATTATAAATTCAATGTCCAATAAATATTCTCAGATCAAGCCACATGAACTGTATAAGAAGTGTAATGCTGTTATTTTTTAATAACAAATGGCTACAGTAAGTCAATTAGCTCAAATTTTCCTAATTTAAAATAAAACAATTTGTTAAAAGCATATGCTGCTGAACATACACACACACACACACACACACACACACACACACGCATGTTTTGTGCTATAAAGAAACATTTAAACTTACAAACGGTCCATTTGCACCATCATGCCTAACATTGCTCCCTGCAACTGTGCAACTGGCATGGTCACGGTAGCATTTTCCACTGTGGTGCTACAAAATCAGGATTAGTGCAGAAAAGTTCAGACTGGGAATGATTTGCAATACATTGTTGAAGTTGAAATGCAAATGTTCCTTATGCTCAGAACAGTTTGGTTTAATGGTAAAAAAGCAGCTAAAGGCTCTGTATGACATACTCCATTAATGCAGCTCTCCCACACACAGTTATCTAACCTCTTTGCAAGACACATTTCTCTTTTTTGCTAATTTGCAGTGTAGCTTTTTATATTTGAAGCCAAACCCTGGAGCAGTAACACACACACACAAACTGCTCATTTTAATTCAAGGGTTAACTCGCTGCTGAGAGTGTGGCAGGTTTCCCATCCATCTTCATTAATCTGCTAGGAAGAGTAGCATTTTCAAAGCAATAAATTAGTCACATTGGAATCATATCAGAGGAGCTTCATAAGCTTTTGTGCAGGTATGTGAATAGTTATGTCTAAATGGATAAGGTGGGAGTGAGTCACTGTTATCTAATTAGATATTTTATGTGTGTCCAATGTCTTGCGGACACCAATGCTCTGTCAGCAGTCAACCTTAAAGATTAAGACTTTAGTAATGTATTTATGACTCATAATATATATTCAAAGCCATATTTACATATAAATAGCTTTATTTATATTCAAAGCTTTAAGGAAGTATCTGTGTGGTTGTGTTTGCCTTTTCAGATCCAGTTGAACATTCAAGAAGTCATCATGAATCCCAATGCATACTGTATGCATGGCAGATCAGAACCTTAGTGCCACATCTTGACTCTTTCCCATACTGTGCAGAAGCTTGAAAAATATTTCTCATTGGACGCACGCTTGTTGCCACGGTTACACGCCTGACCCAAAGTTATCTTTCGAACTATATTTGTTTATCGGTCTGGCTAGTGACTAAACGGAGCTTTGAAACAAATACCTTTGAAAATAAAAATGCTTCAGTTTCCTAAAGTCGAGGGGAGACGGCGAGCACGGATCACTACTGTGCAATAAGAGGTTTGGCAGCCAGGCAAGAATTCAAGGATCTGTAGCAAACATTGTATGCACTTACACCTGCCTGCTTCCATTCCTTAGCAAGCTCTGCACTGGTGGTGCCCTGATTCACAGCTGAATCAGCCATAAATAAAGAATGGTATGAAAACATTTCAAGAGCAAACCATCCAAGAACAGTTTGGTGAGAAACAATGCCTTTTCCAGCATGATTGAGCACCTTGCTATAAGGCAAAAGTGATAACTTGGTGGCTTGGGGAACAAAACATTAAAAATGTGGATCCATGGCCAGGAAACTTTCAAGACCTTAATCCCATTGAGAACTTGTTGTCAATCCTCAAGAGGTGGGTGGACAAACAAAAACTCAAAAATTCTGACAAACTCCAAGCATTGATCATGCAAGAATGGGCTGTTATCAGTCCATTAATGGCAAATTGCAAAGGTCTTAACCCTTTCCCCACCACTGAGGAGTTATCTCGTCAATTAAGAGAAAACATTTCCCTGCCAACTTATAAAAAACTGAAGCATCAACTAATTGAAAAACATGTAAGTTTGATCATCGTTCTGAATCTGATCGGCAATTATTTCACCTTTTTGCTAAAAATTTGGTATTTTTAAAGAAACCCATATTTGAGAAGTGATAAAAAGAGAACAAATGGAGATAGGATATTTGTTTGTTTGAAAGCAGAGGGTCTGTTCTTTCATTTGATATACTGTATGTTTATATATTTAAAGAAGAAACTTTTCTGGATGGCATTTTGTGAAACTTCAAATAAATGAAAATTTGAAAATCACATGAAAATTCTGGGGTGCAACTTTTTTTTAAAACGCTGGCAGGAAAGAGTTAAAAAAAGAAGGCGGCAAATTCTGATTCTGTGCATAAACTTTGTGATAATGAATATTTGTGTCACTCAAAACTTTTACCCACGGTTGCATTTAGATTGGTTGAGCGTGAATATATATCAACCAGATTTTAACTTCACTACCACCTTCTTCATCACCACTGCCAAGATTTCAACCATGTTTCATCATCCTACCGTTGTCACTGAGGAATTGTGGAACTCCAGCTTCACTAAAGGAAATGTTTTTTATGCTACAGTATAAGATATTTAATTTTATCTTAGAGTCTGAACTAGCTAGCAATATAACAAATCATTTTCATATGAAATATCTACTGATATAGATCCTATACAAATGGGCCATTAGTTATACAACAGATAACCGTTTTAAGCTAGTACGTTAAATTAAACACAAACCACTGATGAATAAATCACTGTGTATTAGAGGTTTAAATTACTTTGAAAAGCTTATCAAAGTAATCAGAAAATCAATTTCTAATATATTCTATGAGAACTCAGTCCCGCTTTTATCTTTTGATTTCTCATTCCTACAAAATTCACAGTACAAAACGTCTTTAGTGAATTAATTACAACAGAGACTGATAGTTCTCCAAACAATACAGCCACTGATATTCACAACCATCCAGAAACCCTTGGTCTTACTGTATTGCACATTGTCCATTGAAGTCCCTCATAACCAAGACTAACCAAAACTGGATTGAAGAAAACCATGTCACTGTTTTCACAACTTTCCATATTATTGTGTTTTGGCAACCAAATCTGAATTTCTGCTGTTTATGGCTCAATAGCAGCTAGTGCTGTAACTGATCACACCTTAGAGATGTCTTAACTTGTATCTGAAACAGAAAGAGAGATTGTAATTCATGTAATGAGAAACATCAAAGCTACCTTTTCTGTTAGAGAATAAATGAAATAATGTTTCTGATATAGTAGACTGGGGACCTTTCATTTACAAAGAAAATGAAAAAATATTTATTACTTTTTTTACACAGCTGCTAATAGCAGCCATGATGAACTGTATTTACTAAACCTTGTTTAAGCTTGAAGCTGTTCTGTGGGGTTGTTGTATAACCCCACAGAACAGCTTCAATGCTCGAAATGTATGATCTATTCTCTTGATCCTCTCTCTTTAACGTATTAAAGGACAAGTTTGGTATTTTACACTTAAAGCCCTGTTTTCAGATTGTTTATGATGAAATAGAACGGTTTTGACTGAAATGTGGATATATGATGCTGTCCCAAAATTTTTTGGGTGTTTGTTCTATCACCTCCCATCTCTACAATGGGTGCATAGGTGCACTGGAACAATCCTTCCTAAAATGCATTAAACTTTCGTTTACAAAGACGTGAAACTCACCGAGTGGTCAGGGGTGTTCATTGATATGCTCACACAAAAATCACTGCAAAAGATGCTTTCTAACAGGTGTTTTAGCATTCGTTGTAAACTTGTGGACCTATTTTTCCAAACGCCTCACACACGTACATTCTTCCGTTGAGAGCTTGAATAATAGACACTCCAGCCCAGTTGGTGGCGATAATACACATTTGCCAATTGCAACAAAACAAACAAAGTTCCCGGCGCGGAGTAATACCGTACCTCACAGCACATCTAATACAAGTCAATGGAGTTGGACAAAAACTACGATAAAACCTGTTGGAAAGCATCTTTTGCAGCGATTTTTGTGTGAGCATATCAGTGAACGCCCCCGACCACCCGGTGAGTTTCAAGTCTTTGTAAATGAAAGTTTAATGTATTTTAGGAAGGATTGTTCCAGTGCACCTATGCAGCCATTTTAGAGGTGGGAGGTTATAGAAACAAACACCCAAAAATTCTCGAGCCGGCATCATACTGTATGTCCAAATTTCAGTCAAAACCATTCTATTTCATCATAAACAATCTGAAAACACGGCTTTAAGTGTAAAATACCGAACTTGTCCTTTAAGCCTAAAAGTTCTGCATAAAAAAGGGCGTGGCCACTTGAGTGGCAAGTGAATTGCCAGTCCCTTTAGCTCCACCCACCACATCCAAGTTTTATAAAGTCTATGTATTTTGCAAGCCTTAAATATGCACAAGCAATCCCTTCGTAAGCTGATTTCCCTTAAGACTATGACTATGGTATGTGTGAGCATTCCAACCTGTGCTAATCACTTAACTAATGGCATGCATTTGGGGTGTGACTATCTGTTTGTCTAACCTATGGAGAATTGGAAATCGGATTAGAAAATGTTAAAATTTTCAGTTTGGCAATGCAATTGCCACAGAAATGACACACTTCAAAACACACCCACTCAGTCATTAAATAGCCCCATTAATATGCTGTTTGCAGATGTTAGTTTGCGACATACATGTTTTAATACGTTTTCATTTTTTGTTATTTGTATCTTGTATTTTTCTTTAATTTCTCTGTGGTGGAGAGTAAGGTTGTAACTCAGGCTGCAAAAGAGGCAACACATACAGATTCAATTATTGAAAAAATATTAGGTTAATACATTTTCTTGTTTATTTACAAGTGTGTATTCTCCGACCTTTTTCAATTTCTTTGTACTTGCTACATCTGCAGTAGTAGAGCTCCAAGTCAAATTATACCCAGACAACAAACAGGCTGCTGGGAAACCAGCCAAGAGTTTTACAAAGCAAAAAGATTTGACAAAAAAGGTGAGAGGCTGAGCTGAATGGAGCTGTTCAAGCAGAAAATCAGTACAGCACAGTATAGCTTAGGAACAGTGTTCATATTTGTACATTTAATTATAACAAGACTCTGTAATACTTTATTCTGATTGGTCAATGCTGGTGTTCTGCAGTCAATTTGAATACAATACATTTTAAACAGTGACTGTACTTGACTGCTTGACTATTTGACTATTGTATATCTCCTATACTGAGCTTTTTTGCTATTTTTATAATTAAATCATCTTCATTCATATCAATATTTTATGTCCACTTTACTCAATCGCTCGACGTAAACTAAATCCCTTCAGGATGATATAAAACCTGATCACACTATCAGTGTTTATTTTGTAGTTATGACTAGATAACTATACATTATCTAAATGTGCTACTGTGCACACAAACAATTTCTATGTCACAAATTATTATTTTAAGTTTAAATTTTAAAATAAAACACAGTGGATTTCCATTCAGAAATGAAGATGTTCCCTACAGAGGCTGAGAACAGTGTGTGTAATGTCAGAAAGTCTGTACCAAGAGCAGGTCCAGCTAAAGGTCTCTCGGGTTTTAAAGGTCAGCTGGCCGAGTACACCCTGAGGATTTCCAGTAACAAGCACATCACATTCATAAGACTGCTAACATGGATAGTGACCTGAGCCAAAGGCATATACTGACATAAACCAGGGGAAATATAGTCTCTCTGGGTACTGCTATATACTAGAATATCTCATGGGAGATCACAAGTTATCACAATATAAAGCCATTTATTAAGACAAAAAGATATTCGGCTACAACCCTTTCTGCAGATGCAGTTACAACAGAATTGGTCAAGAGATGAGCATTTATTATACGCTCACAATTCACTTCCCTTGTATATAAAAGACAAGCTTAGAAATGCTTCTACGTCTGAAACTCATAGGGGCGGTTTCTCAGACAGGGTTTAGATTAATCCAGCACTAGTGTGCATCTTGAGACAAAACAATGATGGTACCCACATATTTTAAGATATGACAGTGCAAGCTGCTTTTAGTTAAGACAGCTCAAACAAGCATTTCAGTCTTGGACTAGACTTAAGCCTGTTTGGGAAACCACCCCATAGTCATATAGATCTAAACTACATGTGATTTAATGATTACAGCTCAGTTTAATGTTTTTATCTTTAACAAAGATTTTTCTCTCTTTAGACCACAATGCATAGATTTAAAGACTTGTTTATGGGTGATGTTTGTAAATATTTAATAGAATATTATTAATTACATAAAGTTAAGCTCATGATTTAAATGGACTGAATAGTTCAAGCATACATGAATAAATATGTAATGAAAGTCTATATCACTATATCAAGGGGCTCTTTGTAAATACGTCTTGCAGCTGTTGGGTATGGTATATGTAGCTATGCATTGTGAGACATCTGATCAGGCTTACTGGTTTATTTTAGAGTATAAGCAGGTGCTCTCGGACCAGCTTGGGTGTGAAACACAAAATACACACTTAAAACAGACTTAACAACAATATAATTATTATGAGATCTCCCATACTAACACAACAGCGCATACCTGCTGCAACAGCATTGGGCCATTCTGGAAGAATCTGTAATTCATGTTATGACACTAATGCACTATTAATGATATCGGAAGAAATCTGCTATGTATCTAAGGATAATTCAATGTCCTGTACTGTTGATCTTTGTGGCCCAGCCCATAACATATTTATTTTGGCAAACATAAGGAATGCAAAGTGTACATGTAATTATTCAGTTACATAAGATCATTACATAAGGTTAGACATTAACCTAGAGTTCAATTCAAAATTGACAATGCAAAATGGCCTAATAATAAGAAATGTTTTGTGGAAAAATGATAAGAAATGGGACAGCAAATAAGGGCAGCTGGTTGAACAGGGGAAGTGCTGTTTAAATGACACATGAAGGTTTATGCATTCAGGATCAAAATGAAAAGAAATCAAATTTTTAGAAAGCAATCATTCACACAAAGTATTTTCCAGAAGCACTATTGTCGCATTACATTATGTGCTTTCTGTCATGTATACACAAACATTCTTGTAACAAAGTTATTTAAAATGCGTCTGAATAGACTTTTAACATATATGCTGGCCAGTAATAGATTCTGAATGTGAACTGTCAGAAACAATATTTGAAAGTTTATGATACAATTTACACAATAAGAGGGACAGAGTGATGATAAAAGTCAATTTCAGAGACGATATTGCATGCAATTACTATTTTTATGCTCACAAGAGAATACAATAATAATAATAAATATAGCTGCAAGCAGCAATTGCGGGGCCAAGCACCTTCAGCGCAATGAGCACCCAAAGCACAGAAAGCAACATACAACGCAGCAATCACCCCAGGCGCAATGAGCACCCCAGGTGCATCAAGCACACAAGGCCCAGCAATCACAGAGCAGAACCATCGCACTGCAGAGCAACAACGGCACACACGGCAAAAATAGAACATATGTGAACTACAGACAGGTTGGGAAGAATTGGTGAGAGAGAGAACAAAACTTTAATAGAAGAACTTAATGCATGCCCCTTGCGGGATTCAAACCCAAGAACTCAGAATCTCAATGCATGTGATTTACTAGATGCGCCACTCAGTTGACACAGCTCAAAGGGCCAGCAGAAAAGAGCTTACACATCTGGAAGCATTGACATATGCCAATTACTGAAGATGCAGAAATGACACCACAGTTCAGAAATAAAACGTACAATAAATAACAGAAATATAGCTGCAAGCAGCAACTCGGGGCCAAGCACCTTCAGCGCAATAATGAGCACCCAAAGCAAGCACAGCAAGCTCACAAATCACAGCAAGCACACAAAGCACAGCAAGCACACAAAGCACACCAAGCTCACCAAAGCACACAAAGCACAGCCAGCACACAAAGCACAGCAGGCACACAAAGCACAGCAAGCACACAAAGCACAGCCAGCTCACAAAACACAGCAAGCTCACAAAGCACAGCAAGAATACAAAGCACAGCAAGCTCACAGAGCACAGCAAGCTCACAGAGCACAGCAAGCTCACAGAGCACAACAAGCACACAAAGCATAACAAGCACACAAAGCACAGTAAGCACACAAAGCACAGCAAGCACACAAAGCACAGCAAGCTCACCAAAGCACACAAAGCACAGCCAGCACACAAAGCACAGCAGGCACACAAAGCATAGCAAGCACACAAAGCACAGCCAGCTCACAAAACACAGCAAGCTCACAAAGCACAGCAAGAATACAAAGCACAGCAAGCTCACAGAGCACAGCAAGCTCACAGAGCACAGCAAGCTCACAAAGCATAACAAGCACACAAAGCACAGTAAGCTCACAAAACACAGCAAGCACACAAAGCACATCAAACACACAAAGCACAGCAAGCTCAAAAAGCACAACAAGCTCACAAACCACAGCAAGCTGACCAAGCACAGCAAGCACACCAAGCATAGCAAGCACACCAAGCACAGCAAGCTGACAAAGCACAGCAAGCTCAAAATGCACAGCAAGCTCAAAATGCACAGCAAGCTCACCAAGCACAGCAAGCACACAAAGCACAGCAAGCTCAGAAAGCACAGCAAGCTCACAAAGCACAGCAAGCACACAAATCACATTAAGCTCACAAAGCACAGCAAGCACACAAAGCACAGCAAGCTCACAAAGCACAGCAAGCTCACAAAGCACACAAAGCACAGCAAGCACACAAAGCACAGCAAGCTCACAAAGCACAGCAAGCACACAAAGCACAGCAAGCTCACAAAGCACAGCAAGCTCACAAAGCACAGCAAGCACACAAACACAGCAAGCACACAAAGCACAGCAAGCACACAAAGCACAGCAAGCTCACAAAGCACAGCAAGGACCATAAAGCGCATCAAACACGCAAGGCTCAGGAATCATGGAGCAGAACCACCACAATGCAGAGCAACAACAGCAAACATGGAAAAATATAACATATGTGAACTACAGACAGGTTGAGAAGAATTGATGAGGAAGAACAAAACATTAATAGAAAAACCTAATACATGACTCAGGTGGGATTCAAACCCAAGAACTCAGAATCTCAATGCATGCGATTTCCTGGATGCGCCACTCAGTTGACACAGTTCATGGGGCAGCAGAAAAAGATTAGATATCTGCAAGGATTGACATATGTCAATCACCAAAGATGCAGAATTGACACAGCAGAAGTAGAAATAACAGAAATACAATGTACATGAGTTCAAGTGAAATTGAAGACAAGCAGATCATTATGTATAGTAATGCTATACAATGTAATATACAGTCATATTAATTTACAATGACAAATAGACAACGTCACAGGCACGGTCAACTTTGGAGTGGTATTTCTAAGAAAGAGAAAAGAATATCAAAAATCTGTTCAGTCATTTCTGTGTGGATTGCTCCAAACATTATACGAGCAGTACCTGGCATAAAATAAACAAAATTTGTAAAAGGAGTAGCGAAAAAATCATCTACCATATGCTTTACAATAACACATGAACAGAATGTTGGAAAATGACAAACGAGGTATCGTTGCAATCGGCATAAACCAGTGAATACAATTTCACAAAGAAATTAATATCAGACAAAGTATTCAGAAGTTATAAGCAGTTCCATAAGAACTGTTATAGTTTATAACCCCTAGGTGGCGCTGTACTCTGACTTCCCAGGTACCTTCAGGACATCATGTCAAAGCTTCTTACTAATTTTTGCACGGATATGTCCAGTAGTTCAAAAAATATAACAAATTATGTGAAATTTCAAAATGGCGGACAGGCGGTTCGGTCAAACCCGGCATAATAAACATCGACAGATGCGGTATGAGGTAAGCAATCCATAGACATCAAGATCATAATTTTCTGACAAACAGTTCAGAAGTTATGGGCAAAAATAGCCTATTTTCATATCTCATGACCCATAGGTGGCGCTGTCACCAAATTTGGCATGAACCCCAAGTTCATGGTCCACATGAAGTGTACCAAATTTCATTTCAATTGATCGAAGAATGACCGAGCTACAGCTTCAGAACCATTTTTGCGTCAACCTCGTTAAGTTTGCGCATTTATTACTTTTGAACAATGATAAATATCAAAATTCTGTTCGGTCATTTCTGTGCGGCTCACTCCAAAGTTTACCTGTGCCAAATTTCATAACAATTGAACCAAATTTGAAGGAGGAGTAGCGAATAAACGGAACACTGTACATTTCAAAATGGCCGCTACTGTAATGGGTGGAGTTTTACTGTAAGGCATTAAAAACAATAAGCATGAGGAGAGCAATCACGTGTACTAAGTAGAATTTTCATAGATCAAGCGGATCAGCAGTTATAACCATTTGAACATTGAATTTTTGCACTGCTGGTGGCGCTAGAGAGTTAGGGCTAGAGACCCCATTTTGGGACACATGACTATTTATTACCACCACTACAACTGTGCCAAATATCATCATTTTCCTATGTACGGTTCATAGGGCTGCCATAGACTCCCATTGGGGAAGAAGATGAAGAATAATAATACTGACAGTTCCAATAGGTGCCTCAGCACCTTCGGTGCTTGGCCCCTAATAATTTTGCTTTTTTAAAGGTCATGTAAACACTGAAGTTTTTCAGATTCAAAGAATCTTATTTGATTTTTGACAAAGAAATAGTACTACATATTAAATATGTTAAGCATAAATGTTTGTTTATTTCCAGGTTTTCTATATTCACAATCAGTAAGGGCCTAAGGTGAGACAATGATCTTTCTATTTTCGACATAATAAGCTTTTATGATAATACTGAGAAGAACGATCACTCACTTAGTATGTGTGTGCGTATCTACTCAGGATTTATGTAAGCACATGATCCACTCAGCAGAACGGGCCACACTCAGATACAAGGGTCCTTTTCGTGGAGGAAAAGCATCACCGTTATTTATTGCTCCCTCAAGGGCTCTTGTTGCGTTAGGCAAAGGATTCCAACCCAGCATGCTCAAGCACAACGATCTAATACATTTCAAAGGATCTATTTTCTATATACATACATACCATATAACTGCTATAATTTATTTAGAGTTTTATACTCACTATCAGAAGAGCAAGTACAGAAGTTAAAACAATATAGGTTATTTTAGTAAAAAAGACTAGAAACTACAAGTAAAGTAAAAAGATGTGAACTCATAGGGCTCTATTTTAACGATCTAAGCGCATTGTCTAAAGCGCACAGCGCAACGTCTAAATGGGCGTGTCCGAATCCACTTTTGCTAATTTAACGACGGGAAAAATGGTTTGTGCGCTGAGCGCATGGACGAAAAGGGTTGGTCCTATTGTAATGGGAGTATTTTGGGCGTAACGTGCAGTAAACCAATGAGAGTAACAGCTCTCATCCCCTTTAAAAGCAAGTTGCGCTGGCGCTATGTCTAATCCCTATTTAGATGACGGACTTTATAAACTGAAAAACTAAGCGGAGGAAGAAGATCCTCAGTTTAAGATTAATGTTAAATAATTGTGTTGTTTTTCACTTGTATTGAAATTGTTATTTTTTTATTAAAACCTTTAAAACCCGTTTTCTTTTAGTCATGGAAGTAAAAAGCAGGCTTATAGTTGCTTTAAATCTATGGTTATCCAATATCATCAAAAAATAATTTACAAGTATGTAAGATAAGGTTTGTACTCTAAAAATACTTTATTTGTAACAAACAGGAGCTAAAGAATTTACAAACGGCTCTCCTCACGTTTTAGCACTTTGGACAGCGTTTTTTTTTAGCAAAGAGTTTTTTTAAGCATTACTTAAAAATGTTTCTCATCTCTTCATATCCGCAGGTACAGAGTCAATACAATAAATCCGTGAGGTAGCATAAAAAAAAAACATTTAGAAACACATGCATTTGTTTAAAGCAAAGCCTTTATTTACTTACCAGGCTGCAGGTGAAGCAGCTCTTTGCGCCTTCTAACGTCTCATAATTAGTCCTCATTTATGTCCAAGAGACTCAATAATAATCTCTTACATTCAATCCTTAAATCTTTCATATTTAAAAGCATCTTTGTGCTGCTGCGCATTCATGTACTTTGTGATAAGCAAACCCGCGTTGTCCTCCCGTTTATAGGCGCATTTTACTAATGCGCTCTTTAAATAACATAAAACACATTGCGCCATTGACTTTAGACTTTAGACCAGGTTTTTGTTGGTCAATGGCGTAGTCTATTTTAGTTGCCTCAAAATAGCAACGCGCCATCATTGCGCCTGAAGACACCTCGTTTTTAGACCAAAACGCCCATGGGCGCAAAAGGGGGCGCAAATGCATTTGCTATTTAAACAACGCGGCGCTAAACGTGAAAATTAGGGTGGAAACTAGCGAAAGACACTTGCGTCGCGCATTGCGCTGCATTGCGCCGGGTGTAAGACAGAGCCCATAATGTGACCATTAACTCAAGGGTTCACATACTTTTTCCACAAGCACTATGAGGTTTTTTGGTTGTTCTCAATAAAAACACATTATGTTTGCCAATACCCTTGACTTAGGTGAAGATCAGATCCCATTTTATGACAAATTTATTCAGAAAACTATGAAATTCCAAAAGGTTCACATACTTTTTCTTGACACTGTAAAGTATATGAATGAATAGTTCAGATGCAAAAACAAAATTGACATAATTTCTTGTTAATTTGCATTTTTTAACCAGACTCTTAATAGATTCTGCCTAAAAAAAAGGCATTTCTGAATGGCCTAAGGCTAGGATAAAGCGGATTTGATGTGAAAGTATTTGATGAACGTATAGTAAATGTCGAGAGCATTCGGTTATAATCATTATCTTATTTTTGACGGAGGTGGTGTTTAGTGTCTTTTACATCAGAACTCTTCATATATATATAAAATAATAAGTTAATATATGATAATTTGATTTGTCATTATACACGGAGTTAGTAGATACCTTTCTTCAACTTTCTGAATCAAAAACACACCTTACATACACCTTAATAAAAAATATATACATTTTACAGTAAAATGGTCCATTAAAATGTTAAAAGTAAATAAAGGTCCAGTCATTATGAACATATATAATACCCTCATAAGGTCACTGACCCCATTACCCATCATACCAAAAGACACTCCCCAACCAACCCATGACACTTCACAGCTTCTGAAATCATTTCCAAAGTTTCAGGTCTCTCAAAACCCATATGAGAAGATAAGAAATGAATTCCATCACATTTCTGATTTTTTTTTGTGTGCGCGTTTGTGTGTGTGTGATAAAATATGGATGTTTTCGTTCAGTGGCTATGTGTCGTTCTCCTTGGCTGACTTTAATTACAGATAGAAGGATAATCCAGCTACAGTGACTGGCAACATACATTCATGGGAAAGCATAGCCACACACATACACAAAGCCATTAAATGCATGCATATAGACATAGATGCAAGCAAATGCCCACACAGAAGACAAGAAAAACAATTGAAGATGTGTCGTTTCTGTAATTATAAGTTCAGTAATGAATGTGATGTCTGACCTCCTAATTTGATATGAAATCAATCAACTGATAGACCTTTGGTGTAAAGTAAAAAATAAAGCAATAGAAACTAAAGGGAATGAGGAGAACAGAAACATGCACACGGTGCTCTCCTGTTGCCATGGTGATGAAAAAGCATAGTTGTGTGATTTTATAAAAAGCTCAAATGATGAAATCAAAAGGTGACACCTGCAGCTCTCAAATAATTTATGATCAGAGTGAAAGCCATTTTATTGTAATCCAACGAGAAGCAAATATAATATTGCTAATGACAGTTTACACTGGGCTGTGTTCACTGGAAACACTGGGGTACACACACACACACACACACACACACACAAACACGTTTAAACATGAAAAACACATCCATGACTCATGATACGGTAACAGATTAGATGACCTGTCCTGTACCGTGGGAAACAGCTGTATGTTGATGGGAAAATCAGCTAAGATAAATGACTGGATTGAGCTGATCAAGTCACTACAGCTTAGTTTTTAATGAATCATAAGTTTGCCACGTTAACACAAGCCATAGGCATCAAGAAAAAATGAGATTTTAGTCTTTTATATTTTTTCACTGTTTATTACCTTCCAACGAGAATAATAATCTTTTAGCATTACTGCACTTCAGGCAGTAACTGATGCATTTTATTGTTTTTGGGCTTCCTCAAAGAATAATGGGAAATGTTCTGTAGTTTGGTCACACAAGCCAGTCACCTCATAAAACAGCTAAACGAGTATAATTTACAGTCAAATCTTCACTGTCATTGTACACAGTACAATGCAATTTACTGCATGATTCAGACTAAAGTATTGCACAACATTATGAATTGTTAGCTTATAAGTTCATAGTTCACTTATGGCCTTTGGGTTTGTTTTAGTATCTGTTCAATTTAATTTAATGTAAAAAGCAACATGGAACTTTTGTGTCTTCTATAAGTAAAAAGTCATCTAGGTTTGGAACAACATGAGTGTAAGAAAACATTTTGGTGAACTGCTGTATTCCTTTAAAAGACATAAAGAGAAATGTGCATGTCTCAAAGTGCACTAATATAAAGTTCCCATGTGTGATTGTGCACACGCACATACACTCACACACACACACACACACACACACAAAACAGTGAAGTCCGCCTGTAATAGGAGGCAGCAGACATCTTGTTCATTCTGTTCAGCATGGCACATCGATCTGATTCCCCACTATGATAAAGTGAAACACATGTCCCAGTAGAGGTCTGTGGCATTGTTCAACAACCAACACGCACACACGCACGCACGCAAAAAAACACATGTATTGTTTTGTGAAACAGGAACAGGCTTTTACCATTTTGCTGTGCATATATCCACATTTATGTCTGCACATACAGTACATTTTTTACAATTTCCTGCTAATTCACATACTTCTGTCAAACTATCGGTTCATCTATCCTTAGTTCGCATGCTATACAATTTGAACTTTGTTCTCTACATAAACCACACATTCTCACCTGTCAATCCGCTGCAGGACTGTCTGCACTTGCATTGCATTGTTCATGTCTAAAGTATGCACACAACAGCTTTGCCCTTCATGACCTCCTTCAGTCTGGCAGTCCTCTCATAGACAGTCTCCATAAAGACATTTGAATTAAACACTGTTAGGAGACAGCTACAGTACACACAGTAGATCACACTGTTATTGATTTATAGACTATTTTACAAGATTAATGATTAACATTTGCCTCGAAACAAAATTGGCAGGAGTGAATTTTCTTTTTTTTCCACCTACTTACATTTTTCATAATTTACTCACCAGTAGTGCTATATACACTCACCTAAAGGATTATTAGGAACACCATACTAATACTGTGTTTGACCCCCTTTCTCCTTCAGAACTGCCTTAATTCTACTTGGCATTGATTCAACAAGGTGCTGAAAGCATTCTTTTGAAATGTTGGCCCATATTGATAGTATAGCATCTTGCAGTTAATGGAGATTTGTGGGATGCACATCCACGACACGAAGCTCCCATTCCACCACATCATAAAGATGCTCTATTGGGTTGAGATCTGGTGACTGCGGGGGCCATTTTAGTACAGTTAACTCATTGTCATTCAGGTGTTCAAGAAACCAATTTGAAATTCGAGCTTTGTGACATGGTGCATTATCCTGCTGGATGTAGCCATCAGAGGATGGGTACATGGTGGTCATAAAGGGATGGACATGGTCAGATACAATGCTCAGGTAGGTCATGGCATTTAAACAAAGCCATGTGATTGGTTGATTAGATAATTGCATTAATGAGAAATTGAACAGGTGTTCCTAATAATCCTTTAGGTGAGGGTATTGCATTAATGTAGAACCATAAGTTGTGCTATAGCCCGACTATAGCACCAGTTAATAGTTCTACATAGGTGTTATATAGCCAGTGTACAAGCCAGTGAACCACTTTTAGTGCTATTAGCACCATTTAATTCTGTATAGCACATCTACTGAAGCCATAGCTTCAAAATTAGAGGTCGACCGATATGTTTTTTTTTATGGCCGATGCCAATATTATGAAAGCTGTATGGCTGCCTGGCCGATATGAGGCTGATATAATGTTATTACAGTAAATAAGGACAAACAGAAAATTGAGGAAACTAAAAAACATTAGTTATCATTAGTTTGTGTATTGGCCACCAGTTGTGTGATTGCAGTACCAGTTTTAGCCACAAGATTTGTGATTGCAATACCAGTTTTGACCACAATCCTACACACTGTTCCTTTAAGTTATTTACTGGCCGGTTGAAAATAGTTATTGGTCGATGCCGATAAAAAAATATCGGCCGATATATCGGCATCTGCAATAGATTGTCCTACCACTAATTAACATGATGCTTTTCCTTCAGAAGTCTTTTAGAACAAAAATAAAACAGATAAACCTTTAAATTATTATGCACATTTAAATCATATATTGGACAAACATACAACACAATACAGACATATATACCAACATTCACAATACTTGTATGCTGGTGTTTCTATATTGTTATTAATCTTCATACAGTATATTAGGAAATCGTTCCTACTGATTCTGTAATGTTTATCCCACAGCTGATTGAGCAATGATTTAGAAACGAATGATTATAAGCCAGGCTAATGAAGAGGGATCTTTATATCCTTCATCATCTGTTACCAATTCAGCTAAATGATGGCTAAACATTTAAAGCAATGCTCTGCTTATACAGTATAATATCAAGAAAGTAATCTGAATACAGAAATGCTCACATATTTATCAAACCATATATTATTGCTTAGAAACAGCTATACATTTACTGCAGGTATCATCGGTGTAGGCTTGGGTTAATCATTAGATCAATAACTATCAATCAGAGACAAGTGATTAAAAATACGTTGACAGCAAGCTGGATATAAAAGAGAGTTATATCGAGAGCTCTAATGAGTTTTTACTATTTACATACAGCAATCCCCACAAGTGAATGAACTAAATCACTTGGGTTTACTAATGAGTCTAGCAGTTTAGCAGTCTGCCAGCAACAAATGAAATCTCTTTATCCTCCTAAACAAGAAAACACTGCTCACTTCAGAGCTTCAAGGACAGACAGAAAAAACTAATCAAATTCAACATTATTTACCAAGATATGTGATTGCAGATCTGGTTGTCTGTTTGCCATTTTTCACAATCAAACCTCATGAAAGCCATTTGCTTTAGATTTATTTCAGTAAACAACTTCACATTCATACACATTCACATTTAATGTATAAACTATGTACTGTACAGATGTTCTGAACACTGAAGATGAAAGAAACATTACATACAATATGCAATACTAAATGTCTGCTCTGTTCATAAAACATCTTACAGAAGCAGCATCTGGAGTCAAACCCCCTCTTTGTTTGTGAAAGCCAATGTAAAAGGCCCGTAAACATTAAATATCAAATTTTCAATATTTGTAATTGCAGAGACATAGTCATTCTAGTTGTAGAATGCAGTTGTCACACTTGTGAAGAAAACCATATTTAGCACTTTCAAACAGGACTGACAGCCTTGTTCTGCTGCTACAGTACAGCAAGTGCATAGCCTTTGATCACAAAGAAAATGACATATCTGGTTCCACTTTCTGTTATATTCAGAATCATTTGTTCAGATATGTCCAAGATATAATCATTGAAATGCTAGTCACAAATAATTCACAACAAAAACAAACACACTAGGGGCCCTATTTTAACAATCTAAGCACACTGTCTAAAGCGCACAGTCTAAATGGGCGTGTCAGATTCCACTTTGGTTTATGCGCCAAGCCCACAGTCTAAAAGGGTTGTTCCTATTCTCCTAATGAGTAATGGGTGTGTTTTGGGCGTAATGTGCAATAAACCAATGAGAGTCTCATCCATTTTAAAAGCCAATTGCGCCTGGCCTCATGTCCAATCCCTATTTAGAAAGCGGAATTTGTAAACTGAAAAACGAAGCGGAGGAAGAAGAGCACCAGTTTAAGAATAATGTAAAAAAAATTGTGTTGTTTTAATTTTTATTAAAATAGTTTTTTATTAAAACCTTTAAAAGCCATTTTCTCTCAGTCATAGAAGTAAAAATAGCAGGCTTTTAATTGCTGTAAATGTATTGATGTCCTACATAATTATTGTAATCTTATAAAATAATTTGCAAATATGCAAAAAAAAAAAGGTTTCTACTCTGAAAATACAAATAAGAGATAAAGAATTTACAAATGTGCAGAGAGCTGTTTTAGCACTCAGACAGTGCTATGGGTTTTTTAAAAGCATTACTTAAAAAAGGTTCTCATCTCACTATATCCACAGGTACAGAGTCATCATATACAATAAATCCGTGGGGTTAAAAATAGATGCATTTGTTTAAAGGAAAGCATTTATTTCCTTACCAGGCTACAGGTTAAGCAGCTCTTTGCGCTTTCTAAAGTCTCATAATCGGTCCTCATTTATGTCCAAAAGACTTAATAATAATCTTTTACATTTTCATCCTTTAAATTTTCATATTTAAAAGCGTTTTATGCTGCTGCACATCCATGTATGTGATAAGCAAACCCGCGTTGTCTTCCCGTTTTTAGGCGCACATTACAAACGCGCTCATTAAATAACAAAAACAAAATTGCGCCATTGACTTTAGACCAGGTTTTTGTTGGTCAATGGCGTAGTCTATTTTAGTTGGCTCAAAATAGCAACGTGCCAACAATGCGCTTGAATACACCTCATTTTCAGACCAGAACACCCATGGGTGCAAAATTGGGCGCAAATGCATTTGCTATTTAAAAAACGTGGCGCTAAACGTGAAAATGATTATTGCGCCGGGTAAAAACTAGCAAAAGACACTAGCGTGCATTGCGCTGTATTGCGTCGCGTGTATGATAGAGCCCAATGCCTAACAATGAGATTTCATGTCTTTATGAAACAAATGCAAGCTAAGGTAATTCAGTGAATGTTTTTTGTCTGCTACATGTATGCTATTGATTTCTCACGCTAAAAGATATGATAACCATTCCAGCACCCATTCTACCTCAAGAGACCCAACTCTTTGTGCGACACTCATGTCTACTTTTCTGTCTACAAGAAAAAGATCGCTCTAAACTATTATCAAGTATAGCCTAGACTGCAGATCTCCCCCTCCAGATAAAAACATCAATTTCCGTGTAGGGTCGAGAGACGTTGTTACCAAATAACAATTTCATACTTCCATGTCTCTGTAAATTGTGGTTTTCCTCTTAAATCTGAGCCTCCATCTACCTGTGCTCCAGGAGACAGAAAGCTATTGGTCGCGTTCCAGAAGCACACTACAGACTGTCTCAACATTAAGCCCAGTCTATCCAGCAGTATTAAGTTGATGGGTTCTGCAGCTGGTGCCACGGAAAAGGATAAAACATTTTTTTGGACAAAAGAATAAGTGGACGATTTTGATATAGATCAACATAAATATTGTACTTAATACAGTATACCTGTAGTGTAATTCAGTGTTCACAATCACAAGTATAGAAAAGGTCACAATTCAATTTAAATTATGTAATGTTTTAGTTAATGTGTGAATTTTGGATCTCTAAATGTGTATAAGGCTGTTGCTTGTTATTCCAGTGCATGTAACTCTTAACCAATTGAGATGCAATGTTAAATCCTGCCAGCCCTCCCATTAAACTGCATGATGATTCAAAATGGCCCTCTATTAATGGGTGCTGAGACTCATTAAGTCATGTGATATGACACATGGTGATGTGTCTTCACCTCCTCTCTGTGGAACAGCCACATCAAACATATGGCCGGTCTAGAGGAGGACAGCTGTGTGTGTGTGTGTGTGTGTGTGTGTGTGTGTGTGTATACAGGCAGGGACATGCTGATACACATGAAGCAAAAGATTGGAATCAGCACTGTTGTGTATATGTGTGTGTCTCCCAGCAGAGAAAGACGTCCAAGGTCAATGTGCCCCACAGCTTGAGCCCTGACACACAAATCACACTTCACACTGCGTGTGTCTCAGATTATGACATAATAAAGCGAAATTATTTCTGTTATTATTATTATTAAAGAAAATGTGCAAACAACAAACAATTTGAATATATTAAAAAGTAATAATATCCAATCACTTTGAAGAAACATCAAAGCACACAGACACATTTTATATGCCATATACCCATTTCTCAGTCCATTTGTCTGCTTCACTATTAATGGCAATCCTTCCATCATCCATTACACTAGCCAATTTCTTTATCAACCTCTCACCTCGCAACATAAACATGATGGATGGATGTCATTTCTGTGTGTTGTTTGTATTTGGGAGAGAAGCAGTGAGACAGAAAGAAAGAAAGAAAGAAAAGGGAGAGGAATTGGAATGACAGAGGTATGTCTGAGACACTCATTTAATGCTTTAATCATGTTTACCCAATTTGGTGCTTTGATGTTAAATCTACGCGTGTTGTTTACCAGTCCCTGCGGTAGGCTGCTCAGTTTAAATGGGTGATGTACCGTCTGAATAGAGTGAACGGACAGATGCATCCCATGAGGGGAACATATGGCTAAATTAAAAGCAGGTCTAATTGTATTTCATTTCGGGGACCTTAATCAGACTCCTATTTCAATTAACTCTGTTAGTTCCAACACTCATCACTGAGAACCAAAACTGACTGCTGACAGCGATGCCATTTATATTAGCTGTGATTTATTTCAACTATGACTCTTTTAATCTGGGTTGACAACAACTCACTCCACTTTTAATGCACACCTAGGGCTGTCACAATGATTAAATAATCGTCTCACCGGGATTTTTTTACCTCATCACGATGATTTCAGATCACCGCAATGATTGCATTTCTCTTTGAAAAACACAAGGGGGAGCTGCAGTGCCTGTATAAACGAGACAGTATTTAATGCCGCTCCTTGACTGACAGTGTAACGCGATACATTGCAAAGCGATTTAATACAACGGAAAAAACGCATTTGAAGAAATGCTGCAAAACTTTGATAAGCAGAATAAATTGCTAAGTAAAACATACATTTCCAAAACAGCAATTTCACATTTAGGGATTTGTTTTTCAGTTTTTGAAAAGATGTATTCATTAAATAATTACTTTTAAATATGTGTTATGTGTATTATTATTTACTGCCAGGTAAACCTTGCAAAAAAATTAATTTAAATAATAACAACAATATGTGAAAATTATTTCATGAACAAACAAAAAATCTATGAGAATTAAACGTCAAAGCCCTAAAACAGGCAATTAATTGTCATAACCGTCACAATTTATTAGACAATTAACCGTCAGCCAAATTTCATAATCGTGGCAGCCCTATGCACACCATATATCCAAAATACATAACACAGTGTCCAAAACCAGATATAATGTAACATAGCTACAAGTGATACGTGTCTGCTTCATAAATCTAAACAATTGGTAAAAAAAACAGTAATGTTCATCCTCACCAGCTGCGATTAGTTGCTAAAGGCCTTTCCTTTTAACTATGATTCAAGCAGAAGAAATGTTTGAATCAGACAGATTTAAACATATTTTATTGAAACATCAAAGGAAGTAAATGATGACGGTAATGACTGTATGTGTTTTTTCTTTCTATTCAAAGCTGGCATGACATTAAAAAGCATTCTTTGCATAACCGGTTAACCAAACTAACAATCATGTCTTATTGCTATTGGCAATTGCATTGTTGTGGCTTGAGTAATGATCCATTAATTTGTTAAATTAATTTGTTTAGATATTTTTGTATGAGCTGGCTTTTCTGTGAACATGCAAACTGCAAAGCCACAAGTTCATATAAGGAAAATGAGCTTGTTTTATCAAAGTAATTAAAAATGTGCCTCAGGTCTTAACTGTCAGAAATACACACATACACAAATATTGCTTAAGAAAAATGAGAATTTGCATGGAATACAACTGCAGAAAATATAAAGGCTGACACTGTTTGTGAACATACTGTATTCGAGCTGCACAATGGGGAGTTTGCAATATGCAATAACTTGCTTAATAATGCAATATATACAAAAATTTTAGTTCAAAGTTTGTACAAACTAAAAATTATATAAACAACAAAAGTTTCACAATCTTTTTATGAAAAGAAAGCATCACTTTATGTCTCTTTGCTATCCGTATTCAAATCGTAACCTAAAACGTTATACACTTATTACACAACACCACACTTAAAGTATTAAGTCATTCAAATATAGCAGATATTTTGTTAATTCTGATATATCTTGCAGCCCTAGTACATATGTGTGTGTGTATAATAAGCTGAATATTGGTTGCTAATAAGAGCTGAAAAAAGACATCACATGATTTCACAGCCATCAAATTCTAATCAGTGAGGACACTCAATTTCACACTACAGTCAGTACACCTCAATATACAAAAGAGCAGACAATTATTGCTCACAAAGGTGTTTACAGTAGAACAAATCTGCTGTGAAGTCGAAATTACACATGCATACAGAGACACACACAGATCAATACATTGTGCTTATCACATTTGTTAGACTCGATTGAGCACCATTAATGTGTGTATGCAGCATAGCGCTTCCAATACTACTGTTGTAGGCATCAATTGAACATTGAACACAAATCATAAATCTACGACAATATTTGACACAAGCTTTCAAATGACACTGTTAGACACAGATAGCCAGACATGCAAAAAAATTGACTATTTCTTCAGCAGCTTGGGCTGTATTACTATAAAAGTTACATCTTTTATACTGACAGCATTATAATTGTTATAATAAGAACCCATTATGACTCTTAGGGGCGGCTTTACGGACAGGGATTAGACTAAGGGCCAATCTCATTTCTCTATCTTACCCCTTCCCCTTTGTCTTCGTCTTCCCCTTGCCCCTTGAAACCGAGTAAAGGGGAAAGGGGTAAGACAGATCGTTTGTCTAAAAAATGAGACACCACTCGATTACCGTTTGCGTCACTTTCCCTTGCTGCTAACCGGCTGCTACGTAAACAGACAAGCGTTGACAAACAAAGAAGATGCCGTTGTCTCAGGTTGTGGTATCGATTGCCTGAGTGGAGCTCAACAAATAGTGCATAACTTAGCTGCTAGCTAGCGCCTTAACTAGCGATTCAAAACAAAAACATTACAATTAAAACCGCTTGAACATTTTATTAAAAGTATCATAAAACATGTGTGTCATAATATAATCTCAATTAAACTGCAGAAAATAACGTTACGCTCTCCTGAGAAATTCCTACGTTAACGTTTACCCCTCTCTTTCAAGTGTGGTACTTATCACACTTCGTTTCAAGGGCTATGTATCCCTACGCCTTGGCCCTAGCCCTTGATCAAACTGAGAATTGAGACACCACTTCGCCTCACATGAATGCGCAAAACCGAGGTGAAGGGGTAAGGGGAAGGGGTAAGACAGAGAAATGAGACGCACCCTTAAATAAATGTAAGAGGTGTTCAAACTGAAAACAACCTGCACTTAGCTATCTTAAAATACATCAGTGCCCTTTTCTTGCACACAAGTAATGTTCTTAGTAAGGCATATTTGTTAAAACTAGTTATATTTCATAAATAAACTAAGGCCTAGTCCTGGTGTAAGCTAATACCTGTCCGGGGATACTGCAGCCAAATATCAAAATTCCCTCTACTCACCCTTAAGCAATCTGAGATAAAAATGTCCATCATCTTTCAGACAAACATATTTTTAGTTATTTTAGTAAATGTCCTCACTTTTCCAACCTTATAATGGGAGAAAACAGGGATCAGGGAACAACTTCTGACTTTAAAGCCCAAAAAGTGAATTGATCCTTCACAGAAGTAATCCACATGGCTCCAAGGGGTTAATTAAGGTCCTCTGTGGTTAATCGATGCGATATTGTAAAATATATATATATATATATATATATATTTAAGCAATATCGCTCGAGTAGGAGTGTGATATAGCTCTATATCATCACGGCTGTGATTAGGCCAGAGGCACGAGGCCGCAGGCCGAGTGCCGGAGGCAATCACAGCCGTGATGATATAGAGCTATATCACACGACTCCGAGAGCGATATTGCTTTTATACAACAGTTCGACGGCACACGTTTGAAAAACGAAAACTAGAAAACAACAACGGAGTTATTTTAAAAGCCTCTTTGTTTGAGAACTACTTCTTCCGCCACGGATATGAGGGCGGCCAGAATGACAGGTAAAACTTTCGGCTGCTTTGAAGCTCATAACAACTCAATGGACGGAAAAGCCGTTACTTTATATTACCGTTTCTTGGTCACAAAGTGTAGTTTTAAGATTAGTTCAGTCGAGAATGTATCTGTATTATATTTAAATCTGCAGTCGATTAGTAAAGATAGCGCCTGTTTGAACGTTTGCTTAGTGAGATTCGTTACGAATGAGAACCAAAGCATGAGCGGACATCAGTGTTCACTCGCCCCGCTGACCACCGCCCTTTCTGGGCTACATCTCTGAAAGAGATACCCTGGCTCTCATGTTGGCCTTGTTTGTTTATGATCGTCAAAATGAGATCAAATCAGCAGTATTTGGTGTCATGATCAAACTATTACTTGTTTTTTAATTCATATTTAGTGTCTTTTGTGTTGTTATTGTTTTGGCGCGAGGTAAAAGTTAATAAAACTACTTGTATAACGTTACTATTGCTTTCTCATTTATTCTTAACGTGATACGAGCACTCGATTATTATTATTAAACTTTGTTCTGGTCAGTACTATATAAAACGGTATTTTATAAGTGTCAGAGATATGTTTTTGCATGCTGCTTATAAATATATCAGTGGCCATATCTCATAACATGTTTTAATAGTCAGGTCACGATAAAGTAAATGATCAATGTCCACATTTAAAAGCTGCGGTGCTTACCTGCAGTTTCACGGTGTTTTCGCGTTCTGATAAGAAATATAGCTCCAGAAAAAAACGAGTGTTTATATTCCTCTTTCCAAGTGTTAATAATCCACGCGATGTGACAAGACATTTCTCCCATTAACTGTAACGTAACATCCAAGAGCGCTGATCTTTGACGGAATAATACTTCTGATTGGGGATTCACAGACTGATTTATGAGCTAGTAAACTAATGAGACACACACACACGGAGAGTGATTCACACAGCGCGTCTGTGTTTTTCCATTCAGAGATGAGCCTGCTTAGGACCTCCATTCACTAGGTGGCGGAATGATACGAAAGGTGAAGAGGTTACAGTGCCGATATCAGCACAATATCGCACAGGTCTTAGCCAATCAGATTCGAGAACCAGAAAGAACTGTTGTATAAATATATATATATATATATATATATATATATATATATATATATATATATATATATATATATATATATATATATATATATATTTATAACGTATAACTAGCTTTTGGTAATAACGTCATCTTGGCCTTACTCTAATCACGAGAGTTACTGTGCAAAGTATCCATGGCAATAAACGTTCACTATACGCTAAAACTCTCGCAAGGATCGAATGAGTCCAAGATGGTCCCCTTACCTCAAAAAGTTTGATATCAAGTTATTTTTCTTAAAAAATCACATTGATTACCTGCAAAAGACTTTTATTAACCTTCTGGATTACTTTTGTGGGCTTTGTAAACCTTTTTGGGGTTTAAAGTCAGAAATTGTTCCCTGTTCCCTGTTTTCTACCATTATAAAGCATGGAAGAGCAAAGACATTGACTAAAATAACTTCAAATGTGCTTGTCTGAAAAATGATTGACATATGCATTTCGGATTGTGATATTACGCACTGCCTGAAAATAGTCCCCTGCCGTTGAAAGTAACCAAGGGGACAATTTTCGGGCAGTGCGTAATATCACTACGCATGCTGCAGCCATGTTACAGCAGCAAAGACACTGATTATTATGTCAGTTTGAGAGTATAGTTCATAGCCATTATCTGCCTAGAAAATCGCAGCTTTTCATTTTCTGTCGTCTTAGTACACAATGTAACTACAGAAGAGTCAAGTTTTAAATAGAAAAAATACTGAAAATCTTTGGTTATTTTTTAGAGCAATGCTAATGGTCTAATCAGATTCAATGGATTGTGCTAAGCTATGTTAAAAGTGCTAGACCCGGAGATCAGCTGAATGGATTCCAATACGGTAAAATCAAATTTTTAACTCCAGGAGAGCTGGAAAATGAGCATATTTTCAAAAAAAGTGAAATGTCCCTTTAAGGGTAAGTAAATCATGGGGTAATTTTGATATTTGGCTATAGTATCCTTTAAGAAGCTTACATTATTGGTCATACATGGAAAAAGTCTCAATGTCTGAATGTTTTACTAAGTATTTTGTTTATGTATCACATACATGTAGTGAAACGATTTCAAATTCAACACATACAATTACTCATTATAACAAAAACATTCTTAACAGGTGAAACAGCAGTATAAATACCTCCAGGGTTATTTTATTTATCCGTAATATAAGATCATTAAAACCCTCAAGGCAATTTAAAACTAAAGATGCACAATTCAGCTCCAGAACTCTTTTTCAGCAATCAATTCCTTTCATGACCACAAATCATCTATAAAAATAACAAGCGACTGACAATAATTTATTTGCAAACATTTGTTGAGAAATAAAGCCCCATAGCACACTAGTAGAAGATGGATCTGGCAATGAGAGGATAAAGATTCACAACACAAGAATGTCAAAGAGCCTTGATCACTGTCTGTATATAAATGTCAAGATTTATTTCAATCTCTTTTAAAATGCCTCTCACAGCTACCCGCGTGCGTAGCAGCCATTAAAACTGTGGGGACATGTTTCCACTTTTACAAATGACTGAAATAGACTAGAAATGACACAAGACAAACAAAACAGCCTGTCGGAATCAACAACGCTATCTCAAGGCAATTTGTGCATATTTTACAAGGTGGCTAATTCGTTTGACCACATTTGTACATTTTTGTACGGTTTGCCTTTGACATTGGGGTTAAGGGTGTGTTTTCGTTTGGGATTTTTATGATAATTTTACATTTTTGCACAATTAACTTCTTACAAATTCAATGAATTTTCCAACTATATGTACGAATTCTCGTGAGATCAGGCTAGAATCAATGGCTGAACTATAAGACAAAACAAAGCAGAACCACTTTTATACGATATTCCCGTGTGATACTTTAAAATATGGCAAGTAAATGAGTTTACAAAGGCAGCAAACACAGATATCGTGTAAAAATGGTTTTCTTATAGATTCTTCCAAGAATTGAATCACATAAGATGGGTCACATACTATTCAAGCAAATAAATTAGTCAAAATATCATCCTTACTGCCAGAAGCTATAAAATGTCTGAAGAGTGTGGCCACTAGAAACATTTCAGCGAAGAAAATCTCTCTATATCAAATTAAGGCAGAAAAGCAAACCTACAATTTACATTGAATTCCCTTAAATTTACCAAACATGCGGTCTGTGCTCTGTTAAAGGCCAAGTCCTGCGCCAAGCCATCGTGATGTTCCAATACGAGAGGGTTAATGACTAAAATGACGTTTTGTCCCTCCCCGTGCAAGCGCCCACGATCCAAGAACTCACCACAGATCGAAGATAATCACAGTCTGTGCTGACCGAAGCATTTCCACATAGCTAGTGGAAAATTCAACCCTAAATCACATTGCAAGGCAAAAGTTTATTAGATAAAACATACAGTGGTCGAAATTATCTAAAATGACTCTCTAGAAAATAAACAGCGATGTTGTACGTGAGGTACGAATATTCCATAAAGTCATTGTGGTGAAGATGTCATACAAGTACAGATGATTGTATAACAGTCTGTAAAGAGTTGCGGGACTGATTTGTGCGTGTTTAGCAGCTCTGCATGGAGACCTGAGCTTGAACCTTTGCTAATGTTTATGAGCAGCACATGCTCAGTGAGGAAACCTGCTCCAGGTGGTACTGTACGAGCGGACATGCATCAGACTGACACAACCATCTGTCTGAATATTTCAGTCCATAAATCAGCACCCTAAAACAGGAGGGTGAACACTGGAGGAATCTTTAACACTGTCGAGGGTGAAAACATGCACTCATAAATATTCAAACGCACAGCCTATCTGTTCAGACTCATTCTGTCTTTGTTATTTCTTTTACCAGGTGAGTGACCACAAGGTTCTGGTCATAGGTTATCACCTTGAGGTCTAACTGTTAATACAGCAACATAAGAAAACTTTAGCAAAACAAAAGCCATGAGATTAAGAAGAACCAAGGCCATGAGTAGCAAATGGCACAGCATTGATATCCACCCTTCATAAAGCATTGAGACCAGACATGGCTTCTGAAAAATGAACAATGCTTAATGAAAAAGCCTTCCTAAAATAGCTCTTCAATTTAGGAGAAATTACTTGGGATTTACACAATGGCTTTAACTGGGTAATGGACACATTATGTGGACTCCAGAATAAGCTTCAAGGGGTTTTCAAAGCGTTCGCTATTAAAATGGTAATAATAACTGTAGGAAACAAGAGAAAATAGATGGGTTGGATATATATGTAAACGAACTCCTCACAAAATGATCTGGCTTACTGCAAAGTACAAAACAATGACTTGAATTACTGCAAATTAGGTGGAATAAAAGGTTTTAATTTTGTATGTGGTGGGTTTGCACATTCTGAACCATGTCCATTTAAAATATTTAAATCTGTACAGAAGCCAGAGTAAGTACAAGCTATAGCTGTTTTATGCTGCGTACGCACCAGCTGTGGTAGGCGTCAAGCGCGAGTGATGTCAATGTTAAGTCAATGTAAAGACGTGTTTACACTAGGTATGCACCGAAATTAAAATTCTTGGCCGAAACCGGAAAAAGCAAACCAAGGCCGAAAAACCGAAACACCGAAATAAATTTTGATGCCAATTATTAGTACAATTGCATTTATGGCTATCACTGTGTACTAACTTTACTAGGGGTGTGTGACGAATAAAAAAAACTCACAGTTCGGATCACATTACAGTTTTTGAGGCACAGATCAGATTATTTTTCGGATCAGCAAAAAGGTGGGAAAAATCTAATAAACAATAAAGAAATTGCAAACATTTATAAAAAAAGAACAAAGTTGTACATTAATAAGGTCTGAAATTAGCATTTTAACACAACTGAATGCTATTTTCACATATTATCTGTTCTGTTGTCAGACATATAGGGACGTTTTCCCAGACAGAGATTAGACTAGTCCTAGACTAAAATAAATATAAGAGCTGTCCAAACTGAAAACATCTTGCACTGACATATCTTTAAATACATCAGTGCCTTTAGTTTGTCCTCAAAATGCACACAAGTAATGTTTTTAGTAAGGCATGTTTGTTTAAACTAATTATATTTCCTAATTAAACTAAGGTCTAGTCCTGGCATAAGCTAATCTCTGTCCAGGAAACCACCCCAAAGACTATTCAAATAGTGACTAAACATGACCCAATAACCTTGTGTTTAATCCAACCAGCTGTTACTTTAACTACTAAATTACTAAAATCTTGATTTATAAACGCGACATCGCAGACAATTCGGCGCAAATTAAAAAATTGCCATTACACAGAGTTACTACAGAAGGCATGCGCGGGCGTAGGAGAGAGAGAGCTCGCGCACAAGCACATAGAGAACCAGTGTGTGTGGGAAAACACTGCTAACCTTTCATGATAAACTCGAATCAGTCGTCTTCTCTGTCAGTAACATCTGACGTTTACGTGAAAATGCAAGTACACAGAGGAATCCGCATGGAAAACACAGCCAACTTTAATTCTTTCACTCAGTGTCATGTATGAGAGGCGCTGTCTAGGGGCTTCACGCACAGAGAGAGAGAGAGAGAGAGAGAGAGAGAGAGAGAGAGAGAGAGAGAGGCGTGCACAAGAGAGGCACATCAACACACAACAAGCCGTTTTAAATGAAAATAAAAACGTAAATGTTGCGACCATTGTTGATTTTGTGGCACACACAAACAAATAAATGTATGGATAATACTGCCAGGAGCAGAAGCCGCCATTACGCGAGATTAATGTAAACAGCGTGTCGCATCGCGTCGCGTAGTCGACGTAATCAATGACGTCGACGCGTCGTTGCAGCACTATTGAGCACGAAGGGGAGGGGTGGGAGACGACTGATCACCGTGAGTGAAACCCAAGCTCTAGCGCACAGATGGGAGGGGCGCGGTTGATATTCATTTTCGGTTTAGATTTTCGGCAGGATTTTTTATTTCGGCCCGAAACCGATAATGCAATTTTCGGCCGAAATTTTCGGCGACCGAAATTTCGGTGCATCCCTACTTTACACACATCTGGAAGTCTTGCGCCGCGAATGAGGCGTCTAGTGGACGCGGTAGACGCGAATCCACCTCAATGACGCGAATTGACGAGTGGAAAAATCTGAACTTTGGCGGAAAATCGCGCCACATTAACCAATCAGGAGCTTGCTATAGTAGTAACGTGATTACAGAAGCAGACGCCCCTCCCATGACGTGAATTTTTGCGTGAATGTCTCGAATGACTTGAATTTCAAACACGAATAAAGCGACTAAACATGTTCAACTACGCGAGAATAGCGCATTTTTGCCGCCTCTACAGCGTTTGGTGTGAATCCATCATTACCGTCATGGGAGGGGCTTCTGCGACTACGCTCTCTTCCTGTAATCACATCACTATTAGAGCAAGCTCCTGATTGGTTAACGCGGCACATTTTTCCACCAAAGTTCAAATTTTTCAACTTGCGCGTTTGCCGAGGCAACACTCAATTAGATGTGTGAATGAGGTGGAATTGCGTCTACCGCGCCACGCTAAATGCCTCATTCGCAGCGCGAGACCTCCATACGCGCGTCAATGTGTCTTTACAATGTCTTGACTTAACATTGAAATCACTCGTGCTTGACGCCTCTACCGCGGCTGGTCTGAACGCAGCATTACACTGCCCTTGTAATAAAAAGCAGAAAATAATGCAGTATGAACCCATTTATTAAAGGGACAGTTCACCCACAAATGAAAATTCTTTCATCATTTTCGCATTGTCATGTTGTTCTAAACATGTATGAATTTCTTTTTTCTGACGAACACAAAAGAAGATATTTTGATGAATGATGGCAAGCACACAGTTGATTGCAACCATTGACTTCCATAGTAGGAAAAACAAATACAATGGAATTCAATGGGTACCGACAACTGTGTGCTTACCATCATTTATCAAAACATCTTCTTTTGTGTTCATCAGAAAAAAGAAATTCATACATGTTCAGGTTAAGAACAACATGAGGATGAGAAAATGATGACAGAATTTTCATATTTGGGTGAACTATCCCTTGAAAAATGTTGCACTCAATGTATAGAGCAACATTAAGCAACTGAGAAACTAATCACACAAATCATGAAGACATGAGCAGTTTATAATTATGAGTCTTGGGTTCAGTTTTGTCTACTTTGAGCTCAAACACACAAGTCAAATTACGCATACATTCACATACATAATAAATTAATTCAAGTTGTTTGATGTTTTATCACAAATATTTTCACACATGCATTTATTGTGGCAGAACTGATAAATGTTGCACAAAGATTACACACACACTCCTGCCTGGTGTGTGTTAACAAGGCTGTAGCCCATGGGAATAGGTTTCAGGCTGTGGTAAGTGACTGAATAAATGCTGCTTCAGCAGACAGAGGCACAATCTGAAGAGAGCAGTTATGTTTAAAACTACAGCACCGAAGACAAGGCGCATGAAGAGCACATCCATTATTTAAGAGGTTCATTCCACAGAGGATCACCCAGGCAGTTTCAATATACAGTTTCATCAAGCATCCTCAATGATCCTGAATCAAACGGAGCATAACAATACCAAACTGGAAATACATATCAGGAGAAAAGAGATGGTGGACAGGTAAGAAAACACGTGGATCAGAAACATTACATAAGCAATGTGATGCACAAATCAGCACTGGTTACAACAGTTTCTAACCAAAAACATTACAAAGCAACAAGCATTAGTAATTAAAACTCTTTCATTACAAATCATTATAATTTCTATCCGAACTAGGGATGCTAAACAATTAATCGCGATTAATCGTTAGCAGAATAAAAGTTTTTGTTCAATCATATATGTGTGTGAACTGTGTATAATAAATTTGTATAAATAAATGTACACACATGCATGTATATGTTTTAGAAATGTTTACATGTGTATATACATTTGTATATTTATGTATAATTTATATTATATATAAATATAAATACTTAATATATACATTTTTTTTTCTTAAAATTATACATGAATGTGTTCATATTTATATATATACATATTTATTATACACAGTTTACACACATATGTGATGTAAACAAAAACTTTTATTCTGCTAACGATTAATCGCGATTAATTGTTTAGCATCCCTAATCCGAACCATGTATTAGGTAGCCCCACCCATACAAAAAAGGAATGAAAATAAAATCTTGCTTCTTATGTGTATTCCATATCAAACATGGGTGTGGATGAGAAATTGAATATAAAAGACAACCATTAGATATTTATAAACAATCACATACGTTCAAGTGCACTTCGTAGTGTGTCTGTTAATAAACAATATTCATGCACAGATAGAGTGTTAAAAAGCAGTGATCCTTATAGGCTGCTCTGTGCACATCTTCATCATACACAATCACTGCATGCAATATTACTCCTCTCAAAATGATCTCTCTCTGCCCTGAAGCTACTTCACTTTTGCTACATGTCTTAATAGAGTAGTTTCAAAGTCTTTATGTAATGATGAATCATAAAGGTAGATGAAATATTAAGAAACAACAGCAGTTGAGCGTTCAAGGACAAGCAAGTTACAGTCCAGTATCGTGCTAAAATGGTCAAATTAAGCACTTTGCAACATTTCTGGTCTCGTTGCTCATCTAAATGTCTATAGTTAGCTCCACCTACATTTATAGCCACATCACACTGTGCTTCACACCTCCAGGTGGAAACGGGCAGATAATGAATAACAAATACACAAGACACCCACACAGCACTGCAATTCTGTTATCTAAACTCCTGCTGCCTGCAATATAATTTAAGGCCACTAGTTTGTTACTCTTGTATTACGGCACAGTTGTAAAGAAATACACACAAACAAAAGCATACAGTGTATCATCACTAAAAGACCCACTGAGGTATGCGAAAATGTCCCTTAAGCCGCCTTTCCACTGCACACGACAAACGACGGCCCATAAGCCGGAAGTCATTCATTTCCTATGGAGAGTCGCAAAGGGGTCTCGTGAGGTGCCGACCATCTGCGGATGCGTAAATATCGGATCCGTTTTGAGCGTTGGATCCGTTAAAAATGTTTAACTTGTGCGACTAAACCGCATGCAATATGCCGACCGGAAGTTATGATTTTCATTGTATTCCAATCACAAACTGTGTGTGAGGTGAAAATTATTAATCCTTTTGGTTTAACTTTATTAGTAACACTTGAATCCTTAAAAAAACACTTTTGATTACTGATAAGTAATACATTATTAATTTAATTTGTGTACGTTATTATTTAATCTTGTCTATATATGTTCTCTCCAAAAAAATATTTGCAATCTTTGTCATATATGCATAGCTGTTTATTGTTTCTTTGATTTGCGTTCATTTATTTATTTCACCATGGTAAACATATTAGAATGAAGCCTCTTGCGCTGGAATGAGCTTCTCTCCCATATACGATTAAACTGAAACTTCATTACGACTGCCACTAGGGGGAGAACTCCGACTGTCGTTTCCGTATGTCGTGTGCAGTGGAAAGGCGGCTTTACCGTCTTATGCTGAGTTTACACCAACCGCGTTTCAGGCGTCAAAATCGCGTCTACCACGCGTGGTTTGCCGCTTGAACAATTTGGATGCATTCGTGCGTGTAGAGCGGAGTAGACGCGCAGAAAAAGCAAGCATTTGACGTGCATCAGAGGCAAAATCCGCTTCTTGTGGGAGGGGCAAGTGCTATGCGGTTGTCTGTTTGCAGGATGACTTATGTTGATTGTGCATTTATCAAGAGAGTTATCAGTTTGTATTTGGTAACCTTACTATAGGGGAAAATAAACGGCGTGGGTCTATAAATGTCACGTGACTCAAAAGTGAAGTGTGTATTACAACTTACCAGGTTGCCCAATGTCCTCACTGACACTCTTCCAAGTGAGGTCCTTTTTATTCCTGTCTCTTTAGAAATAAGAACTTATGTCGTATAGCTCCAGGTGACTGCTTATGGACAATATCAAGCGTTGGTTGAATGAGTGACTCTGGGCGGGGCTGCCACCACAGCAGCAAGCAGGCTCCTGATTGGTTAACGCGGCGCAAAATTCCGCCAAAGTTACAATTTTTCAACTTGTGCCACAAAATGCACCATTCGCGCGCACAACGCTTAATTTGCGCCTTTCCCGTGAGCTTCACGTGTGAATGAGGTGGAAACGCATCTTCCGCGCCGCGCCGAATGCCTCTTCCGCGCCGCGGGACCTCCTGACGCGCGTCAAAGCGTCTTCACATTGACTTAACATTGAAATCACTCGCACTTCATGCCTCTACCGCAGTTGGTGTAAACGCAGCATTACACATGGATACATGCATATGAAAACCAAATACTGTCCATAAAATGTATATGAAGCTCACACCAGCCAAATTAACATCTGTCATAAAATCCAAAAGGTAACACTTCCATGATTCTTATTGATATACTGTAATTGGGTGGGTCTATACTCTTAGTTCTATTTGGGTGTGTGTAATAAAAACCGTTTATATTATCCATTTGTGGGAGTGTACTTCAAATACTTTTCATACCCAATATCTTGCGTTGGGCTTTATATTATATACGCAGCCCTCACACAAGTACCAGCTACAAGAATAATCCAGCATAGTCTCTACTTACACTCAATGTTTAGAGCAATAAGTAAAAGCCAGGCCAGACATAAAAGCACTCTGTAAAACCTAAATCACTCTTAATGTTCTCTTGAATGGCCATTGATTTTGTCCTCGGGTTAAGCTCTCTTGAAGCTGTGATTATCCAGACCACACAAGGCCTTTGCAATAGATGGGTAACACAGAACATATCACTCGGGGGCATGTGTGCCCGCGAACAAGCTATCAGGTTGTGCAAAAGTCTTAGGCCACCACAACCAGCCTTGTTGTTTTAGAAGTTTTAATGTCCATGCATATTTATTTTTCAATCTATTTCATTAAGATACAAACAGAAAATACAGGAAATATGTATAAAAAAATAAATAATAATTTTCAGGACTAAATGTCTTCTTTAGGCATCGTCTGTGTTTAGTGTGACTTCTTTTGGCACTAAACACATCTTGAGTGTTTTTGAGCAGAATAAAGGAAAAATACTAATTTCTTTAAAATCAGAAATTAGGATTTAATTTGAATTTAGGTTTAAGAGTTCCTGCAGTTTCCTGCTATTGCTTGGGCATGAATGTGCTTTTGACACAACTTGTTTGTTGGTGATGAAATGAGTCATTGATGTGTTGCCAGTACCAGTCTCATGACTCCAGTTTCCATACTTCCATTCTGATTGGTTAATGATTAGGTAACCATGATGACAGATGAGCGATATATTCCACTGTGCACTTTTCTAACTTGATTATGTATAAAGAACTACAGGCTAACATCTCAACCCACGCACATTCATGTTCTTCTAACAAAAGCTATCTTTAGACATTAGACAGAAAGATTCTTATCTCTTAGGGATGAATCAAATGAATCAATGAAGAGTGTTTTGTGCACAGTACATCTGACCGTTTAACTAGAATATTGCTTACGCTTATAGCATATAGATCATACTGAAAAGATCTGCAACAGACATTAAAGTTGGCATGACAGCAATCTACTGTATAACAACTTACTATCATTTGTTGTTCCTGACAACCATTAACAACATGCAAAGCAGGCATCATCAAGGTTATTAAAATCTGCACATTATCTAGAAAGGGCATGCTTAATCGCTTCCCTTAGAGAATAGAGAGAAAAGAGAGGAAGACATAACTGGACCAATGCAGATAAAGAGTCATAATCTCACTTTAGCTCCCTGACATGAAAAGTTAATTAGATCCGTGTAACAATCTAACACCCCAAAACATCCAACCTCTGCTTAATTATTTTCATAAGACCAGCAGGACCTCAGCACTGGTGCCATAAAAAAATGAACAAAGGATGACAGGAGTTTTGACAACTTCTGATTAATTCATTGAGCCATTTGCTGTCTGCATGACCACACTCATATATCATGAATGATGCTGTAGACAAGCAGATAGGAGGTTAACGGGAAGGAGGGGTGATATGACACACTAAAATTAACTATAGAAGATTTTATATAAATATATGTTCCCGCTGAAAAGCGGTTTATATTTTGTAATCCTCAGCTAATTTTTTTTTAAATCGCAAAATGGGTGCCAACTGAAATAATATTTAGCATACCCGGGTGATTCTCACGAAACCATTGAAACACCACGGCACTAATGATTTTAGCTTTAAAATGTGTAATATAGTAACATTAAAAAGCATCAGAATTAACACAATACTGTGTTCTACCTTGCACAATGTGTGATTTCAACATAAGAATTTATAATTGTAAATTTTATCTCATTTTCTGCTGAAATTCTCATTACCGCAATGTGTCCGGCTGTGTTTGAACATGCGTTATGTTGTTATTTTTAACACAAAAATATTAAGAAAAAAAATAAATAGATGTTTTGCTAGACTACTTTAGATGACAGAAAAAATATTTACTGAATATTCATGTATAATAATAATGAAGAAAAATTAGGAAAATGATGTGTCCATGCCTGATGTTCTCATCCTCCGCAACACTTTTTGAGAACAGTTTAAGCACGCATACAGAATTTTAATAAAGTTTGATTTTGAGTGACCAAGCACATGGACCAGTTACTTCAAGATGGCTACCAGGTAAGATCATTTTTTTACAGTTGATTTGAAATATTGTCTTGTCAGAATGCTTACACGACATTTTGATTATCATTACCGCAACAGATGCTTATTAAATGTTAATTTCATTAATAGAAGCATAATACTTTGATTTTAAATGCATGTGCAGAATCTCCAAATTATGTTCTTTCAGGTTTGTCATGTCATTTTGAAAATATGTCTGTGTTGATGTTTTCTGACTGTTGCGGTAATGAGATTTTTTAGGACTAATTTTTTAAATTATGTTACAAAAAGTGTTAAATGATAAGTAAAAGTTTTTGAATTAATGTTCCCATTTACTCCAGACTTTGTTTTTCAATGTCTGGTGGGAAAAAAAGTAAATTTAAGCAATTTTTACATTTTCATTCTTGACATTTTTAAAACCAAGTTTTCGTGAGAATCACCCACCCATTCAAAATGAGCTATTACTGTGTTGTATTAAAATGTATACAAATAAAAAACACAACATTTAGTTAAAAATGCAACCAATGTGTGCTAACCAACCTTGATATAACGCACACAACACACCCACACAGACTCTTAGCTATCTAAATGGGGACATACCACAGTCTACGTGCACTGTATTTATAAAAGCCAATAAAAAGGAAACCTTGGTTAAACTTTATTTAAAGATGTCCTTGTTTCAGTGTAATTATACATTTACGTAATGAGTAACATTAATTAACAACATGTAGTTACCATAGAATTAGGGTTAGAATAAGGGTTCGGTTTAGTTGCATGTAATTATGCATCATTTTCAGTAAGTACATGTAACAAAGTGTACCAAAACCTTTGAAATAGCATTTGCTTTTAGGAATACATTTGAAAGTTCCTAAAAGTAAGTTTTTTAGATTTATCCCACTTTTGGGGACAATTCTATTCCCAAGCTATAGCTAACTACACACAGACACACGCACACACACCTCTGAGACTTTTCCAGGATAAGACATAAAAATCTTGTCAGCGTTCACCAAGACAAATAATCAATCTCCTAACTCCCTGCTGTTCTCATGAATTTAAAATGAATACTTCCTTAATATTTTCTGCATTGAATGAAAAATGAATGACATTCCACCTTAACTTCACTGTAATGTATCAGCAATAAGTCATTTCTCTTAATAAGTAAATCGGAAATGAATCCCTCCTGAGTGATTCTCTTTGATAAATGATGAACGATACAGACAGCAGTGCTTCATAAATTATATGGTATCTGTAAATTCTGTGGAAAAATATGGATGGTGGTCAGAAGAACTGAGATCAGTCTCTTTCTCAAAAGCAATCTAGTGGCAGATTAAAAATGCTTTTTCTTGTATCACTGTAATTGTATTTAGATTACACTCTTAAAAATAAAGTAATAATAGCTGTCACGTGCCTGGTAACCATTTACCAAGTACACTTTTGTACTTAAATAGTGCATATTAGTATCTAAAAAGTACTTATTGGTACCACATATATACACTAAGAAAGGATGTATTCATTTTAACACATTGTTTTGTGTTATCCAATTAACACAAAATGTGTCATTTCATGTTGATTTTGTGTTCAAATAAATAAAAGGGATAACACAAAATGTGTTGAAGCAATACAAATGTTTTACACATTTGTTTTAAGAGTGTATATCTGTACCTACTGTATATGTACATATAGGACCTTTTTTAAGAACTGTCTCAGTGACAGCTTTTGTACCATTTTTTGATAGTATAATTAAAACTAACACAAAAACTGCAATTAGATATTTGGCAGGTGTCTTGGGTTGACACGGGCCTGGTGGTCACAGCTGGCCTCTAATACAAAAGCACACATGCCCGATCCTGACCTGTTTTTTGCTGAAATGTGCCCTCAGGCGAAGAGTATCTACAGCCTCAGTCTGCTTTGTCTCTATGATAAGAGACAGGTTACTAAACTCCTGCCATTTTCTAAATCTTAAAAGCAAACCTTACCAGTGCAAACCAGTGCCGTAGGCAGAAATTTATTTTTGACCAGGCTTGTGCAAAAGTGAGGGAACACTTAGAGTCATAGAGTACTAGCCAACATCTTTGTTTTTATTGACAAAAAAAACCTGTTCAAAAACACATTTTTGATTATAAGTATTGTATTAGAATTTTTCTTTTTTATGCTCATTATCTATAGGATGAAAATGGTATGTGTGGATGTTGCATTTATATTTTGATCTTTTAACCAGTAAAGTATGCTTTATAGGCTATGTACTGAATTTAGTCTTTTAATGTAAATGTCTTATCAAGGCAAGTGTTTTTTTACTCGTTTTATAAAATTTTGATGCACTTACTGACTCAGATGCGATTGTATAAATGTTGGACAAAACATACAGTATGTTCTGCATTCACTGGTCAAAAATGCAATGCAACTACTAACTACTGTAATATTTGCATCTCATTTCTCTGTCTTACCCCTTACCCCTACCCCTCGGTTTTGCGCGTTCATGTGAGGCGAAGTGGGGTCTCAATTCTCCGTTTGACCGAGGGCTAGGGCCAAGGCGTAGGGATACATAGCCCTTGAAACGAAGTGTGATAAGGACCACATTTGAAAGAGAGGGGTAAACGTAAACGTAGGAATTTCTCAGGAGAGCCGGCATCAAGACGTTTTATTGATGAACGTTGAACTGTCAAGGAGTCGCACAAATGAAAGTAAAGTTATTTTCGGCAGTTTAATTGAGATTATATTATGACACACATGTTTTATAATACTTTTAATAAAATGTTCAAGCGGTTTTAATTGTAATGTTTTTGTTTTGTATCGCTAGTTAAGGCGCTAGCTAGCAGCTAAGTTATGCGCTATTTGCTGAGCTCAGCTCAGGCAATCGATACCACACCTGAGACGATGGCATCTTCTTTGTTTATGTCAACGCTTGTCTGTTTACGTAGCAGCCAGTTAGCGTCAAGGGAAGGTGACGCAAACGGTAATCTAGTGGTGTCTCATTTTTTAGACGAACGATCTGTCTTACCCCTTCACTCGGTTTCGAGGGGCAAGGGGAAGACGAAGACAAAGGGGAAGGGGTAAGACAGAGAAATGAGATTGGCCCTTACTCAAAAAATAGCACGGAAAATTCCTACCCAGTCTCACAAAACTATGTACCTATAGTCACATAATTTTTGTATTCTTTTTCATGATACTATCACGAATTTCCGCATTTTTCGTGACCGTATCACGAATTTCTGTTTACGTGTCATTGTCACGTATTGGTTACTCAACTGCTTTTTCCTATTTTCAAAACATTGTCGCTTCGGTTTGGGGTTAGATTTGGTGTTTGCATTAGGATGTCACTTTAAGTATTGGTTTATACTATTTTTTCTGATTTATTTTTTTATATTTTCTAAATTTTAAAACATTGTCGCCTGGCGTAAGGGTTAGAGTTGGGTTTGGGTAAAGTAATTTTACGTAAATCTAACCCTAAACTGAAGTGAAAATGGTAAGAAAATAAGACAAAATAGTTGAGTAACCAATACATGACAATGACACATAAACAGAAATTCATGATACAATCACAAAAAAAAACGCGGAAATTCGTTACAGTATCACGAAAAAGAATCAAAAAATTACGTGACTATACGTATAATGTCACATTCATTAAGTTATCCAAGCCACTGTAACAGTGTGCTTGCTGTTAGACCCACTAATGTTTGCCAGGTTTAGGGAACGGGGAAAACTAATCATGTCTATTACAATCTAATTTTACATCTGATCATTTTTTTTTACCTCTGATAAAAACCTTTAATCTAATACTAATTATTTTTGCAACAGAAAGGTTCTGTGGATGTTAAATGTTCTTTATAGAGCATACAGCTCGAGGAAAAAATGTGTCATGGGCCTTTATTTGTGCAGGGCCATAATTATTTCTGCTGATGAAGTAATGGCTGTGTCTGTTATTAAATTCAAGCTGCAATTGTCCATTCAATGAAAGTGGAAGGGGACTAGGGACAGCCATTGTGACCATTCACTTTTATTGTATGAAAAAGAACAGCTTGGACATTCTCCTATAAATAACTGCTTTTGTGTTCCACAGGAAAAAAGTCATGTGGGTTTGGGATGACATGAGGGTGAGTAAATGATAACAGTTTTCATTTTTGGGTGAACCATGCTTCTGAGTTTTCTGCCAGAAAAAGACATATTGGAACAAAAACAGGCAAGTTTGGAATAATGGAAAAAAATAGGAATTCTTGCCATGGTGGAAGCTCAGATTAACTTATTTTACAGATGTTCATACTTAACACTCCGTCTGAGAATCCACTCTTAAGCACAATGAACTCAACCAGCTTCTGTTTCTGCTATCAAGACCCAAGTGTCTGCACTGACCTGCCCTTAGGTAATGCTATAAAGCTAACATAAACAAGCAAGTCTAAAGTCTAAATGCCAGGTGATATCAAGATCTGCTTTTATTTATCCTGAGGATAAAGCGCTGCTCAAAGACAAGTTACTGTGAAACACATTTATTCACCAACACCAGCAGTCAAACACACAAGGTAACAGATATGACAAACCATAAGAGGAAAAGCATCTATAACCCCAGCCAAGATCTTTACCTTACCTAATGTATAGCATGTCTCATAAGTACTGCAATTAAAAGGTTGAGAGTCTATTAATTAGAGCCTTAATCTCAAACACTATCAGAGCTACACTTAACCTTGTGAGTAAGCCACTCGACTTGGTCCAAAGACTTCCTTTGCATCCAATTAAAGTGCCAATTGAGGAAGTGTGATGAGTAAAAGAAGCAGAAGAAACAGCTGCTTTGAAACAAACATGATGTAGGCCTATAAACCGTATGATCTATAAGTCAATACCACACAAACACCAATTAAAATAGGAGCTTAATGATCAAAGACTCAAGAGACTAGTCATACAGTATATTGTATCACATGTCATCCATCCATTTTCCATACAGCTTTTCCTACATACAGGAATGGCGAAGAGAGCAGGGAAACAGAATGGACAGGTATGTTCCACGTTGCAGAAAACACTTTTTTGAATTTTGGATTCAGTAATTTTTAAAACCCATTTTCAAATGCTATTTTTTTGACGTGGTTTAATAATCTGCAAATAAAATTACAGAAATGCGCAGAAACATGTTCCTATAGCAGAATCCAGAAAAATAAAAACGGAAAACACATAATTTAAGAATAAATAAAGCGGAATTCAGGAAAAAAATAAAATTGATTTCATAGTGCCCTACATACAGTGTTGCCATCAATTAAACATCAATACAATTGTTACCAATATGTAGGGGTGCGTGGAGCAAAAACTAACGCAGGGTTAGTTGTAACACGGACTGTTTACATTGTTGCACAAGGTTGAGCGTTTTGTTTTTCTGGTGTGTTTTTTTCACGCTGCCGAAAGACGATCTCCTGCAAATTTTTGGAAATGTATAATGTTTTTCCAGAGAGTTGAACGAGTGTTTTGGCATGTAAGTAAATTTTTTACAATATGTTTTTTTTCCAGTTTCTAAGTTAAGTGTGCAAGATACCAAATCCAATGCAATGTCAAATTAATCAGTGCCTTGTTTACAAAAACATAGAATTGTTTTGAAATATGTTTGAAGCTCTTAGCAACTTTTTTGGTGGCCCAGCGGGGTTAATTGTGACACTGTGTTACAACTAACCCTTCAGCACTTACGATATGAAAACCGCTAACATTAGCGTAATTCTTGCCGTTGTTTTAAATAGGCTACACACGAATGATTGCTGGCTGCCAACAAAATAAATGTGCCTGTCTTATCAAAAATTGTGTGTCAAATTTATTTTTGTTCTTATCTTTAATTTGGATTGAATAAGGTCACGTAAAAGATTAAAATCATAATAGAATTAATGGCTAAAATCAAACTTTGATGCTCATTACCTAAGAATTTGATTTTGAAACTGTAGTATGGTTATTACAGACACATATAAAAAAATATTGTGATAATTGTGTCATTATTGTGCTGCTTCTCACATATTTAGACATTTGTATCCATTTATAATTGAACTAATGTTAGAAAAGGGCTGGATGAATGAATACAGTGTGGATACCTGTCTATTATAGGCAGATATATAAACAATATCCACTTCAAGTATATAAACAAAATAGTATTGAAATATTTGCCTGCAAACGTAATTTTTAGCATGTGTTACATCTAACCCCCTGCCTGTTACAATTAACCCCACCTATTGGGTAAGTTGTAACGTTTGCACTTCTGTCACGTTTGGTGTAATTGTCCAAGAATGGTAAGTACTAGAAACAAACTTCAAATGTTCATTTGTAGGAGAGATGTGTGTGTTACTTGTGTAAAAATATAATAAATCAAACTCAAATATTTTTTGAATGATTGAGCCAAAACCAAAAACTGTTGTTGTGCCCTGCTCTCCCCTACCTTTGAGGTACTAATATGAACTCTTTAGGTGCAAAGCGGTACTTTTTTTTAAAGGGTACAGCCCCGGTGACAGTTGGGATACAAATTTTGACCCTTTCTTTCTGACAGTATACAATGAGCCTTCGTCCATAATAAAAGGTTAACGTTTACTTTAGCGGAAATGATTCTCATGATACTGACTGAATGTGAAAGGCAAGCTCATTCATTTTTGGCAGGCACATTCAAATGTATCTGTTTTACAAGAAAGCCTGTAAAATGTCTGTTTCTGTGATTATGATGTGCAGAACATTGTGAATAGTGTTCCAATTTATCTTCAGAGCTTTCTAGACAATTCTGCAGGCACAGATTCTCTGCGGGCCATGTAAATGCTAAAACCAAACTTCAAAGTGCCAATAAAACAAACACAAAGCCAATACAGTGAAACACTGCTAGACATAAACTGAGAACAAAGTGCTAATGACGCCACAAACTGCCACGAAAACTGAAAATTGTGCTAATTAGTAAAGTAAGAAAAATCTAATTTAATTACATCAATAGGAAGCTTATGGTCTTTTAACCATAGTGGCTAAAATTATAGATGATGTGTTCACTGGACTGGAATAAAAGACTGCAATGCTGCAATCGTCAGACTTACCACCCTGCTGTGAAAAGCTGGCAGATATCACAGAGACACACACTTACCTGCAAAAAAAGAGAGAGAGAACATTATTTGGCATTCAGTTACCAATGCGCATATACTTTATATATACAAACAGGGGACAGGCTGAACAATAGTTTCTTTTGTGTCATTCTTGTTTATGAATCATATTATACAGTTCAGCAATAAGATTCCACTAGAACAGTACAGTATTTGCAGACACACACAAATCTATTAAACTCTCAACTTCCTTTGCTTTCACTGACCGCGTGCCAGCGGAAAACACACTTTTATTTCAGCACAATGACAGGAAGGGACTAATTCCACAGCTAATCCAGACAGAACAGAGGCAGACACACAGCCGACCGGAAGAGAGACGAACTGTCTCTCTTATCAGCTACACTATAACCAGCGACAAGCCAGCAATCAGCAGGGGTAAAGATTATAGGGACGATTTTCTTTTCTGTCTATATCAGAACCCCATTCCACAAAAGGAAAAGAGAAATGGACTTTTTAGAGAATTTCATTGTCTGTGGAAAATAATAAAAATGCCAATATGGATTTGGAAGATTATGGGAGCCTAGTACAGTTTTTTTCTGAGGCATTATGATGATTATCATCATGTTTCAAGTAGCAATTCTGTAATTCTGTATTTTTTTATATTTTTTATTTTTATTTTGTATTAGACGAAAACACTTTCTTAATATTTCTATGTTGTTTTCTAGTAAAAACATGTAAAGAACCTCAAAACAAAAACTAAAACAACATAACAGAACAAAATGCATCTAATCTTTAATCAAAGAAATTTAAGATGTTTTTCTCACAAATATCCAGCCCAGTCTAACGAAATTACGTTCCTATAGTCACATATATTTTTTATTCTTTTTCGTGATACTGTCACGAATTTCCGCATTTTTTCATGATCGTATCACAAATTTTTGTTTATGTGTCATTGTCACGTATTGGTTACTCAAATGTTTTGTCCTATTTTCTTACCATTGTCGCTTTGGTTTAGGGTTAGATTTACATAAAATGACATCCTTTCCCAAACCCAACTCTAACCCTAACGCCAGGCGACAATGGTTTAAAAATCAGAAAATAAAAAAAAATGAATCCGAAAAAAAGTTTTAACTAGTGATGCACAGTTGTATCGGCCGCAGATATTTATCGGCTGATTTTTGATGAATTTGAAACCATCGGCATATCAGCAATAGCACGAGAAAGGCCGATACCGATTGTTTTTTAATTAACTGCATAACGAAATCCATTATATGTTAAAAATGAGTTACTGTTGTTAATAAAATAAATGCTGAATAGCAAAACCACCTTTGAAGGTTGTCATGCTGTCTTATTATATTTGTTTTAGCTTAATTTGTGCCTCTCTTATTATGTTGGTCAGTTGAATGTTAATTAGATTCAATCCATGTTCAGTAAAAATAATTTGATGCAGAAATAAACTAGCTAATAGACCAACTGTATAGTATTGTATACAAATGTTTAATATCGGCATCGGTATCAGCCAGAAGTTTGTCTGTTTAAATCGGTAATGGCCCTAAAAATCCTATCGGTGCATCCCTAGTTTTAACCAATACTTTAAGTGACATCCTAACGCAAACACCAAATCTAACCCTAAACTGAAGCGACAATGGTTTGAAAATAGGAAAAAGCAGTTGAGTAACCAATACATGACAATAGCACTATTCGGACGGGATTTGTTTTCCAAACGACATTTGAGTTTCAACATTCACCCACGACGTCTGTGATTTTATGTACCGATTCGGACGGGATTAAAATTCTCAGGCTATTCCAGAGATGGGAGTGTCTGTTTCATACATTTGGGCGTTGCACAAGAGCACGTGCTCGGGATACGCGTGTTTAGCACTATTCGGACGGGATTAGTTTTCCAAACGACGTTTGAGTTTCAACGTGTCCCCCAGGACGTCTGTGATTTTATGTACTGATTCGGACGGGATTAAAATAATGCAGGCTATTCCAGAGATGGGAGTGTCTGTTTCATGCATTTGGGCGTTGCAGTAGCACGTGCTCTGGATACGCGTGTTTGTAATGTTTAATATTTTGCTTTAAATGTAAAATTATGACGGAACATGTAATTTATTAACTTAAATTTAACAAATAAAATAAAATATACAAATCCTACTAAAGTAACGTTAGCCTACGTGTTTTATATAACTGTCTGCTTATAATAAACACAAAGAAATAATGATTAATAAAATTTAATATCTTTATTAATTAACATTACCATTCCGGAGTTGAACAACTTTGAACGGAGTTTCTTATAACGTTAATGATATTACAGTGGCCAGTCTTAACAGTGTTTGATATTCAGCTCGTATTGATTTAATTATTTTATTTTGCCGAATGCGAAAAACATTCATATCTGAATGAATGGGACTCAGGAAATACAATATACACGCATTAGTAAGACCTTACGACAGATCACGTTGGCCAAAACACGAAATGAACCGCGTTTTCAAAAGATATTACGGGAAAACACAGACGAGATTACATTTCTCAAATGACCTCTGAGTTTGGCGAAAAACAGTAGGTAAATTGCTCTGGAATTTTTTTCTCTGGTCGTCAGAGAAAAACACAGACATGGCCGATTCAGACGGGATTAATAACACAGAGAATCTCTGAGAAGCACGATTTTCTCAGAGGTCCCCCTGTAAAACTAATCCCATCTGAATAGGGCTAATGATACATAAACAGAAATTTGTGATACGGTCACGAAAAAACATGGAAATTCGTGACTGTATCACGAAAAAAAAAATTACGTGACTATAGGTACGTAATTTGATTAGACTGGGTAGAAATATCCTTGCATTTATTTCTTTTTTTAAGTTAATTTTTTTTTAAGGATGTATAGTTATATTGTCAAACTCAGTAAGTGCCTAACCTACAGTGTACAGACAGCCATTATGTTTAACTGAAAAAAAAAATACTGTCATAAATCATTTATAGAGTTATAGTTATAACGTGCAATGGGAGTCCAATGTGACCAATGTGGAATGTGGAAACATCAGAGAATGACTGAAAGATTTGATCATCAAGATGGTTTTAAAATACAAACAATAAACACTTTTAAAACTACTTGGTAAGAAGAATAAACCCCTGTCAGTGCTTATAGCCCTGTGGTTAGTGCGCTGACATATAGCACCAGTGTGCTCACAGCGACCCGAGTTTGATTCCAGGTTTTGAGGTTCTTTGCCGGTCCCGCTCCACTATCTCCACCAAACACTTTCCTTTCTACCCTCCAATATTCTGTCTAAATAAAGACAAAAAAGCCACAAAAACATAACTTGGAATAAAGAATAAACCTTTGCCTCAATACCCCTGTATTTTTTTTTTCATTAATATGAACACTGGGGATGAACAATAGACAAGAGAGGAATTTAAAAGGACTATGAGGCACATGCAGTTATGTGTTGAGGATTATTAGCTTAGGAGGTGACACACATTTGTAACAGTATTCTGTGTTAGATGCAATACACAGTTGGTCTGTGATGTCCTGTGGTGTGGATGAACGCCTGTAAAGACACAGGACTGAAGAAGGACGCATTGATCAGTCAGTGTTGTGATAATGTGTTAATGTAAAGCATATCTAACACAGTATGGGGTTCCTGCGGAATGAGGTGAAGAACAGTCTGGATCTCTAAATCTCTTGTACTGATCAATAATTAAGCAGCAGACATCCACTAATGAGGACCTGGTACTATTTGGGAGATAGCACGTCAGCTGTGAAGATCTATGGCTCTAGTTCCTAAATATATTTAAGCGATTAAAACCAATCTTTCTTCCACTGTTCTATTCCTCTGACAAATGCCTTATTTTTCCTTTGTTCCATTGTTTAACAAAGGAATTGTAAAATTTGCGGTTTTACCACAGTTTTTCCATTAAAATTTTGTATGTTCGTAAAAAGGAATACAATGGGTAAAATGCCTATTAATAATATATAGAGTTTCAGCAGTAACAACATAAACAAATGGCTTTTGTGGAACAAACGTAACTTCCGGTAATGTTCCGCAAAAGAATGAATAACGATATAGAGTCCTTTTAGATTAGTTTATTTCTGATAACAAGGAAGATAAAATAAAAATCACAGCTAAGGTAATCTACGGTATCTAAGGTATCAAAAACTACACTGAGATAATGTTACTGTGTAAAATGAATATATACAATGTTAACTACATAGCGGCTGTCAAATCTCCCTTCACACAGTGGTGATCCATGATCAATATCTCCCCTGTGGCCGGTTGCATAAACATAGCCGTGATGTTAAGACTGCGTCTTAAGTATGATTCTGACTAACTAGCAATTAGTTAGGGCTAATCAGTCTTATTATTTGGATTTAAATTAGACCAATCTACCTTTCTTTGTAACATACTTAAAACAGTTATGATCAGTCTTGAAGAAAAAATTCATGACTAACTTTTAAAGCTAGTCTTAAAGTTTTATGCAACCGGCCACTGGTCTTTAGGAAAACAAAACATTTGTTATTTTCGACAACGTATTTGTTGACAAGCCACTAGCCAGACCATTAAAGCATAACTAAACCCTAAACCAACTTTTTTAGTTAATGATCTGTAAGAATGGGGCTTTATTCGTGCTGTTCATTGATTTTAGTAAGTTCTTTGACATTTGGATATAAAATGTGTCAATACTCCAATATATGGTGTAAAACGTCTGAGTGCTGCCCTCTTCAGGTTGAACGGTGGCTACTGCAGTTGAATTTTCCTATTGGATGGTGGGTCCAAAAAATGACTCAAGACGTAAGCAGGTGCAAGATCACCACGCCCTTGTTACGATCTCACAACACACTTCTCCTTCTCCCCTCTATCTCCTTGGATCTGCCCACTTTTCTTGCATTTTTCAAATATTGCCAGTGGGTGGAGTCAGGCTCTGACCAGGGTTTTAGTTACGCTTTAAACAAATGGAGACCGGACGTTAAGTTCGTCCAGACGTGTAACCACGACATCCAATGAAAGAGTCTATAATGAAAACAATTACACGAAAACATCATATTTTTTAGATTTTCAGATTTAAGCTGCAAATTTAAACATACAAATTCAGTTCATTTCTGTTGCATGTAAAATTTGTTTGTATAGAACAAAGAAATTAAATGCGGGGTGCATGATTTTTGAAAAACACTGGAAAAGGGAGTCGCCGACTACCAAAACACACTTGTAGTCAATCAGCAGTAAGTAAACTTTTTCAACTTGCGCGGAAGAGGCATTTGAGGTAAATGACGCACGTTTGGGGCAATAACAAACCCCAAATTTGTGTCATCCGCATTGCCCCATGCAAATTTGCATCTTTACATTGATGTTGTATGTATCTGCTTGCACAAAATCATTTATCCACACCACAGATTTAAGACAGTGGTGCTGCTTGTTGTGTGTGCGAATGAAATCTGACACTTGCATTGCAAGGAGAGTTAAATGCTAACAGCTAGCGCATAGTGACATGATATCAACTCGCTGCAAAGGGTTTAAGTTATATATCCCAGTGCGCAGATCATGCGGGCGCGCACCCAGTAACCAAAGTGCAGGGAATATAAAACAGACAGATTTGGATATGCTGGTATTGGACCGTGGGAGTCGAACAGAACAGTTCAATATTATGTGGATAATTGTGGCATCCCTAGTGTCTACTAACCGACATCGTTGCCTGGGTTGCATGTGTGTGGGGTGGGTCTATCAAAAAAAGGTCTAGATTCTATTGGGGTAGGGGTTTGTTTGTTTAGGTGATTTTAAATGTTAACATTGGCTTTTAGAGATCACGCACCCCGCCATTAAAGTTACACTGATATAAATACGAAATCATTAACACACCACATTACACGTGGACTCATTATAATCAAGATCATCTGCTCAAAGAAACCAAAAATCTGTTTATACTGCTTAAAATAATGTGAAAAACACTACACTATTAAAACAATGGTGCTTCGTGATGTCATAGAACCATCATTTTGGGGCAAAATGGTTTTCATAAAGAACCTTTAACATCTGAAGAACCTTTTGTTTCACAAAATGTTTTTGTGGTGAAAAAAGGTTTTTAAAATGCAAGAAACAAAAGGTTCTTTAAAGAATCTTTAACTGAATGGTTCTTTGAGGAACCAAAAATGGTTCTCAGGGTTTCCCGCAGCATATTTCAGTTAAGGCGGCCCCCCTAAGCTTGGAAACCCTACCGCCTTAACAAGATCGTCCAAAAAAAAAAGCTGCAAAAGGCCGTCAAGTGCATCTCGGAGAATAGCGAGTACGCGCATCAAACCGCGAGCGGGGACACGCGCCACACGGCCGAAAGGAGAAAGACTTGGTCCGGACCGTCACTGTCTGGAGTATAACTTGCCAGTTGATAAAACATCTCATAGAATACCGCAGACCAGCTACACACCACGAGCGTGCACGGGCACCACACAGTCGAAATTAGTAAGACTTGGTCCGGACCGTCACTGTCTGGAGGATAACTAGCCAGTTGATAAAACTTCTCATAAAATAGCGCAGACGCGCTACACACCGCGAGCGTGTACGCGCACCACATGGCCAAAATGAGATAAGACGTGGTCCGTCATGTCTGGAGGATAGCCAGTTCATAAAACACGTGTCCGTGACAACTGTAAGTGAACTTATGTTTTGGGTTTATTTAAGCCTGTTATTGTATAAGTCAACAGTTTTAAAGTAAGTTAGCTGGTGAATTTGTTGTTTAAGCAACCTGCTAGCTGTTTCACGTGCCTGTTGATTAGATATAATTGTTGAGCGCTCTTGCTCACTTTATTTATGGGCATTATAATCAGTTTTTAAAATTTTTGCGCTATCTTTCATCGTTCGCCAGACGTACTACAACATCTGCTTTAGTTTGTGTTTATTAACCCTTTAGTTTCACTTCATCACGCAGCTATTCCTGTTAGAGGTAAAAACATTTAATTTATTAATAATCTAGTATGTGTTAATTTTTTGTCATAGTTTCATCAAAATTAAGTTTTATTTGAGTGTTTTAAAAATAAATATTTTATTTTTTATTTTAATTTTGATCATGAAACATACGCTCTGCCCATTTTATTGCCACGCCCTCTGCCCCGCCCACCCGCCCAACACTACCACCTTAACTAACACATTTTCTGCGGGAAACCCTGGTTCTCATGTTATCGGTTCACACAAGACACAACAGACTGTTGACTCTTTTTAATCATTATCAACCAAAGCATTTTTAACAGAAATGTTTAATATGTGACTGGCCAAGAATAACTGATGAAGACTTCACTTTCCCTGGATTCCAGATGTTTGCGTGTCTGAAATCAGAACATAACACATCAATAAGACTCTTCAAGGCGGAGAATGACAAGAGCAGTAAGGACTTTTACCGATCTCATGAATCATGCTGCCGACTCTCTTCCTTTTTCTCCATCAATATCTTTCTATTCCTTCTGTCCCCCATTAAACTACAGCTTAATGGTGCTCATTAATCAGAATGCAGTCCTGTCTGTAACAAAAGCAAGTCTGCTCTATAATGTGCATGAAAGGCAATGAAAGTTACACTTCATCAACATATAATATGGAGATATAACACTAGACAGTCTCTCTCTGTAATTTACTCAAACCCATTTTCAGATAAAGATAGGTAGTGATGACTGTAATATGTGTACTATCCAATGCTAGCCGTATGATACCCTTGTTATAATAAAATAATTTCTTTGAAAGACTGTAAACTCAAAAGAGTTACTAGTAAATAAGTAAATAAATAAGTAAATAGGTAAATAAGTAAATAGGTAAATAAGTAAATAAGTAAATAAATAAATAAATATACACATTTAATTTTGGTCAGGCTCATACAATAACAACCACCTTAAACCCCTGTGGGAATAAATGTGCTCATGTCTAAAGTAAAAAACTGTACAGAAATATTTATTGTTTAAGCAAGTTTCATCTTGACCTGCAGCGTGTGTGGTGCAACTGAGCTCTCTATTAAAACCGTACCCCATGTTTGAACTCATTTTAGAGAGTGATAGCGAGACAGACATGCTTTAAGTTCATCTTTCACGAAAGCATCTATGCGGTTCAAATATTTTAAAATTGCTAGAAGATGTCACAGGGCACCAATGTAGAATCTGTTAATGACTAAAATAAGCTTAAAACATACAGGAGGGAATAATTACGATTAAATTGCACCTTTGATGGTGCAGCTTATTAGCACTGTCTGCATTTAACAATCTGCTGAAAATAGCATATATACATTTATTGGGTAGTTAGCAAATACATTTTTTTGTGCTGAATACCCAAAAGTGGCACTATGGTTTAGTGAATTTGCCCAAGAGACACAAACAGCAAACAAACTAAGAAATATGTATGTCTTCACAGAAATACCATTAGAAAGGTAAAACAGGAGATCTTAAGAAAAGTGAGAGAGAAAGAACAAAACAAGGTGCCAAGATCTATTATTGGGGCCCAAGGTTTCCTAAAAAAGTTGCTTACGGAAACACAAAGGCTATAAATTGTTTTCAATCCCGGTAACTGTGGCATTTTGGCAAGGATATACACGTTTTCACCCTGAGGCCTGACTGAAAAAGATCTCTTCAAGCTGAAGACATCAGCAATAAACACACCATTCCAATATCTCTGCTCAGAGTTCTCTACTGTATGTGGGCTGCATGTCACACTGCAGATTTGCGCCTCAGGCAGCTAGAAACTCATCTTCACTTGCTTTCCTGCTTACTCTGAAGCATTCATCTTGCATGTGCGTGTGTGTGCAGATGTAGATGTGTGTGGCACAGCCTCAGGACGTTTCACTGCTTGGTGTTCAATGTTTTATCCAGGACCTGAAACATCTTGAGCTAATGACTAGAGCATCTATCACTGCAGCACAGGACAGACAGAACATCACTGACACAAACAACCTAAAGATCTATAATACAAATAGTAGAAAATGTGGTTTGGTACATGGTTTAGTCTAGACTGTCATTTGCATTCTTCAACTGCCACGATAAAGGCAAAAGTAATATCAAAGGAACATTTTTAAATATACGTTTTACTGTTCCCAGCACTATCTAGTCTAGCAAAGCCAATTCAATTTCTCAGTGTTTACTTGAACATTTGATGACACCTAAAAAATTACAAGCACTGTTTACAATAATTTAAAACTTGAATTGAGAAATAGTTTGCACTTTTCTTTTCAGAAGGCCTTTTGATTTTAGTTTATTATAGGGAATGCACCGATATGGAAATTTTGGACGATACCGATAACTCTTTAAATTTGGGGGCCGATAACCGATATCTATAGGCCGATACATATTCATATTATTTTCACAATGAAACTCGCAGACCGCGGACATCTTGTCTTTACGCTAGACTAGCATACTCTTAAGCCCGCAACACGTGTCATCTTCGTGCTATGTCACAGAAAGCACCAATCAAAACTCCACATGGCCAGCAATGAGCAAGTGAAGTGGTTCAACAAACCAAAATAATCCATAATTTATCGGCTTTCATTTTTCGGCCTAATTTTGCTTTCAGACCGATAACCGATAATATATTGTGCATCCCTGGTTTATTAATAATGATTTGAACGTTTTAACTTCTTTTTTTCAATAGCACACTAGTTTTTGTTGTAGCATTTAAGGTGGTACCAAAATTCAGTGATTCACTGGTAATGATAGACTACAGAAATGCTGGTACTGTTACAACGCTGTGTGGCCTTGATATACTGTAAACAAATCTGAAGGTCTGAATGAAAGATATTAACATGAAACTCACAGACAGCCAAGAAAAAAGTTCCTGGCAGTAATACACATATCTCAGCAAAACACTCCAAGTTTGATGTTATTGTATACCATATGTGTCGGGTTACGCCTATCAATCATATCACTTGGAATAAAACAGAATGTCACTCCATCTGTCCACATCAAAATGAGATTCTGATTCAAAGCAGGAACACTGTGATGAAGCCTTTAGCAAATTTTCAGAAATTCAGATTTAGCAGAGGGGAGTAGGACAAGAAAAGATAAATAAATAGATAGATAAATAGTAAATAAGATCCTTATAGTAGTTCACATTAGAAGCTTATCTACTGATCTCTCTGATGATGCATTTTTTTCAACATTTTACTCTCTGAAGTGTTTTTTGTGTGTGTGTGTGTGTGTGTGTGTGTGTGTGTGTGTGTGTGTGTGTGTGGTACCAGACATGGAATGTAACATCATAATGAGTGAGAATGCTTAAACATCTCTACCGCTTGACTTCAGATGATGTTCCAAAAAATTTAACTTTTTTTTAACAAAATTCAATTTTTAATGATATCTGACTTGACCTCTCACCCATTCAGAAAAGACAAAATGAAAAAGAATTGAGGCTCCATAACAGAGTGCTTAAGGGAGTTTCTGGCATTTTGGCCCCGCTTACCCACCCTCTTTTTCTCCTACATTTCTAATAGCTCTCTTTTCAAAAGGTCAGAAATCTCAGCTTGTACGATGGCTGCTTATAAAAAAGCATATCACGCCAAAGTCACATGGGTAGTTTTAAGGTCAAATGTTATCAAGGCTGCCAACCACGAGATACCATGATTGCTCATGATGACTTGATCTATAGACAAATAGACCTTCAATATAACTAAACAAGGCCAATCCTGACTAAACCTCTCAGATCGTTCTTCCTCTCATCCAGTGGCAGAACTGACTGTGACATTGAAGCCAAGGCAAAACAAGAAAGAAAGTTTTCTCTTTCAACACAATGACATTGTAAATGACTTTGACAGACTTTTCTGGACTTTACAATCTATAGCTCCAGATTTCACTCTCTTCCTGAAATGCACAGATTTTGTACAAAACTCATCATTTGAAAAGCGCTGTGTCCCTGATTGTCCAGCTAATCTGTACGTTGTGATTGGCCTGAATACCTCTAAAGTCAGCCGGAAATGTGACGCTCCTTACAGGCTGATTCCGAAGCAGGAGGAATTATGATAATATGTAGGTCTTGTCTACATCACCAATCCCAGGAAGTAAAACGTTTCCTACAATCCGAGTGTTTGTTGTAGTCCAAGAAAAAAGATTAACATTGGATACGGTAACTTGCGTCATCATTTACTTTGGGCTATGTACCTTTTGCATATTGTTAACATGTACTAATACACACTTACACACAAAAGGAAATTTAAAACCGTGAATCAGACCATAGGTGCCTTTTAATTTCAAATACTACAGTATTGTTTTGTTCAGTATTTAAGTCAATTGCGAGTTCTAAAGGAAGCAATTTCAGACACAAAATCATTTAACACCTGCATGAAGGAAAGTTTAATTTTAAAGTTTAATATCACTGTGTAAAGGGCACATTAACAATGAGTATGTTTACATGCACAGAATAAGCGGATAACTATCAAAAATCTGCTTTTTATAAAAAACTTTTCATGCGTTTACAATACATGCAAATCAATAAACCGGCTATGCAGACAACTGCCTTTACATGGGACTTGTAAGGTTTTACACGGGCTTGTAACATTTGTCAGGTTTCTCGCAGGTAGTGACGTCATCGCCTATAGTACATAATAGTCGATCAAAAGCCGAAGGCATATCTGTCTTAAGCTATATTGTTTTATCTCTTTTCGTGTCTCCAGAACCTGTAAATATAACATCAGTTTTTGTTTTCGCAGTTTCTCTGCCAACTGCTTTTGTAGAGCAGAGACTATTATGCGTTACTTTGTGCTTACTTCCAAGTGTGACGTTTATCATTCACACACGGAGACATGCGCACATGGACAAAACTGTGAGAAAGCCGGTTAAGGTGTTTACATGCCACGCAAAATCAGGGTAATGAGCTAAAAACTACCTGTGCCGATCGCTTTTTGCATACGCCGTTTATGGGCTTTCCTCGATTAAAGAAAACCGTTTTATGCGTTTACATGACCCTACGTGTTATCAGTTTATTAAGCATTATCGCGTAAGACTGTGCATGTAAACGCACTCAATGTATAAATACACCACACACTGTCTTAGAATTTTAACATTCATACAGTATATCTGTATGTCCAATGTATTCATGTGTATGTAGTTTTCTCAATTGCCTCGCTATTATTTCTGTACTCTCAGAAATAAATACTGTCATGTGCAATATATACCCTTTTGTGCACATTTGTACTTAAAGAATGCATATTAATACTTCAAAGGTATCTTTAACGAAATGGTAAATATTAATACATTTTAATAAGGCACAGTCCCAGTGACAGCTTTTGTACCTTTATTTCTAACAGTGTGTTAGCTCTGTAGTTCAATTTCAGACACATGCCACATTTTACAACAGCCTAGAGAAAAGGCAACCATGAGCAGTCATACAGTATCCTTTACAAAAAGCCAGTGACCCTCACGGGACTGATGTGTCAAACCCTAGCTGTCAAAACACTGCACACCAGTTACACAACATAACGTGTCACACAGTGTCAATGTACACAAAGAAGAGGTTTGTACTGGCTAATAGGGGTGGCACGGTTCACAAAACCCTCGGTTCGGTTCGTATCACGGTTCTATGGTCACGGTTCTCGGTTCAGTACGGTTCTTGTTGTTATTTTTTTTAACACTCCAGAAATTTATTATCTTATTAATGTATTAATTATCCATAATTTAGGATACAGTATTAAAAAAAAAGTTATATCATGTAATCATGCACAAACTGAATTTGACTTTAAGCACATTATTGGGAACTTACCTGAGGAAAGCCAGGCGAGATTTTGACACAGCGAGAGGGAAGACATTGATGATTTCAACATGCTTTTCATTTATTTGGCAAAAAAGAGAATGTGTATTGCCATCTACATGAACTTTGTGTGCATTTTTAGCACACAAAGATAACTTATCAAAATGCCAACTTCAGTGTAGCTCTAAGATTTATCACTGAGAGGCTGCTTAAATACTGCAGAGAGAATATGTGAACGAGAGAGAAACATAACGTTTACACCTGTAATATTTAAATCCGTCTCTTTTGTCCACTTTTGACCATTTCTGTCCTGATTACTTTAAGGGGCAGTTTATGAAATAAGATCGCGCAACTTTCACACGCTAGCAAAATGAAACTACGCGGAAATCAGCCGCTTTCGTTTTATCAACGAAAGGCTAAAAATAGCGCTGAATACGGAAAGACGTAAAACAGTGTTCATTACCTCAGATTAGATAAATAGTCGGAGAGAAGGTCGCGTGTGGCTGTATCTATTGTTTTATTTCCGCTGTCATCATAGGTAACATGAAATAAAAAATGTTTCCACACACCAAACTTATACGACGCTGGCGCATCCTCCAACTGCGGGCAGACTTCTTTTTCTCTCCCTCTTGCCATTTCTACACGTAACATGACCGGCAGCACTCACTCTCCACAGCAGTCACCTCTTCTTTCGCGCTATTCACGAAAGGGGAACACGCTATCTGAGGTCACATACAGGGCACGAGGCTACATACATTGCGCATGCCATGAACCGTTGAACCGTACGACACACACGCGCTCCGAACCGAGACAAGCAAACCGAACGGTTCGGATTTTTTTAATGAACCGTGCCACCCCTACTGGCTAACAAAAAACAATTCTGCTTATTTTTTCACAATATGTACTTTAAATTGTTATTGACTTCACTGTTTTAAATACAGCTCTTTCTGAGAGCAGGCTTGTTTAAATTATAGAAACATAAAATACGGACTATTGCTTTAAATAGATATAAAAGTGATAGATGTCTGATGGGATTGCTAAAGCACCACGCCTGGTAAAGCACAGATAGAGCGAGGTGTTTATTTCAAACCTGTGTCTGAATAGTTATGTCTCAGATAATGGTAAAGTCCATCTTTATTTAATGAGGGGTGGGGGGCATAGTGTCACTTGCTGACACATACTGTAATAATAAACAGATTAATTTTAAACCTTTATTTTTTCCTGTCTTGCCTTTCATATCTCAGTTCAGGATAGCTGCTTAAAAGCTTGGCACTGTGTGCATTGTGTCACCAGCAAATCTTTATTGTCATTGCATTGTTTCCTGTGGCTCAAGACTAATTATCTCATGACTTTTAGGGTTCAGGTGTACAAAAACAACTTTGATACACATCTTTCTTATACAAAGCAAATGTTTAAGCAAAAGGTTATTCCCCTGTACACTATAGCTATGTTCTTACATAAGGAAAATCACACATCATGTATATTTCCTCTTGTTGATCAAACTAAATCTGAAAAGCATTTTTATACTTGCATGCTTCTCACTTGAGTGAATTTACTGAATTCCAGGTGTGCGTCATTAACCTCAGAATATCAACCCAAATTAACCTGCCATTATAACACCATCAATTCAGCTCCCGTACAGATTACAGGTCAGTCACTATCTTCCCTTCTAATGCTCCTGAACTCAGTCTGAACCCATACAAGCCTCATTAACTCAATTAAGATAGTAATTACTGCTCTGAGATCAGCTGCGTAATTACCTGATTGTTTGATTGGGAAATCTTTTAGCACTGCAGATGTCCGGTTGCTATAGTTAAATTCATCTCTTTTTACTGTTAGAAATAGTCAAAAAGATAAACTCAAAGAAGTGGATCTTTTTTAAACTCCCCATGAACCAGAAGTTGCAATCGACTTTACTTTCGTGTTGTGATGTATATTTTTAAGTAAAACAGAATTTCACATGATGAAAATAGTGGGCGTGAGTTGTGTTTTCACTGTCCTTTGATTAGACATAAAAAGTAGGTGGTTCATTTAGAAACAGAACTGGCAGCAGACTGAAAGTTGGACAGGGGCGGAGTCAACAAATGCTCCTGCCCAAGCCATCTAACTGCCGTCATCTGCAAGTTGTAGTCTTCACCTCTTCTACCAATGAAAATCAACCCGATGAGACTCATGCTGCGTCCGAAACCGCCTACTATATAGTATGTAAGTAGGCGGTTTCGGACGCAGCATGAGTCTCATCGGGTTGATTTTCATTGGAAAAGCAGTAGGCGAGGCGAGTAGTATGTCCAAATACGTAGTATTCCAAAAACAGTATGCGAAAAGTACCCAGATGACCTACTACTTCCGGTTAGATATGGAAGGATGCATAAGATGGACACTTCACTATCCCTTGAGTTATGCAACAAAGAAGTAAGGCGAAAGCAGCGATGGGGCCGTTTTCGCACTGGTATGACATGACGTAATGACGATGTATGTCACATGATGTATCAACATGGCAGATGTAGTATGTCCGAATCGCATTCATACTACTAGGATTCATACTATACAGTACTTACTGTTTTAACAGTCAGTAAGTACTTAATCTCACGCCTAGTCCACACGGACACGGGTATATTTATAACCGGAGTTTTCCCTAAAAAAACATCCCGTCCACACATGCTCGGTTTAAATTAAATATCCATCCACATGATAAAGCCAAAGCATGCTATCAAGCGCTGTCAAGAGCATGCCACACCAGCAGGCGGGGATATAACCCAAATCGTGTTCCACAATATAGTGAGATAACCGAGCATCTATCTGTATACATGTTAGAAGCCCTGTTGGCACAGTTATTATTAGCAAGATACGTCCGCCATTGCACAGAATCATCAACAAAGCAGTCGCACCGCACAATCTTGACGTCAAACACAGTGGATAACGGCGCACACTCTGACGTCGCAAGGCAAAACCCCCGGTTGTACTCTCTACACGACACCACTGTAACCGGTTTCTTAAAAAGCTCACCCTGGCCGGGGTTTTCAAATATGCTCGGTTTCAGTGCCCTGATACTGCGGTTTCGTGTGGACGAACGGCCGAACCGCGTGAAAAAAACTCACCGTTATAAAAATACCCGTGTCCGTGTGGACTAGGCATCATTCAGTACCTACTGAACAGTATGCGGTTTTCGGACGCAGCCTCACATTTACAAATTAGCTTCATGGATGCCAAGAAAATGGCTTGACAGAAACGACAACGGAGTGGCATGCTTCACATGTGGCACTGTACAGATCGATTGACACAAAACGCAAAGCAACTGAAGAGTACTGCTTTTAAATCACTTTTGCCACGCACAGTTCGGTCTGCACACCTCTACATTATTTCAAAACGCAGTAAAGCAGAAACTGTAGGCAACACGGCATGTAAATTTATCTGAATTAAAACATGATTGGAAACATTTGCGATAATGCAAGTAATATTTTAAAAAGTTGTCAAAATATATAAGGCTCAAAATACCATTTTGGAAATGTTTTTGCAAACAATATTACAAATTGTGCAAATAGTATACTGCAAAAAAAAGCTTTTGGCTCAAAAACTGGATAAGAGATAAAGCTAATTATGGATTACTTAGATATCTTCCAAAGTTAGAAACAGCCTCAAGCTGCAAGTAGGCAATTTCCCAGTTCACTGAAATTAATGAAAGAGATAATTTGATATGATTCAGCATACTGACACATCAGCAACACACACGAAGTGAACAAAGATTTAAATCAGATTTTTAGATATAAAAGATCTTGTAAGAGATGGTGGTTTGCGGAGGACAAATAGGATGATGAAGTAATACATGTCAGATTTTGATGCTTGAAAGAATGACTTAGATAGATGACAAATCAATATCCTTTTTTAATTAAATTTTTAAAGAAAATGGTAACATATAATACCACAACACATTGTATTACCTCTTAAGACTTTGATCAGCCCCTGTACCTTAAAACTCATTAGACACAAAAATAATATGAAATAAATGAAAAATAATTTTGTCCTAGATCATGTTGCCAACATCATTTGGTTCATTAAACATGTTTTTGATAGACTCATCTACAGTCAGTACAGGTCAGTAAATTTTGTCAACTACAAATTAACATTACATACCATGAATTCATTAGCAATTCAAATGTTTACCTGTTCATTTAACTATAAACACGTCATAAGAGACACTGTTAAGAAAATGACAGAAAAAGCAATGACATGTGGTTAATGTTTTTAAAGTTAAAAATTGACTCCATTTCACTCTTTCACTATTATTTACAATTACCTGAGCCAAACAGTTTCCCGGCACTTTCTGCATGATTGCATTTTAAGTGCTATTTCTTAACCCCAAACTCTTGCAGCCACACCTATGATATTTTTACCATCTGATTTCTTATTTTCTTTTTAATAGATTTATACGTCTGACTTCTCTTTCTGCGAAATAAAATGACAGTTTACCCACAAAGAAAAATTCTGTCATCATTTACACTCATGGTCATGACCTGCATGACTTTCTTCAGTGGAACACAAGGATATATTTATTGAAGAATGTCCACACTGCTTCAACATGTGATTTTATAAAGAAACTCTTTAACTAATAAGCCTGCATGCAATCTTTATTGCCATGATCAGATCTGACGCCCCCTAACAAAATATTATCCACATATTTCTTCAAAGGGACATACAGTATATGAATATTTTTTACAGTTGTTCATCAAGGAGCATTATTTTTCACTACTGTATAGCCAATTTATTCCACCACATTAGCATATGAGCCTTTTGGGATCTATAGTTTTCTAGCACAACAGACTGACTGTAACTTACTGATGTAATTACTGTGCTGGAGCTTTTGAAAAGGACCTAAGGATCTAGCTGTCACTGAGACATCTCTCTCCGAAATGAACACCAAGTAAATCTTTCAGTACGACTGGCAGCTCAGTTAGTCACTGCACACTACATACTGTACACACAACTAGAGTAACACACTTACTTAAACATACACCCAGACTGTATTTTCCCCCAAACCATCTGATCAATGGGGTGAATCGGTTAATGTGATTCACATATGCTCAACCCTGTCTATCTCACTCTTTGAATGTTTGCTGAGTGAATAGTTTGCGTTGATCAGCACATCGAGCGGTTCATAATTCTCTTTTGTTTACAGCATCTTCTCTCCTGCCTAAAGCTCTCAGTTAATCAAACCTCAGCACCCATAGCCTCTAATATAATCCTAACATGAACTCTCCATCACCCCTTAATACACAACCAAAATACACAACATCTGTGTAACCTACTTTACATTATAAGTAGCAAAAACAAGTATTTTAAAATTACTCAAGACAAAGAATCGATTTTAGAGATGATATACGTCACCCTAGCATAAACAACAGTATGTAAGAGACAACAATAAATAGTCCATTAAATACTATTAAATAAGGAAGCTGCATTCATCTTTATCTAAATACGGCAACATCAATGCCATTAAGCACTAAAACAGACACTGTAACGCTAATGGCGCGCTGCAGAAGGCGCAGTTGCCGCGTGATCCACACAAGTGGAAAAATCTGAACTTTGGCAGATTAAAATGTCTCCACGATCCACTTTTTCGGAAACATTGTTGTATCATGATTCATGCATACATCAAGTAGCAACAAGGGGTGCGCTACATGAAGTCAATGTAAGGGCCGGGAATACCTTTTTCCGTCTCCGTATTCGGCTTGCGCGCGCATGTGTCTCCTGAGCTTTCAAAGTATACTGACCGCTACTGAACGCTACTACCCGCGGATGGCTGTGTTCTGACACATACGCAATACAAATGATTTCTTATTCAAATTATTACTCTACCAGGCTGTTAGGGCAACACTGATTTGCAACATTTACAGTACATTTAAAAATTTAGGATAAATGAAGAAAAGTAACCAATCCACCATTGCAAACAAAGTTTGGAACAAACATCAAGAAACAAAGAACAGGAATCAAACATTATGGTGACGAAAATGCTCCACAGCTTTCTGTTCTTGGAAGAATTGAAAATGAAAGAAGAGAAAACTGTAGTGTTTGCGCAAATGCTGTCTATTTCCTTGGCAAAATAGTCTTTAAAAACAACATCAAAAAGAACCATGATAAAATCGTGAAATAGCGATTTTGCCTAAACCAATCATGATATGATATTTTTCTCATATTGCCCACCCCTAAATGAAGGACAATCATCATCACTAGGCTATACTAGGCTTTTTTTCTCTCAAAAATACAAACATGTGTACATACATGTAGCTCATATTGTAGCCCAGTTTGTGCTGAACGCAGTGTTATGAGACACTTGCAATTATTATGTTTTAAAGCAACTGAAAAAATAATGTAAGAACATGGCAAAACCTCTGCCAATGTCCCAAAATGGTCGGACTCCAGAGGGTTAAAAACAACATTAAAAAAAACGTGATAAAACCGTGAAATAGCGATTTTGCCTAAACCAATCGTGATATGATATTTTTCTCATATTGCCCACCCCTAAATGAAGGACAATCATCATCACTAGGCTATACTAGGCTTTTTTTCTCTCAAAAATACAAACATGTGTACATACATGTAGCTCATATTGTAGCCCAGTTTGTGCTGAACGCAGTGTTATGAGACACTTGCAATTATTATGTTTTAAAGCAACTGAAAAAATAATGTAAGAGCATGGCAAAACCTCTGCCAATGTCCCAAAATGGTCGGACTCCAGAGGGTTAAAAACAACATTAAAAAAAAACGTGATAAAACCGTGAAATAGCGATTTTGCCTAAACCAATCGTGATATGATATTTTTCTTATATTGCCCACCCCTAAATGAAGGACAATCATCATCACTATGCTACACAAGACATCTTCGTACTTTTACAGGAAATAAAACAATCTTGTTTAGAAAAGTGAGAAGGTCAAACAATTTGAGCTTTATAAGTCCCATCCATGAAGTGAATTTCCGCGTGATACCTTGAATGACTAGAATTCACACGCGAATGAAGCACAAACATACACTCAAAATGTTTAAGAGTCCAACTACTACTACAACTACTAGAGTCTGGCACAGTTACATATTATAAATTTGACATTGTAAAAGAAAATACTGGCAGCAATAAAGTTATTAAATCTGTAAAAAAAAGTTTGAGTTCAGAAATGAATTCGGTATAAATAATACATTTCCATTTTTCAAAATCAGCTCCCAAACCTGTCTGATTTGCCTTGCTAAGATTCTCACATTCCTAAACTTTCACTCTCTAATAAGAATTGCATTGCTATTCAAGGCAGCTGCCCAAAAAAATCTACATAACCAATTCATGAAACACCTGATGGCATCTCTCTAATCAACCCATTTCAATTTCAGAAAAGACAGAGAGAGACAGCCAGACAGCAGAAAAGAGCAATTAACCTGACAAAAAACAGGAGATTTTTAATAAACCTGCTCCTCTTCCTGTGTGAAGCCCAGATCAGATGCTTCAAAAATCAAATATATGCTGGCTGTGAACTGCATAACAATGATCTAAAAATCAGACAATGAATTACACTGACATTTAAATCCACTCAAACCGGAGCACCATTAGATCACAACAGATGATTGACAGACTGAAAAACGTAATAAAAGGTACGATTAAAGGCCTGTTTACACGAGAACGCTCGAGGGTCATAAACGTAAAAATATTTTATCAGATGTGCCTTTCGTTTACACGGTGACTGTGTTTTGGGGCCTAAAAACGCAAAAGAGGGAAACCATCCTGCAGAGTGGAATCTTAAAAACGATCTACCCTCGCATTCCTGTCTAAAGGGTAAAACGCAAAAGTCTGCTCACGGTGGCTCTTGTCGCGTACGCGTTTACGTCACAGGCATATGCCAAATCAGGAAAATAACAATAAACATGTCGGATTATTTCCATACGTCAGACCTTCAAGTTGTCATAGCAGATCTGATAAATATACAAGTCTTTCCAGCAGTTGTAGGAAATATTCACAGCTAGTATTACTGATCAGAGAAGGTGCATTAAATACCTCTATTAAATTGTTCATGCACCAATTCGTCGGAGGCAAACCAGACGGCTTTAGACGAGACCTGGGAGAATAAGGAAGAAGGGTGTAGGCAGGCGTGCGGACTTGGTGGTGTTGTGTCAGTGCTTCACATTGCCACCTAGCTGTCTGGAATGCATACTACATCGAATAACACACACTTAAGTGTCACCATATGCACACAGATATAAGAATAAAAAGTGATAGAATAAAAAGTGATAACGCAGCGCCACTTTTGCGTTTTCTTTTCAGATTATTTCCGTGTAAACGTAGCCTAAAGTTCAAAGTTCATATACAGAATGCCATGCAAAGACCTGAGAAACTGATACTTGTCACTTGATTTCTAAGGTCCGATTTGTCCTTTATTTTCTGACTGGGAAGTTTAACTTACAGTACCTAACTACCCTTGAGTAAGTGCAGAAAAACCTGGTTTAAGATAAGAAGAGACAGTGTGACAAAGAAGCACCTGTTTCTCATGTCTTGTCCTGGCATTCTTGGAAGTTCTTTAGGGAGCAGATGGCATTCTCACTGTTTGTGATATCTGGAGTAAACAAACCCAGCTGCACAGATAGCAGTAACAACACACACACTTAATCTAAATCAAGACATATTACAAAATTCTATTGTTTTTATTACAAAGATGACTTTACTACAGGCAACCCATAACCCAAACAACTTTTGAAGAATTATTTTTAGCATTTTGAATATTTAATAAGAAAAACTAAATATTTATTTATTATTTCCCCAAAAGTGGAGATTTGTTTCATTTTGTGTTCCCGAACTACAGCTTACAGGCAAACACACACAAAGTATCCAAAAGTCTTTAAAGATAAAAATGTAATATAACTAAACCTTCACACAGAGTTTCATGCGAGGCACCTCATGACTGATTTCAAAAGGGGTTATTGATGTTTGATCGTACACAAACACTTCATTCTAAGCTTAGGTGAAATGATCTGTGCATGTCCCAAAGTGACTCTGTGCTGTCTGTGTGCTGCCCGGTGCAAATAATACATCTCTTATAAAGCATATCGTCGCTGCCTGATGAAACTCACGTATGTCCAAAACGGTAACTTTTCAGAAAGTGAAAAAAACACCGTATATCAAAAGCAGTTGAATGTAGCGTTGTCATACTTAGTACGGTATATTTACATGTAACCATATTCTTGCCAGTGTCATGATATAATCCACATTTGACCAAAATTGAGTTTAAATGGACATGCGTGCATATTTTACAGTAACTTTGCTCGATACGCGTTCTTCCGATCATTAATTAGAATGGCCAAAGTCGCGTTTCGTATTGACAGATGAATACGCTCAGTTTATTAAATTGCCTACGTCTTGGTTAAATACGCTTACTTTATTTAATATTAATTATAAGTGTATTAAATGTCTCTTGCAAACCATTAAGGGACAATGAATCAATACACTGACATGGTAATGCTACACAACAGGGGCGTCAGTTTGTGTTGAAAAGTGGTGGGGACAAAAGATCTTATAAAAACATTACTGCAGGACGGGAAAAATATTGAATAACGCGCATCAAAAATGGGCATAGCGTAGGTCAGTCAACAACAAGAAAATACTCAGCATGAATTTATAAACCCTCAACAATGTCGAATGCACACATCACACATGTAACAGTCCCTGCAACACCAGCTCAACCGAACAGTGCCAAAGCACCATATCGTAGAAAACAGCAGCGCGTTTAATAAATGATTACAATGAATTTCATTACATATGTACAAGAAAACACACCATAAGCATACAACACAACATATGTGACACTAGATCACAAAACCAGTCTTAAGCATCGCTTGATTTTTCAGAACATTTTAACCAAATGCTTTCAAGTGGTGGGGAAATCCCCAGCTTAATATCACCAATGCTAGACAGATACTTTGTTTGCACAGTCCTACCGTAATTTAGTAACTCCTAGATGTTAGTCTGGCGTCCGGGGGAAACGTTTACCTCGAAGGAAAGTCATTGTCATGTTTATTCGGCTATATCCAGTGCTGAGGTTCGATGAAACTTTACGAGACCTGCGAGATGCTTCACAGGCGGAAGATATGCGGCGTGATTGACAGCTTTGACACCAAACGGGTACGTGAAAATCAGATGACATGATTTCACAAGTTTTCATTGGCTATTTAGGTATGTGACGCATACTGTATATGGAAATGAACCTGGACATTCAATCTGTCGAAAAATCTCAAAATCGGCAAAATGAACATACGTGAGTTTCATCGGACAGCGACGATATGCTTTAACATTTGGCATTTCCAATGACAGGAAATCATCACAGGGCTGCTGGAGCCACACTGGACTTGATATATGCTACCAATTCCAGAATTTGTTTTGTGTAAAAAAAAAAGTGGAGAAGATCCATTATCTATAAAGTCGCAGAATAAACACAAACTTTCTATAGGCTTACCCAAGCTTTGTGGTCAATTTGATGTATTGATGTCATGCTCATGGGTTTAATGTCGTAGCTACCCTGCTATTACTCAGCAGGAGTCTGTGAGAACAGACAGCAAGGCTTTGCTCATCATAGACCACATAATTGAATATTGATTGCAATTAATCACTTGAAGGACAGAGACAATTTTAAACATGGGTTGTCTATATGTGTGTGTATTTTTAGTTTGCAAGGCTGTAAATGTCTATTCTATGCAAGGCCGTGCTGAGTTCCTGAAGTGCATGCTGAAGTATTATATTATTAGCGGTTGTCACAATGATAGATAGCTTTGTAAGCGAGGTCCCTGCTTATTGCACTCATGGTTGTGGATGGGGTAAGGGCCGATGTAATTTACACAGCATGAGAAAAACCAGGCTGTGAATAATTACACTTGTTGACACCTAGTCTGGCTTTTCCCTATGAACAAAGACAGAAAACAAATCAAATGGATGATGGACAAGTTAACTTTTAGCGGAAATAGAACAACAAATGTGTGAAAAAAGTCTGAAGCCAATTAGATGGATTAATAAATCAGTTTTATGTTGCATGTTGTCCCTGTGCAACAAGCAGATCTAAACACTATTCACTCTTAAATAGACAGTTCACCCAAAAATTACAATGCTAGTATTTAAATGGGAACATATCACGAAAATCTGACTTTTCCATGTTTAAGTGCTGTAATTGGGTCTCCAGCGCTTCTATCAACCTAGAAAATGTGAAAAGGAACAACCCAGTAACTTAGTTTTGGTAAACCATTCTGCAAGCATGTGAAAAAAGAAGTCATTGAAATTTGGCTCTCCTTCTGATGTCAGAAGGGGATCTTATTTTAATAATACCACCCCTTACCAACCACGGCACTGCCATTTTAGCCTGGTCTCACTGTTAATACGTAGTATTTACACGTAACTTTAAAAAACAAAAAACGTATTTTTTGTACCTTTAAATAAATGCTAAAACGCACACCCGTCGCTATGGGCGGGCCTTAGGGGGCCGGGCCCGCCCTCAAGGACGCTTGTGCCCCCCCCCAAGTATTTTAAAAAATACTGTCATTTTAAATTATTAATGTTGCTAATTTTGTGTTGCATTAATGTTGTATTCTTTATAATTCAAACATTAAAAATATAAAAAACAATGGTGTGATTTTGTTTGATTGATGCGAATCTAGCTACACTGCAACAGCCTATCACGAGGCTACGTACGACACGTACGTGACGTAGCCTACGTCAGTGTAGCCGCTCAACAGTTACCGCACTTTTTTTAAACTGGATGAGTTTTCGCTTAGCTATACTGCTTTAAGATGGATATTATCCGCATATGGTTAAAAGCCCAACAACAGTCTCCAAAAGACGCGCAGCAGTCAGACAGAAAGAAACTCCGGTGGCCTTGCAACCAATTTGGCGAGCTGCTCCATTGGTTTTACTTTGTTATCTGACGACGACACCAACGTAACCGCTAAAATATACATTTATAATTGACTGACATGTTTGTCTCAACGAAAATGAACCTTCCGACAACCACACAATGTCGCAGGCGCTCTTGGCAAACAGATGAGAGGTTTGAAAAGGATATTGACGCACACAGGCGAGAGAGTTCGGGTCTTCTCGGGTCCGTTCAGAAAAAACACATTCATTTTTAAATTACCCGAGACCCGATGCCGCTATTGTTGTACCCGACCCGTGTCCGAGGCACATGTGAAACTTTTAGACCCGAACCCGATCGGGTCTCGGGTCGGACCTCGGGTTTTCGGATCTAAGTGGACCCGTGAAGACCTCTACCGTGGAGCCCGACCCCGGGCCTAACAGACTACTACATTCAGAAGATATGGACTTGTTCACTGCGGTGATTCAGCTTTCTTCTGAAAAGGACCTCACTCACAAGTTTAATTCCGAGTGGACACTTTATTAATGAGGAGCTTCTGCTCGGAGAAACGCCGCCTGCCGCTGTATTGACAGGAGGGAAGGGGGAGACGACAGCGCTGCCTTCACAGTACCGTAGGTTCAAAGTCTGCGTGCGTGTGTGTGAATGTGTGTGTGTGTGTGTGCACGTGTCTCATGGCAATGCATATCCCTCTGTTGACTGCTTTAAAATGCAATGTTTGAGAGATGTCTCTGGTGTTACATGTAATATGTTGTATAGATTTATGGATATTCATAAAATTGTTTCTATATGTAATGTGGTGTGTAGGCTATCTGGTCATATTGCTGATGGTTGTTTAACGTGGTGATTACGTGCTGCGCGAATAGAGTATATATTATTATAAGTATACGTACTGTAGGCTAATAATAAGTGTGCCCTCCCATGCATTTCATATGCCCCCCTTAAGACTGAGGTCTGGCGACGGGTCTGCTAAAACGTACAATGTAGACGTATTTACAAAAGTAGTTAAAATGACAATGTGCTGCAGCCAAGGTCCTCTCTGGAGTATATGAAGGAAAGTAAAGAGAAGTAAAGTTATTAATCCAAGAGAATGTTGATCCGGCTTCCACGGCAGATTTTTTTTATTTTAAATTTCCAACCGAAACGGAAATAACGCAAATATGTCACGTGGCATGCAAAGAGCCAATGAGCTTTTGATATCACTGCCGTAAAGCAATGTGTTGTAAAGCTTATTAAGGCGTGATATTTGAATTCAAATTTATATTAGCCTATAACGAACACGCGATCTGATTTTATGGTTGCTGATGAGAACTCGGATCAAGATCGCTGAATAAACGGCTGAATTTGGATTTGTTCCTCGCAATCGTATGAATTTTAAAGATGTGGATTACGGCAAATGATTAAAAGTTACATCTTTTGTGAATTTATGTTGTATTTTGGTGTAATTGCTTAGTAGTAATAATAACGTATTGCATAGAAGACAGCATAGGAGAAAACCCTTTTTTGTGTGTCATGGCAAACAAACTAAATATTAAAAAATAGTTAAATAAATACAGAAATGTTATTCATTTTAAAGTTTAAAAATGTTCAATATTGTGAAATGCTCTGAATATCATAATCATTTCATTAGGTAAATGGATAAACTGTCTTAAATAAATAAGTCTGAAAATATGACTGAAAACATGCCATTAATATGAGTAAGGAGCGCCAATGCCCGCAATTTTAAAATGTATGAATAGGAATATTACGTACAAATTTGTACGTTTGTAAAGCTGTAAATAATTTAGGTATTAGTCCTGTCAAAACGTTGATATTATACGTTTCAGTGTGTTTTAAACGTAAGTAAACGTGCGTATGGTACAACCACACTGAAACGTAAAAATACAAAAGTATTCTCATGAGATCATGTTGGCCATTTAGTGCAGATATCTGCTCATTTGCATTTAAAAGGACACACCCAAAAACAGCAAATTTTTCCTTACACCTACAAAGTGACAATGCTCACATGCTATAATAAATTATCTATATGGTATATTTAGCTAGAACATAACATATATGTCACCAAACTTTATTTTACATTTTTAAAATGTCTTGTAAAATGTCCCCTTTAATGTGATTATGTAACAAAATAGGTAATAAAGCAAGTAGTTAAGTAGTGAAGCAAGACATTTATAATATAACACAAGATATACAGCAAAATAACTTAAGCGACCCAGTCAATGTAATGGGTTGAAATTACCAACCCGACGTCTAACACTGCATATCCTACTTTCGCATTGACATGAACATTGACACTGGCTGCTTAGTGACAGCGGAAGGAGATAATGAGATTTTTCTGTCTGGATGTATTTTATATCTCCATGTATTAACTTTGGGACAATCCAGGCTTCTGCTGCTTTCTTTCCTAGTTGTTCTTCACAGGAAACACGTACAAATTGAGGCTAAATAACAAAGCACTATTGTTCTGTGATGGGACAAGAGCATTGTCTGCAGCCACACAGAAATGTAGAACTGGAAAAAAGAAAAACTGAAGAAGGAAAGGAGTAAAGGGCCGCATTTGCCATTTCTATCCAGCTGTGGTTATGTATTTTTGCTTGCCTGCACAAATTCTTTCGATTACTAACATGTAATTATTTAAAACCGACTTGGTAAATAAAGCATGTATAACATCTGGAGCTTTAAACCTACATTAGCCATAATTACCACCATAATAGAATCCACTTCATCCAAACTGTTTCATTCTTGGAACTGTAATAATGCAGAGTGCTTTACTACTGGTATTCAGTATTAAATTATTATTTGATTACAGTGCAACACACAATTTTATCCCTTTGCACTATGCATGGCTTATAAGTGCGGTCTCTATTGGTGGTGTAAATGGCAGTGTAAAATGTGTTATAAACGCGGTGCATCAGTCCATAATACAACCATTAGTCCATAGTCCATTTAAAATGCATTAAGCATATCAATATTATTATAGTATTGATAAAAAGTTGTAGAAAGTATATCAAGTGTGTGTTATGTATATCAATGTTATTATGTCCAGCCTTTCAAACAAACAATACAATGTTGAAAACATCATCTTCAGGAAACCTATATGGCTTACTTGTATGTTCACATTAAAGGACAAGTTCGGTATTTTACACTTAAAGCCCTGTTTTCAGATTGTTTATGATGAAATAGAACGGTTTTGACTGAAATTTGGACATATGATGCTGGCCCGAGAATTTTTGTTTTATCACCCCCCACTTCTACAATGGCTGCATAGGTGAACTGGAACAATCCTTACTGCATTAACTTTCGTTTACAAAGACATGAAACTCACCGAGTGGTCAGGGATGTTCACTGATATGCTCACACAAAAATCGCTGCAAAAGATGCATTCCAACAGGTTTTATCGTAGTTTTTGTCCAACTCCATTGACTTGTATTAGATGTAGGGATGCACCGATACCACTTTTTCCATCTCCGATCCGATTCCGATACCCGAATTCTGAGTATCAGCCGATTCCGATACCTGCCGATCCGATACTACTGTATTTTTCTTCAGCAATTTAAATTACACACAGACACACACACACTATGTATAAATGTGTATAGTGCTTTCTGCTAAATCTAGCATAATATAATTATATTATAATTCTAATTTTAAAGTAAAAACCAATAATTTAAAATGATTTACAAGTTACAAGAACATTAGTAATTATTAACCATGGCAGTGTTTAGGAGAAAATAAAATAGGCACGTTTGATCAAATAATTATGCTAAATATATTTTCCTTAATTGCGCAAAAAGTCACAGTAAAAAAGCTTTAGTGTGCAGATGGTTATTTTGGGAATTATGCACTTAACCGGACCTTTTATGCACATTTCGCGTGCAGAATTGATGCGCCTAAATCATATTGAGTGCGCAATACTGTGCTTCCTGGGTGCAGCATTGATGCTCTAAAAGCATCCTCACATGGGAATCTTCGCTCTGCAATGGAAAGTTACGTTCATAACTATTAAAACAAAGAGATTAGATGCATCGTGTGCTCAGCACTGAATTGCATCCATCCAACAGCTTACTGAGACTTTATAAAATCAGATCTTTAATAAAGCCTAACGTTACAGTTAACGTGTGTGTGTGCGTGTGTTGAATGACGCGTTTTCATCCATCCGCTTCTCATCAGTGGATTAACTCAGTTTGCAAGTAAGTTAATTTACAGTGTTTCTGTGAACATTAATATCTTTAAATGTGCGTTTGTTCCTTTACATGAAGCTATTGAGTGTAAGATGACTTTGATTATAGTGCATAAAAACGTTTATGGTGCTTTTATAATACTTTGTCGTTTTAATCGCTTGTCAGTGACAACCATGGGTAACGTGCAGTATCGGAATTGGATCGGTCCTGTTAGTCCGATATCCGATCCAGCAAAAAAGGCCGGATCGGCCCCGCTACCGATCCAGAATATCGGATCGGTGCATCCCTAATTAGATGTTCTGTGAGGTACGTATTACTCCGCGCTGGGAACTTTGTTTGTATTTTGCAATTGGCAAAGGTGGATTATCGCCACCAACTGGGCGGGAGTGTCTATTATTCAAGCTCTCAATGGAAGAATGTACGGATGTGAGGCGTAAAAAAATAGGTCCACAAGTTTACAACGAATGGTAAAACACCTGTTGGAAAGCATCTTTTGCAGCGATTTTTGTGTGAGCATATCAGTGAACACCCCTGACCACTCGGTGAGTTACACGTCTTTGTAAACGAAAGTTTAATGCATTTTAGGAAGAATTTTTCCAGTGCACCTATGCAGCCATTGTAGAAGTGTGTGTGTGTGTGTGTGTGTGTGGGGGGGGGGGGTGATACAACAAACACCCGAAAATTTTCGGGCCAGCATCATATGTCAAAATTTCTGTCAAAATCGTTCTATTTCATCATAAACAATCTGAAAACAGGGCTTTAAGTGTAAAATACCGAACTTGTCCTTTAAGGTATTTCAGGGAAAAGGGTATTTTAACAGACACAGTAGCCACACAAATTAAAATAGGATTTTAGTAAATCAAATTAGGGCTGTCACGATTATGAAATTTTGCTGACGGTTAATTGTCTAATAAATTGTGACTATTATGCCAATTAATTGCCTGTTTTAGGGCTTTGACAATTATGCTGTTTAATTGCCTATATTATTACTTTGACATTTAATTCTCAGACATTTTTTCTTTGTTTATGAAATAATTTTCACATATTGTTGTGATTATTTAAATCAAATCTTTTTTTAAGGTTTACCTGACAGTAAATATTAATACACAAACACATAACACATATTTAAAAGTAATCTGATCTGGTATCGTTTATACAGGCGGTGCAGCTCCCCCTTGTGTTTTTTAGAGAGATGTGCAATCATTGCGGTGATCTGAAATCATTGCGATGAGGTAAAACAAGAGACGATTATTTAATCATTGTGACAGCCCTAAATCAAATATAATATTTTTAAAATATCTACAGTATAATTTTCCATGTGAGTTATATAATATTTAGGGCTGTGAATCGATTAAAATTTTTAATCTAATTAATTACATACTCTGTGATTAATTAATCTAAATTAATCGCCTACATAATTTTTGCTGTGAAAGTATTAAATATTTCTTTTTAAATAAATCAGTGAATAATCAGCATTAGTGACAATGAAGCTCAAAAACTCTTTTATTATTACAGTATTTTCACTGTTCAAATAATGGCTATAACAATCAACAAAAATAACCTAAAGTAATACGCTAAGGAAATAAAGTGCTTCAGGAAGATTATTTACCAAAAGTTTAACAGTGCAATATCAATTGCAGGGCTTTTTTGTGCAATTGAACATAAACCTTAAATAAAGAACCCGACAGGTGGATGACATCAAAGTACCGCGAGAGCATTTAGGAAGCAGTCTTCTGTTATGATTTCTCGAACTGCTCTCACGGGATTTGGATGTCATCTGCTTCTTGGTTCTTGTGGCGCCACATAAAGTGTACTCACTAGTTTAACAAACCCGTTTTATCAGCCACTGGTTAGATCAACGTAGCAGTCAAAAACGGGATGCGAGTAATCACGTACGAGAGAAATCGTTTACCCACAAAATACAGGACACCTATACTGTGCTATATTTGGTTTTCTGATCCCAATCTTCATCATTCCGCTAAGCCAAGTCAATCTCCATTGGTCTTTTACACCTTTATCGATCTCCAAAACTTCGGAGCCTTCCTGCATTATAAGTATGTCCATGCTAGCTGAAATAAAGTTTTACCTCATCTTACGCGCTACAGCCAGAAAACCCGGAGTGGATCCGGTACGTAGTGATTACAGAAAGCTTACAGTGGAGAGAGGAACGTGATTTTGCTCCACTCCAGGCTTTGATCACATCCCACTTAAAAAGCTGAATACACGTCGTATTTATGAAAAGTTAATTTAATAATTTTGCAATTGACGGAAATCCGTGTAAGGACGGATAACTTTAATCCATGTGCTTTGTATGTGGTACTTTAGAGTGGACGAACTCTATGATATGCAAATTCTTTGCTGCAGACCTTTCATACTTTATTTTTATCATCACTTCCATCAGGCCGTTTTTTAATAAGTAAATGTTCCAGTCAATGATCCAGTCACCGCCAGAGCGTTCTCGTCTACCTCCTTTATTTTACAGTCAAATGGTGGCTAGAATGTATCCAGGTTCAATACGGAATGGATTAATCTGCGTTATTTTTTTTAACGCGTTATTTTTTCTCAGATTAATTAATCGAATTAATGCGTTATTTTCACAGCCCTAATAATATTATGTATAATTTTTCAATTTTCCGCTTCGCGTCGTGCCTAACAACGACCTTCAGCCGTTACTTATTCACGATACAGCACAGCCTCGTACCTTATTGCTTACTTATATCACCACAACACAACTGGCGAAAGTCATCTTTTCAAACACTTTCTAAGAAAGTTTATAACATTGCAGTCCTAATTAAAATCTAGATGGTTTGCATATGTTACTTGTATCATCACAGTGTGAAAATGAGATGATATAGTAAAATATTTCATCATTATGAAGTGACATCTATGACTGCAATCTGAACTCAAGAAAGGTGGAAAAAGGAATAAGTGTTTCCCCACAAGCTAAATATAAAGCATTATTTCCAGTAAGACTTGCACGAGAGCTATGTTTAAAACTCTGCCTTTACTGCAGAGGTGTGTCCACCCGAACTGGTGATCTAATCTCGAACCCCATTTTATTTTCACTTAAATTATAACTGTCTGTTATACTGTGTGACTGCTGGAGGAAAGACAAAACCTTCTGCTCTAATAGCTCACACCAACAAACTCGCTTAAAGTGTAGCACAGAAACAGCTTGTTTAACATTTCCTGCAGAGTTTCTGTTTGTGGGGATCACGCAAAAGTCTCAGTGGTTTAAAGCTTAGTGGCAGAGCTTTTATTTACAGAGCAGAGACTAATGGCCACAGCACAGCCTATCATTTCATTAGCACAAGGTGGTCTGTCAGAAACATATTACTCACCACAGGCTCTCTCAAGGGGGAGAGAGAGATAGAGAGAGAGATACGTGTGAATCATAAGAAATTCTATACAAGGGATAGCACAAAAATACACAATATAAAGTATAAGTATTGGGATGCCCCTTCTAATAAAGGTTTAGGGCGGCACAATGGCCAACTCAAACCGAGTACTTATGTCTCACGGGATGAAGGTCCCGGTTCAAGCCCTGGCTGGGACTGGGTCAGGAGGTCTTTCTGTGTGGGGTTTAAATGTTCCCCCTGTATCAGGATGGCTTTACTCTGGGTACTACTGTATATGGTTTCCTTTTACATTCCAAAAACTGACCTATATACACAAACATTTTCATTGAAAGTGTGCATCCTAAAGGTTTGGTCCGTATAGTGTAGAACAGAACACAGTACAACAAAATTTAACAGAATATAATGAAACACAAAAGTAGCAGCCAATGTGACTATAGAGCTTTGAGCATTTTTAATTATCATCATGACAGTGTTAAACAGTTCTGTTTCACGCTGCTAAATACCTCCACGAGGGATAAACACCTTCACACATGCACATGCAGAAGGCTGCATTGTTACCTGAATGTCTAATTCATATTTAGGTGTGGAATTGTTAATTTCCACAAGATAGGTTTGTGAGTGTGATTAGCTCAAAGGCAGGTCAGGTTGTCTAAGTAGAAATAGTGATGGAGGACCGGCTGACCAGCAGGTCATTACTTTACCAATCAATAGCGAAAAAAACAGGGAGCATGGTGAAATCTTAATTGTTCGTGTATCTAAACAGTGTGCTTTCTTTTCTTCTTCTAGTATGATTGATTACAATAACTTCTTGTGTGTAGTCTGGAGATGCAGGAGCGGAAACCAGTATTGATCAGACATCATGTACCTTCATACCATGATCATGGTAAAGTCCACTTTAAAAACACACAACGGTAACATCCAAAGGTTGGAATTTATTATGAAATGTATCTAGGGCTGCTCGATTATGGGGGAAATCAAATCCCAATTATTGTGGGTGTCATGAAACTAGTGATCGACCGATATATCGGCCGGCCGATACATCGGGCCGATTTTAGCAGGTTTTAGGTGTATCGGCATCGGCCGATTCGCGGCTTGCGTTCGCCGATAGCTTTTCCCCGGCATTAATTACAGACAGGCGCCCACAGGCAGCTCTGTGTTCTTGGAGGCTGCCTGCAGCCCGTGCATTGCCCCTCCCCCCACTAGCAGAGCGGAGCGCTCCAAGCCTGCTCTGGTAAGTTTTAAACTTCAAAGCATCTTTTAACTGTTTGACTGAAATATTGCCATTATGCCATATACTTTGAAAGTGTAAGCACATTGTCCTATATGTGTGTGCAATCATAGCTAAGAAAGTTTGGTGGTCATAATGGAAAACGCGAATGCCTATAAAACTGCTTGCCATTGTATTTAGGGAGCTTCAAATAGCCTTTAGGCTAACCGTATGCATACGGCAGCTGTTACGAACATCATAGGATTAAATAATGCTGACGCTGTTACGTGATTTCGTGGTATTTATAGGAGTTTTATTCAGCGACCACCAGTCTGACGTTTGGACGCGACGCCTGCTCATAATGCCGCAAGCGAACGCAGGTCATCAGCCGAACAGCTGATCATAGCTGGACATGCTGGGTTTTTAATTTTCATCTCCATAAATATATGTAGTAGTAAAAGGCTAAAAATTAATATCCATTGCTGATAGTTTCTCGTCATTGTGGAGAGCGCAGTTCATGGTTGCATACGTTTATGGTTGTTAACACGGAGTTTCGCGGTATTTTCGTCAGCGAAAAAAATAAGAAATATGACCCAAAGCACTTAGTTCCAAACAGTTCCCACATGACTTTTATGTGACCGGAGAAGTGTTTTTTTGTAAGTTTTCTCAACATTTCTGTTCACTGGGAGCGCAAAGATACATGCACTCTCTCATCCATGTCTCACTGCACCTCTCCCACGTGCACGCGCTCTACTATCTGACCGAAGTCCGTACACAAATCCTCATGTATTTGTTCAGTTTTATGCGTTTTAAGCGAGCTGAGGCAAACTAACTATCCCTCGCATTTAATATAGGGCAAGAGGGTGTGTGAGGTACAGAAGTGGGGCAATTGGCATGTTATTCAGAATTCTTTTTAAGTTGTTTTTTGATCAGTATTGCTGTTTACATTTTCCTTGTCTTCTTATTAAAGACATTTGCTCTACAAGAGATTAAGTTAAGTGCACTAAAACTTAGACCTAAGCATTCAATAGGTTGTAAATAGTTGGTTACTTTCATGGATAAAGTAAAGTGTTCGCCTTGTTATGCTGCTTGGTTGCTGCTACTGTGTGCAATGGTGTAATTATTATTTTATTTATGTATTTTAAGCAGCACTGAATTTTCTTACTTGTTCTACCTCACCTTACTATTTGTTAAATGTAGTTCAATAAATGTACAGTTTAAATTAAGAGCTGTAACATTTGGTTTTATCAGTGTGTCATTTTTATGATATAAACTGAATGAGAAAAGCAGTATCGGCTCCAAATATCGGCTAAAGAAAATCGGCAGCCTGTAGGGCTGCACGATTCGGAGAAAAAATCTAATTGCGATTTTTCTGATCAAAATTGCGATTCGCGATTTAAAGTGCGATTCATTAGTATATAATAAAAGAGGTACATCCAGGTTTGTTGTGGTGGTTTTAATAGCACCAAAGAAAGATGCTGTGCTACTGTTTATTTATAGCCTGGGTGCCAGCCCATCTTAGCCCCGCCCACAAGATTTTGTAAACGGGAAGATGGGTCTGGGGTTTTTGCGTTGAGGAGCTACTATTTTAGGACAAATGCTGGTCGAACCAATCAAATTGTCAGGGCGGGCTTTATACGATGATGGACAGATAATCAACAGTAACGTAATGAACCACGTCACCAAAGAGCGCGTGTGTTGAATGGCTGCCGCTGTAGAGTTCAGATGTGTGGATTCTGACATTGAGTCTGTACTAAAAGATATCGACAGAGCATTGATTTTAAAAGAGGAACAGAGAAACGCGAACAGGGCATTTGTTGATGTCCTATTTGGCAAAAGTTGGTCGCAACTGAAATGGCTAACGTTATCACGGCGATGCAACTCAGCGTGCACGACGAGATGGATATAATTAGCGGTCGTTGCCAGCTTCTTTTCGGAAGCCCGGAATCGTGGTTGAGTGGAGGGACATGCTAGGCTCCAATATTTTCAAGCAAACGTAATGGCTATCGCCGTGGATGAAGTTCACCTAACGTACAAATGGTAAGAGATAGTCTTACTCTATGACTTAGTAAATACTTCATGTTGTGATATAAACGAAATGTTGTAAACATAATAGGTGTTGATGTACATTCGCTAACTCGGTATAATCACAATGTTAGTGTCATTGTAGCGAATAACTACCAGTTCGGTCAGGCTGCAAAGACGTAATGTCAACATACGTTACACACTCGGTTGCTCTGATTGGTCGTAGGTCTATCCAATTGAGTGCAGAGGCATTTTTCGGTTGAGACACGCCTCATAATTATAGCTCAATGGAGCGGTATCAGACTCAAATTCTGACTAGAATTGAGTATGGCAATGTCAGGCTAGTTTATTTAAAACCTCTTAAACATTGTACCAAGTTGTCTGCAGGACTTTGCTATTCTGCAGACAAACTTTTTTTTTAATCTAAGAACATTAAAAAAAATACTATTTAAATTTTTTTTTTTTTAAGTTTTATTTAAAATAACATATAGGCCAATGTATTTTGGCTGTCACTACAACAATGCATCTGACAAGCAAATGTTTAGTTTTTCTTTTAATCATAAGACTATACTCATCTTGTTTTACTTTTCAGGCATCTGTAATAAATGTAAATATATTAGTTATTAGAATCTATGATTTAACATAAGCAAAAAATACAAATAAAAGACTGCACAGTCCTCACTGTAGGATTTTAAATGTGGAGCTGCAGAAGCTTGTTCAGTTAAGAGTAAGGAGTGATTTTAATTTTTGGTTTGTAATAAACATTTCTGACACAGAAAGCACCAGGTTACTGTCACTTTAAGACAGAAGACAGCTTTAAAACTGCTCTGCTTCAATATACTGATAAACATCCAGCTGTTTATGTTCACTTAGACAAGAAAGAAAACTTAAGTTTAGTGATCACGCGTGTGCTGACTGCTCTCTGTGTGCGCGCTTCATGAACCCTCGTACCTGTAAAAATTCAAAGCGGTGCAGATGTGCGCGTGCAAGAAAGTATAATGTACCTGTTTCGTCTGCTGTGTTCCGGGCTTTAATAAAAACCTGCTTATAGTCTGATGAGGCGCTTGTCATTGTTTGCGATGCATGACGAGAAACGGACGTATATACACCTTTCTTTAAGTCCAACATTACACAAAAGGGAAATGTTTTCGCGGATTTCTGTCCTTTCATTTGCCGGTTAATGAGTTATAATGCGTTTTTAAAATGACTGAATCCAAAATCTGCCAACTTCATGACATTCCGCGTTGTGCAGATAATTCCATTTGTATGCATTTCGCGATTCTGTCCGTGTTTTCCGCATCGCGGAAATCATATGGCCGTACACTTTGTTGAGGAGTTGAACTGCTGCTCGCGCTCATGTTTTCCAAATGGTGTGATGACGTGTAGTCAGCGCCTCAGTGTTCATGCACTCTATTGGTCTAAACTGCATCAAACGTAAAATGCGCATGAAGCGAACTGTCAAAAACTGCGTACTAGATGATTGTTATAGTTAATAGTTTTGAATCGAAATAATCGCATTTCTTGCGATTCGAAAATCGCATCCATTCACATCGCGATTTCGGTTTAAAAACGATTAATCGTGCAGCCCTAGCAGCCTGTATCGGTCATCGGCTAAAGCTGATGGAAAAAAATCGGTATCGGCACAAAAAAATCCATATCGGTCGATCCCTACATGAAACATTTTGATAAAAAAAAGTAAATGCAAAGTAAGAGTATCAAAATAAGAAGCATACAGTTACAAACATCTTTTTATGTACTATTTTTCACATGATTTCAAATGACATCATACAAACCAATTTTGTTTGTTTTTTCCACATTTAAGAGGAAAATTTTCATTACTGCAACATGTCCATGACTGGATTTGGGTTCTTTGACGTGGAAATATTTATAATTAAACAATCTAAAAAATAAAACGCTTCAGTGCATGTTGTACTATAAACACATTTACAGTAAAGAAACATATGGTATTTGGTGATCATTGGTAAATGTAGAGACAATAATAAGGAATATAAATGTGTCCATGAAAAATTTTCTTATCCTCCGCAACAATTTGGAAACATTGTTTAAGCCTTAAAGGGGATCGCACACCGGCCGCCCAGCTCAGCGCCGCGCTGAGTCACGTCTATGACAACTCGGAGGTATTGTAAACCGGAAGTGCATGCTAAATAGCGCGAGCTTCGTCAGATAGCATCTACTTCAAAATGAAAAATATACGTTAGCAGCCAATGTTAATCGTTAATGATTTGGGACAAATATGATGTTATTTAATGTTAAACAATGTGAGTGGTGCTGTGGCGCGACAGGGATTTGAGCAACTTCCTGAGGCACAACTGGGCGGCGCGGACAGGCGCCACCTGGCGGCACCGGTGTGCGTATACTCATAGAAAACAATGTGTTCGATTTTTTTAATAACGGCGCGACGCTGTTAATATTTTAAACGTGAGGGATAGTTTTGCTTTACTCTGAAAAAAATTATTCATTGCATTTAATCAATTTTTTTAAGGTAAGTGGTTGCAATCAATTTATTTAAGCTACATTTAAACAAAAAAGATTAGTAACGTAAAGTAAAATATAAAACTTTTGTTTAAATGTAGCTTAAATAAATTGATTGCAACCACTTACCTTAAAAAATTTGATTAAATTCAATGAATAATTTTTTTCAGTGTACTTGAAATGCATATAACTTTACAAACATAAACAGGATACTGAACATAATGTTGTTGTTCATGCTTTCCACTTTGACTATACCCAGTTAACATTATTAATAATAGTTTGATAATGGCGAGTCAAAACCTATTTTAGGTGAAGAGTTTGGATGTGAAAAAACAGTAAAAAAAGAACAAAAAATGTATATAGAGGTTGGTACAATCTCAAGTAAATTAGGCCAGATGGATGGATTCCAGTGAGATTGTTTAATAAGGTCTGGGTCTGCAGATCTTCTAAAGCTCCACAGACCAATCTGAGCTCCTGAGCTCTGGTGATTAGGTCTGATGTGATAGCAGCAGACAGATAGTTTAATCAGCTCTTTCGCTGAGGCTTGTGCTATAGAAAGAAACCTGAGCCTGACAGACGGGAAGCTGCCCATTAGCCATTTACTATAGCTCTGTGCTTGCTTCATTGACCAAATGCCAGTTTACAGTCAATATACTTTCTAAATACTTATTAAGAGCAATGATTATAAAGATAAACAGAGATTCATGGAAGAACAATTTGAGTATTTATAGAGAATTGTTAACATTGCTATATAAATCTGAAAACGGGTTCATTATCAAGTCATTTGTATTCATATTTACTTCCCTCTCCATCCCCTTAAAATGCTTAATTATTTGTACGCCCATAAATCTAAAAATAATGCTTTGCACATATACTCAGATTAACAGGCCCAAAGAAAGAGAGATTGTGTTTTGTAAATTATGTAACATGCTAATCTAAAAATATGATCTTGCTCTATAGACGGTTTCATCGGACGCAAGTGATACACGTCTGGATCTCAACCTTACTATTTTTTAATGGTCTGACTAGTTGCTAAACTGATCTCTTGAACAAATGCCTCGTCGAAAACAACAAATGTTTTGGTTTCCTAGGTAATCTATGTGTTGTTTTTTTGCTTGTTATATAAATAAACTACGTTTAAAGAACTTTGTTGTTATTTATTCTTAACGGAGTTTACCGGAAGTTACGTGCGGACCGCAACAGCCGCTTGTTTATGTTGTTACTGCTGAAACGGTCTATATATAATTAACATATGCTATTATAACATTATTACAACGAATGTTAGTAACTTTAAAAACATCTGAAATTTGTCAATGGTTTCACTTGTAGTACTATAACAGGAGGCTGGGCAAGCCAGATTAGAGGATTAGTCATAGAGGATGGTCATAGGACGGACAATAATCCTAATCTGAGACTGTAAATTACACTAACATAATCCCTTTACAACTAGAGCTAGGATCACTGCAAATAAACCATCAAACAGCACAAAAAACTAAAAACTTATGCTAAAATAATTGTTTTCAGTTTTAGAAAATGTCCTCAGTTAAACGTCAAACAGATTAGATTGGATTAGACCTGTCAAGCACATGGAGTCAAAGGTAAATAGCTCACATTACAACATGTAAAGAGTTAAAGCATATGTAACTCCCCTTCTTAAAGTACACATGTAATGCAAATTCATAAAATCAAAAACTGCTTTGCTTGCCTTTTTCTACTAGAGCATCCTTCACTCTGTTAGTGTGTTTTATTTTCCCTCCAGTACCCCTCTTACTTTTCTTGTTTGCTCTCAGCAGGAGAAAAAAGGTAATTGAACTTTACAACCAAAGTCTACAACTAAACATCATTCTAGCATTTTCTGCCTCCCTTTATACCCACCATCTATCAACTCCAAAACATTATAAAAAAGGGACGTAAATAAGAATATTAACAACTCAGAATTAAATAACCTCACACCTTTTTATAGCTCTAGCTGTCTAGTCGCTTTTAAAAATCAATGCATATTCATGAAGCCTAGCTCTAGGTAACATCTGGCACAGTAAAAAACCTTCAATTTAAAACGCAGCAAAAAACTTTATGGTTTTGTCATTGTGGAAGCAAAAGTAAATCATCAGCTTGAGATGATTTTAAATAAAAATGCGGTGTAATAAAAATGGATTATACTTCTAACATAACTATGCAGATCCTCAGTCCTGGTAAAAGATAATAAGGTTACTTGAATTGAACGAAGAATTTTTCTATAAATCAGCTACCTTGAAAAATTGTACTACTTTTCAGACCCAACTATAATCACAAAAATGCTGCAGTCTTGGTCCTCAATTTAGCAAAATAGCACCTTAGGAAAATTAGCAAAATATTCTGTGACTATACCTTGGAAATTCGTGAGATCAGGTTGAAAGTTTTTATAACTGAAGAAGGCTTGTTATGCCCGCTTGTTAGATGTGAACGAAAACAATTATTATCAGTAAAACATGAAATGATGGATAATAATTAATGTTTTAATGAAGGATAAAATTTTCAGCATTTTAGCTAAGCAGTAATGATACATTGCGGCTATAACAGTCCTGCATTACTACAGTAAACATTTGATTTCAAGTTTGTTAGCACCACCCAAACATTTTTAGCACTAGCTGCCATGCACTGGTGGTGACATATATCCAATTTAACCGCTTCTAAAATAATAAAGGTAGGGCTGGATTTTAATTTGTCCTTTGAGAACTGATTGAATCGTTTAAAGTTGGGTCATGTTGCTATTTGCTAATCGCTGCAGTCGTTTCCCGGAAACCGCCCACCTGCCATACCATGACCAAAAGTTAAGAGAATTTCATTTCAAACTTTAACTACTAATTTCGCATTAAATAAGGAAGGTAAAGTTTGTCTACTAGGTCAGAAATGGTCTATTGTGGCTAATACTATCTGCTAAGAAGAAATTTGACTAACAAGCAGGCATAACAAGCCTTCTTCAGTTATAAAAACTATAGCTGGATAGCATGTCTTAACCAGCCACAACTGTGCAAAGCCACATAGCAGAATAGTCTACAATTGATATATTATCTTGACTAGTCTAAGCGAAAGAAATAATAACACTAGTTTTCCCAGGTTCATTGGATTTAAAAGATGTTCAGTAAGTGCTGAAGTGAGACCCATTTGAGTATATCACAGCAGCAGAGTTTTTAGATGAAAGGCTCATTTAATCCTAACAGGTCTCTTTACTTCCTCTCTGATTAAAAGCATCATCCGTCTGTTTCATCAACTCCGCACTGTGTGTATCATAATACCCATCTATCTGCATCCCTATAAAACATGGAATTTTAAATGGAATAACATAATACAATGACACACTTTAAAACAAAACCACCAAGATTTTCTGTGTTTTTGCATCTGTGTGTGCACATAAAACTAAGACTCAACACTAAAATAATACTCTCTCCTCTCCTTTTAATGAAGATGAATAATGTGAGGTTTGTCTCTAAATTCCAAACATAAATCACCAGAAAACAGTACTTATGCAGCAATAAATGCATGTACCGGTATGTGTGTGTGTTTTGCATCTTTCACCTGATGTGCTTTAATTAAGGTGAGAAATGGCAATAGGGTTAAAAGTGTGGCCGTGACTCACATACCCTTCTCATTACAGTGAATCTATCATTCTAATAGGTTAAAATGATCTTAATTGTTCTGGCAACTGAGATATTTCGAAAATAAGAACATGAAGCTAACATGACTATAACGTTAATGGCACATAATGAAGACCTTATAAATTAGAACTTACAGTGTATCATAAATGCTCAGGCACAAAAATAAATCCCTATTTAAAAAAATATACAGTACAAAGACTTACCGTGGGTTTACACCAGACGCGAGTTCAACGATTTGCGCGAGTAGATTACATACAAAGTCAATGCAAAGACGCGATCAGACGCGTCCTGGCGCGAGGCAATGCGAATGACGCGCTATGGGCGGCGCGTTTAACCGCGAAAACACAAGCTATTCACCTCAAATGCGTCTTCGCAAAAATTCGCATGACACGAAGTTAAATCCCGCGAGTAATCTAAAGCGAGTTACGCAACGTCCCGCGTTTGGTTACGTAGCATAATGCTGCGTTCAGACTAGCCGCGGTAGAGGCATCAAGGGTGAGTGATTTCATTTCAATGTGAAGTCAATGTAAAGACGCGTTGACGTTCGTTTGGAGGTCTCGCTGTGCGAATGAGGCGTTTAGCGCAGCACGGTAGACGTGATACCACCTCATTCGCGCGTCTAGTTCGGACGAATGGTGCGAATTGAGGGTTTCCGCGGCAATCGCGCGTGTTGAAAAATTTGAACTTTGGCGGAAAAACGCACTGCGTTAACCAATCAGGAGCTTGCTCTAATAGTGACGTGATTACAGAAGCCTATGAGTCACAGAAGCCTATGGAAGGCCCTATCACAGGGGTCTCCAACCTTTTTTCATTGGAGAGCTACTTTCTAAAAAATAAAAGTGGTCGAGAGCTACTTGTGTCACGTAATACCTAAATTAGTGAGTTAATAGACAACGATCTATTAACTCACTGTGATTTGAACTCTTTCCCCGCCAGCATTTAAAAAAAAAGTTGCCAGCCAGTGCCAGCATTTTTTTATATTTTTCACAAAATGTTAATACCTTAAATGCTTTTCTTTAAACATAAACATGCGATACATCAAATGAAACAACAGATCCTTTTAAACAACAACAACAAAAAACTTTCATGTTGTCTTTGTTTATACTTTTTATCACCCCTTAGATATGGGTAGGATTCTTCCAAAAAACACATTTTGAATTTGAAACAAATAATAATTTATTAAAGATCAGATTTAGAAAGATGATCCAAACATACATAGAGTATTTACTGCTTTTGGATTCATAATAGGGATGTGCATGTATGTCATTTTTTCGTTTCGATTAATCCATAGGTCTGAAAACGAGTACTCGATTAACTCGATTAACGAGGCAATGAAAAGGGCGTCATTGTGAAATGAATGAAAATAAAACTTAATTTTGAAGAAACTATGACAGAAAAATTAACACATATTAGATTATTAATGAAATAGATGGTTTTTTTAACAAAAACCTCTAACAGGAAAAGCTGCATGATGAAGTGAAACTAAAGGGTTAATAAACACAAACTGATGCGCTTTATATACTGTATGACGCACTCTACATAATATTAAGCCATAATACAACATAAATGTATTAAACAACATGCATGTGCACAAAATGCAAAACTTAAAACTAAGTTATGTACTGAAGAGAAAGTTTAACTCCTGTTGTGGATGCGCATTATCAGCATGCTTTTAGACACGTCCAGTCAAAGCACAAGCTTCATAATATTAAGCAGCTGTAAGTCTTTTGCTATCATTTTAGCGATTAACGTTAGCTGTGTCATGTCATCCTCCCTACCTGTTCTCAGTCAAGATGTAATGCTCGTATGGCTCTCTGGTATTTCTTGACATTTGATGTTTAAATATGAGATGATAACCCATTGAACTTGTGACGACGACTGTATTTTCGTTTTACCAAAAGTGAATCCAAAAATCACGGCATCCTAAGTGCCTCTACTCGAGGTGTGTTTGGCTTCAAAGCATCACGCGGATCGGCCGGTTCGCTGCGCGGACTTATCTGTTTGTTTTTGGATCATACATGTTAACTTACTGATGTCATATGATATGCCGGTCTACAACACGATGTCAAACACGCACTCAGTTTTTAGTACCACAGGTGCTTGTAACACTCACCAGACATCCAAATGCGCCATAACCACAGAAAATAAATAAATAAATAAACAAACCCACGAGCGAGCTACCTGCAATTAAGACACGAGCTACCAGTAGCTCGCCAGCGACCTGTTGGAGACCCCTGCCCTATCATGACGTGAATTTCCGTGTGAATGTCTTGATTACTAGAAGTATGATCACAACATGACCACGGCAAATGGGTCTGGCATTTAGTTCCAAATGTGATCTTATCATTCTCAATAAAATGAATATTAAGCAGGGGAATGAAAACTAGATTTTGTGCGTTTGGTGGGGATAATCTGTTGTCCTATAGACCCCTTCACGGTTCACGTCACAGGCAGTTTCCACTGCGCATGTCAGGGTCAGAAAAGCCATTACAGCAGATAGAGTTGCGTATTATTCGGTATCGTCAAAAATGCCTACTTACGTCGTGGGTTGTGAAAATCGCACCAGGTTTTTCGTTAAGTTTTCGCGATTCATGCAGAATCTCAAAAACAAAAAAATACAACATCTGCAGCTGCAAGCAATTAACGTGCAGACTGGAACAATGCAAATATCAAAGAGGCTTGTGTTTGTTGTGTTCACTTCATTTGAGGTAAGTCATAATTTTTCAGCCCTGTTAGATTACATTATAAAGCCTGGATGGTATGAACAGTTTGACCCCATGTCATTCAATGTTTACAAACGTTGAAGGGGTCTATATTACTCTCCCATATGTGAAACTACAAGTGTCGGGGGCAGCAGCAGAAAGTTGTGAGAAGAAAACACTCATATTTTTGGTGTGTCACGTGTCTTATTTTAAAAATGGTCTTTCTTTTTACAAAGACTTTAATTCCCAAAAGGACAAATACAAGACAATGAGATAAAAAATAAAACTGTCCTACTTTCTTAATATAAGTGAAGCAAGTGATTTGTCTCAGGAAGTCAAACATCAGCACAGCATTGTGCACCAATAAAATAATGCTGGAGACTTGTCTGATTTTTTTAAACATTCCAGAATCAAACAAGTCAGTTTTGCAGAAACAAGTTCCACTTTTATATTTTACATCTTTAACAGGAAAATTACATGATATTAACACGAGACAGTTATTTAACACATGCAAATGCAACAGTTGACCAGTTCATAAGAAAACTGATACATTAGGATGTTAAAGTTAAAAAAATTCTGCCTCTCTTTCAGTGCACATTCTTTGTGATTGAACTGTGATTGAGATGTCTATAATGTGTAACAATTGAAACAACAGTGAAAGTAAATGAGTAAATGTCTTCATGACACATAAAATATATGAAAAGTCAAGTGGAGTTATTTATATAACACTTTCGGGGACATTTTAAAGCTTGAATGGTTTTCTGGTTACCATGAGAGTGGATGGTGACCAAAATCCCAAACAACACAAAAAACTCCAAGAAAATCTGTGTTTCGGTTCTGAAGAACAATGAAAGTCATTTGGGTTGAGTAAATAATAATACAGTTTTTATTTTTTGTGTGAACTATCCCTTGAAATAATAAATAACTGTTTAATTCTTTTCGCATGTTCAAGACAAAAGCGGCACTAACTGTGTCAGATCACCAGTTACAAATGTACCCTGCATCCGCTGCATGTAGTGAGGAGAGGACAAATAAAAACAGAAGGAACAAAAAGCTGAAAATAAACAAATACACAAACACACACCCACATGCACTTGATATGTTAGTGAAGCTGCAAACAAGGTCTCTGGTTTAGCTGAGGATGATTAAAGCCCCAGTGTGACAGGAACACCAGACCAGAATAAAAACAGATATGATGACCAAAACAGTGTCATAACACATTAGACTACAGTTCTGCTGTTAGAGAAGAAAGGAACAAGAGAGAAAAGAAGAAAATCTGTGTGTTCACATACATCAGAAGACCAGGGCTGCATGGTATCTCACTAAAGCGTCACGCTCTTAATGTCTCCATCACACGGTCAAACTTGCTTTGATTTCGCAGTTAATTAGCATAATGGCATAATTAGCACTGTTAGCATAATTAGCACTGTCCTTGCATACTTGGACAAAACATACAGAGAGAGAAAATAAAGCAAAGAACAAAGTGTAAAGTTCTAAGTGTGTATATACTGACATGGTTGTCATGACTTATGACTGATGGCTTAAGGGAGGAGAATGACAAAAAAGACACTGCCTGACTCACTGAGAACTGATGCTAATAAACTTAATCTGGATCATTGCTACTATCACGTATAGTCTGATGGTGATTATGAGAAAGAGAGAGACTGACACAAACAAGTTGAATGTCAGTACCCACCCTTTGCCAAAGGTTTATTGATTTGGTTGTGTGCCAAGGATGGTCAGGCCTGATGTTTAGATACAGTATGAATAATATAAATAGGCCATCTGTGTCACTTAACGTCCATTAGAGTGTGTATATTTCAGCATTTTTTCAAGGGAAATCTAAACTTCATTTTTGGCATTTGGCTCGGTTTATACATAACAGCTATCGCTCTATTTCAACCCTTTGATTAAACTGTAAAGGGAGGCAGTCACAGTAGTTTTAATAGACTCCATGAAATAGTGTGATAAGCACAGTTTTCTTTCCCATAAAAACAATCATAAAATTTAGTGCAACCACCTTTTAAAGAGATGCAGAGTCACAGCTACAATCTTCAGAACCTCATAAACACCCAACACTGCCAGTGTATTAAACATTGGCTATGTTGATCCACCATGTGCTGTTAATCTGTTTTTCTGCACACCGTTATTGAATAAGATCAGTTCAAGGTGAAGTGCAGGCTGAGGTATCTGCACCGTTTCTAGAGAAATCACAATGTAATGCATTAATCTGACTGATATAAAAACAAAAAACACGTAGTTATCCAGGTATGAAGCCCTTCTAAAGTTACAATCAGCTGTGTAAGGGTGTGCTCTTCTGAAAGGAGGTATTAAAGGTGTAACCAGGACTATTGCTCATTTATATGTGTAATGTATCATCCTGACAGTGGTGAGATAGCCCTAGAAGCAAGGTCACTAGGTTAATTTACATTAAAAGGCACTAAACCTTAGGGGCTAGACCTGTGTAGAAAATATGTATCTTCTTTTGTGAAAAAAAAGTATTTTGTGAAATGTTACACAGTTTGACCCAGACAGATAAGTGAACTCAAAGCTCTGGAACCGAGAAAAAGGGTTGGAAAACTACTGGCTAAAGAAAGTCCTGCCACACAACAATTTGTCACCGGTCAAGAACAAAACAATATCAAGAACCTGCTCCAAGTTCTATGAACCCAATACTGTCTAATGGGGAAGGGGCCCAAACCTTAATTAAACATCATACACACAGACAAATAAATACCCAATGTTGTTGTGGTAACTTCTAAGATAGGCTGTGAGACCAGCCTGAAACCACGCATATTTGACATCACAATTGGGTGATTCATGCAAAATTAGACTTGTGAGGTGTCATGAAACATTTTGATAAAAGAAGTACATGCAAAGTAAGGGTATCAAAATAAGAAGCATACAGTTACAAATTTTTCATGTACTATTTTGCACATGATTTCAAATGACATCATACAAACCAATTTTGTTATTTTTTCCACATTTAAGTTTTTATTATCGCAACGTGTCCATGACTGGATTTGGGTTCTTTGACATGGAAGTATTTATAATTAAAAAAATCTAAAAAGTAAAAAGCTTCAGTGCATGTTATACTAAAATACAATTACAGTAAAGAAACATGTGGTATTTGGTGATCAACGGTAAATGTAGAGAATAATAAGGACTATAAATGTGTCAAAGACCAATTTTCTCATCCTCCGCAACAATTTTTAATCATTTTTAAGCCCTCAAGGAACAAACATTTTCAAAAAAAAATTAGCTTGAAGGGACATCATTGACTGTGACACTCAAGATGGCAACCAGGTAAGCAGTTCAATTTTTTCTCTCCAGATAAAAGTTGAAATTTTGTTTTAAAACTTTTTAGTTCTCATTACCGAAACATGAGTTTGTAAATTAATATATTTAATGTAATATCATGTTGCGGTAATGATAATTTTTGATAATGATAATATAAATTTTTTTTACAATTCTATAGGAAATATTTTTTAAATCCTCTAAAAATAATGGTTATAATAAGTTCAGACCTTAAACTTATATGTGAAAAAAAAATTGGCTTCAAGGATGCTGGACACCTTCTAAGTCTGGATTTTGTGAGAATCACCCAATCGATTAAAGCATGGCTTAATGTAAAAAGTGTGTGTGAGGTATAATGAGTTATTGGGGGACTTTTATCCTTTTTATCTGAAAAACAGTAGTTTTAGGAAAGGACAGGAAAGGACGAGGTATAAAAAGGGGTACATGACTAGCAAGGGGCCTCAAGCAGGGAATCAAACTCGGGTTGAGAAAGAACAACTTTAAATTTAAATAGAAAAGAAAGGTGTGTATGTGTAAAGTCAAGGAAAAAAAATACACAGCAACTACCAAGACAAATGTTGGTTTTCATAATGATAAAAGTGATAAATGTAGGTATGTCTCGTTGTGTGTTTGCAGTGAGAGAAGGCAATTAGTTTCTTTTGTCAACTGAATGGGATTTCCCATTGAATATTATACAAACTGCTATACTAGCTATTTATAAAGCTGAATGTGTGTGGAAATACTGCATCCTCTTTAAAGAAAGCAGCAGAAATGTGCAGAAGGGGAGTTTTGGGTGGGGTGCCATAATAGTAGTGTTCCACCTCATGTGAAAAGTGTCACACACACACACACACACACACACACACACACACACACACTAAGCAGCCCTGCTTGGCACCAAATTGTCTCTCTAGTGTGATAAAGGGTAAATATTGGCAGAGGTAGATGCTGATAATTCTCTGGTGGCTTCACTTCCCCTTAACTGATCTTATCACACAAACACACACAATAACACACCCTACTACTCTGATGGCAAACAGCTACACAGAATGAGAGGAAATAAAACTCAGATATCCCACATCTCTAAAACAATCTTTGAGTAATGAACATGATCCAAACTCAATGCAAGCAGAGATTATTGGGCATCAGATGTTGTCAAATATTACATAACAGAGGTGTATATGAAGAGTTTGGTTCCAAAACGCAATAAATCCATTTTGACAAATTTCGGTAAAAACGTGTTTTCTATACCAAGAAAGTGACAAGATGAAAACTACTATTTTCTGTTACAAACTTTCACATAGCATCTTTAGGTTATAAAAACATAAAAAATTCAAATCCATAACTTGATTTTCAAAGATTTATTATAAAAATGGATTATTTTTTCCACAAAATGCAATAAATCCATGACAAGTTTTTATTAAAATGCTATAAATCCATTGAATCAATCGCCTATATAAATGTGCATTCATCTTTGCCATGTTATATTCATTTAGTTGACTAGTTGTACACACTAATTAAAAATATAAACATTAATGTCATTAATCAAAACACTTACTTTGTGATATTAAGAAGTCATCGGTTAAACTTAACGTTTTTCAAAGCGATCAGCTGTAAAATGTTTTGGTCCTGCTCGATTTTCGTTGACTTTGAGTAAAATTATGGAAAGTTTTTCATAAGATCCCCTGGGTTCAATGTGTTATGACAGTAACTTGATGCTGTCGGCCCGGCCAAACAAGCACCGGTCTCCCGAGTTCCTCTGCGTAAATTATTAGATGTTGATGGTTTACGTTTCTTTTCCGTCACAGAAAACTATCACAGGTTTATCAATGCTATCAAAGTATTATTTTGTTTTTGTTTGTTTGGTGATCACGAAGTACATAGTAGATGAGGAAAACTAGGATTCTGTGTACTCAACGCGCCGCCATTCGTTGTTTACATTGCGTGAGGTGCGCTGTAATCTGTGGAGGAGTGGATTTATGGCATTCTGTAGAAAAGGGGGAGTGGCGTTTATTGCATTTTGGGAAAAAAGGGAGAAAAGATGACAGAATAACACTGCGGAAATTGGATTTTGCATAAAATTAAGAATTTACTTTATAATACTGACCTGATATAATACTGATTCTGGCAGTAACTCATTTTTTTCAAAAATGGCGTTTATTGCGTTTTGGAACCAAACTCTTCATATATATTTACAGCGAAAGATGTGAAAAAGAGGTGGATAAAAATGAACAAAAAAACTATTCTGGGAGACGCCTATAAAAACAGAAAAGTGTCATTTTACAATTAATTTGAGATCTTTAGTTGCTGTCACCCTTGTTGACTTTTTAATGCAGTGATTAACAAATAAAACCACTTCAATGGCTTGGCACAGTGAGTTTCTTTGGTGAAACGATGGTATTGGTTTTTGCTTTTAGGAGCCAGTGGCTAAAGTAAATCTGTCTAGAGGCAAACTCTGAAATTAAAACAAAATATCTAAACAACTCCCGTCTGAAAGATGTGCCTTAGTATTTTATATATGGAACAAACGTAGGCACACAAACCGCACAGAAACAGAAAGACGCCACAGACATCAAACACACACACGCAAGCTATCAGCCAACAACCACAGTATAAAACCAACATACTCAAAAACAATTTATATCATATTCCCTTTCAAAATCTTAGCTTGTTCTTCTGTAAGGATACAGGATTCTCTTGAGTACTGTTAGTCACACAGACCTTTACCTCTGTGACCCCTTCAGAGTCTAGAGGGCTGATATTTAGATATGTTGCCCTGACTCAACCCAAGCAGTTATACCTTGTCAGTCTGTTCTGCATTAAAGGGCAACTTCCATTTAAACACCAGCTTAGAAATCGTCTGACCAAACCAGTAGCGCCTCACTGCAGAACACGACATCCAGGGGGCGAGGTTGGATTCAGATCCAGGGGGTGGGGCTGTATCCAGGTCCAAAGATCTCTTCCCACTGCATTTTGATTGGTCGGCAGTTTTAGCACAAGTCATAAACTTCTTGTTGCGTTATAATTTCTGCACCGAGTCGTAACTAAATTAAGTTATTCTTTTGACGGAAAAACAAACTTTACTTATGACTACAATAAAAGTAGTGCATTCAAGGTTTTTTGCTATGTTTTGGAGTAAAACATTTCACGAGTGATCTTACCACGCGCAGTTTAATACCCATGAATGCATACAGTAAAATATGCATAGTTATTAACATATATGGCATGTTATTTAGAAATTAATAAATTGAGTGTTTATCTTGTATGGACTATGAACTTGTTTAAACGCGTCTTAGCTTACAGCCATTAGGAAACGGTTTCCCTCGCAGAAGGTTTACTTTTCTTACAAATGTGCTAAAAAAAGATATAAAATAAAATAGTGTTTTTACTCGTATACGAATAGCCATTTAATAAGTGGGATATCACCCTGTCTGGAACGTGTCCTCCCCTTAGACCTAACTGTGATCATTGCTCAATTATGAATCTTTCTCGACTATATTATTAATCAAACTTAAATAGATAAGAGCAAATGTTGGTGACCACAGGTTGCAACTAATTGCAGGCTACAACAATGCAAATATACTGGTTCATTTGGTCGAGCAAAGTATATAAAGTGGGAGTAGTTGGACCTAGACCCAACCTCGCCCCCTGGATGTCGTGTTCTGCAGTGAGGACCATCTCGACTAAACGAAAACTTTAATATTTTATTAAGGCTTTTGAAAATAAACCATATGAAGCATATATTTTTTTATTCCATTAAAAATACTTTCTAGGGTAAAAAAACATGAAATGAGTGTATGGAACTTAAAATCCAAACAGGCAGCTTGGGCTTGGACTAAGAGAGTCTTGACACAATTTGTCATGGTTCAAGGCTTCACTCTGTAGGAGCCATCAACACAGTCATAGATCTGTTACTACTGACATTTCACTGCATGCGTGGTGGGAAAGTGTGGCTAAAGCTTCAAACAGACAAGCAATTTCTATTGGCATGTTCACTGATTTTCTAAGTGGAATATTTCCCCTCAGTTTAATAAAAACATCATTTCAATCAGTCAGAGCATATTTATATTCAGATGTTTTGAGAAACGTGCTGTGGCTAACCGCTTTTTTCCAAAGGTGGAAATAGTGGCAAAATTTATGATTAACTTGAAAAGCATTGAATACACAAAGTCAAAACACAACAAGTAAATATCAAAAGCCAAAACAACTGTAGATTCTATGTACGTGACCCCAGAGGAAGCTTGGCAGGTGAATACTTTGGCAGCATAAAGTTGTGGCAGCTATTGTAATTTATTAAACACTCCTAAGGAATAAAAATTCGATAAAATTAAAAATGTTCAGGGATTCTCAATCTAATGTATATAGAATACATAAAGCAAACACCAAACTTTGTCCAGACCAATAGTTTATAGAATAGAGTTAGTAGTCAAATTAGCTGTCGCACAATTAGCATAACTATTCATCAGACATCAACTTTTAATATTTCTGCTATAATCGTCAGTTATAATACACTGCCCAAAATGTAGGCCTATGTGATATTTACTCTACACTTTACACTTAAGTTCTTGTATATTCTATTCATATATGGTGGGTAAAAAACTCTAGCATTACCATGATTTAAGATGTCCCAGATGTGCACAGCATCACATTTCAACAGATTAAGGGTGAGAAGGGGACAGACACTTAAATATTAGACATGCATTTAGATTGTGGGTGAACTACGCATTAAGTCTGGATTTCTCATCTACCCTGTCTGCTTTGAAGAAACGTAATGGCTGCTGTCTACTGAGCACTTCAATCAAAGAGGGGAAAATGTTAGAATAAGTCATAGCACAGTGTGTTACAAATACAAATTCAGACATATGCTTTCACACACACACATTCATTTAGATACAGTAAATGAATGCTTAGACAGGTAGTCTCTTTAATCCTCCAGCCATTATTAACAATCAGAATTGTTGGCTTAATTAGGTTAATTGCTCTGGGAATCTCAGTACCCGTCTACAGGGCGCCACTCAGATTCAGACATCGAGTGGCGTCTTCATATGAGTCTATTGTCCATGTTTATGCATTTGGGAACAACTGACCCATTTAAAATGATCTACATGAACGCAACTGATCAGTGGCGTCTGTCACAGGCCTGAGATCAGTGGTCTATTAATATTTCAACCAAACTAAAATAGTAATGTACACACATGTACATGTACACACATGTGAATAGCTGTAAGGGTAAACCTTAGCATTGTGTAGTACGTTTATTTTTGGGTAAGTTTGAGCATTGGTAATAGTGATGCTTGCATTATACCTTACTGGAAAATAAAAATATTAACAAAGGATTTTTCTAGCCAAACAAATGACATTTAAAGGCCATTTGATTGCCCTTTACAAAATGCGCCACTTGAAAAGATGAAGTAAAAATGAAGATTAGAATTATGAATTAATGTCACTTCATTCCCAGGCTCTCTCTTACACACACGCACACACATTCACAAACATCTATTTGCTGCTAATATTGGCAACATATCACTCTGCTTGCTGGACAACTGTGTAAGACAGAGCAGGGGGGTCAAGAGAGGTTATGTGATGGATCTTTCCAGAACGTGACAGCGAGAGAACATGTCTGATGAGAGTAGGAAAAGTGCTCTTCAAATGCCAACCTCCATCACAGAGAGGTCACATCAGAGCATTGCGGGTAATGTGCCACACGGCGGGAAGGTCATTTAGGTTGAAGCCTGATAATGAGAAACCAGAATCCAACCCGCACAACAGGACCGAACAAGACATTACTCACAACAGAATAATCTAGCAATGCCAAGTAACTATTCTTCCTGTCTGACAATTTACACAATAGAACAACTTACTAGATCAAAGCATCAGTAGGTACCACAGAGCTATGCCCAAACTAAACCCAAAACATTCTGGAACAGTTATATAATTTTACAGTATTGTTTATTGAAAAAGCTTTAGTTTTAAATAAGTGAAGTGTTCAGATGCAAAACCATCCACGTGTTTTCTTGTAAATTAGCATTTTTTCATCAGGCTGCTATGTTTGGGTTCAGTAATTTCACATTAATGGCAATGAGAAGATTATTAATGCCTTATGTTCACAAATGTCACTTAATTAGTAATTTCATTGGTATTTAACAAATTTGAAGTCTTTTCTGCAAAACCCTTTAAGTACATGCATTTAGGTAAAAACCTCCACTTCTAAGAAATGCACTTCTTTGGACAAGACATAGTAAACTGCACTGAAAAAAATGGACTTAGTGGGTCTTTGAATTTAAATAAAATAAACATGTATATGCAACACAAAATATTTATATTCCTTGTGTAAACATAATTTAATTGATTAGGATTAAAATGTTTTGTTTGAATGTAGAATGAACACATTATTCTCACGTTGATTAAAATTGATTGAATTGAATACTAAAATCAATAAAATTGAGTTTGCACACAAAACGGCACCTCTTGAGCAGTAGGTGGCAGTAAAGCTGAATGAGAAGGACGTCGATTGCCATAAAAGAAGAATAAAGATCGTTTGTTTTGGGCGCCAAAATAAAGACTCAGCACAGTCAGTCAGAAGAACTCCCTCAGACGGACACCACGTTATTAAAGTAAGTTCTATTATTTATTTATGTTCGCTTCATATATCTTCACTAGATAGACTATTTTTTTTACAATATGTAGCCATTGCAATGACTTGTAGTAAATATTAGTTTGGAGGAGGTTGGTGGAGTAAGTTAACGTTACAGTCAGTCAGGACAAATAAAACGCTAATCAAAAGTTATTCTGTCCAGAGTAACGTTATCCATGTAAGTAATTTACCAGATAATATCATTTGACTACATTAATAATGACATTGCGTATTAAACAAACTGTCTGCTTAATCAGATGATGAACAGACCCGCGTCAGTTATTCGTGACTTCACTACGCCACGAGCAACACTTGATTATATTAGAAAAAGCTTTTTTAAATGTCTCGCGTGACGTCTGGTATATTCACTGAAAAATAATGGCTTTGAAGTGGCCACACCTTAAAGCTGACGTTTTCAGAAGAGAACCTTGTTTTAAGATCTCATTTTGTCCAACATTGCGTCCTATGACAGATATAATACTTATTTCATTATTGCTCTGTGTATGTGTGGTCTTAATCATTTGAGGTTATGTGTTGATTTCTCCTCTGAATATTTCCTCTTATAGGTCCATCATCCTTGCATGCGCTACACACTCAAAAACATTGGTAAGTCATTTCTTTCACTTTTGTACTGCTGTTAGGAGCTATATCTTATTTTTGTAACTAATATAACGTTACATGTATTATTCTTTGACTCGCAGTACTCAAATATACAATGGTTGGTTAATTTGTTTTCAGATAAATGCTGAATTTAAAAGAATCACTACTGTCTAATGTTCCTGCGTGTCACCTGGACCTCCAATCCAAAAACCTGATGAAACTCTTCTATCAGAAAGGAGGACAGCTAGCAAAAAGACTTCAAACAATTAATGATCAAATGACAGAAGTAAGTAATATAGATTCATAGACATAAAAATGTGTAAACATTGTTGGAAGTACAGAACATTTAGTATGTTTTAGTTACAACATCTTTTGGCACACAGGTCATTAAAACACCTGGGAAGATTTAAAGGGGTAGTTCACCCAAAAATAAAAATTCTCATCACTTACTCCCTATCATGTTGTTACAAACCTGTATAAATGTCTTTGTTCTGATGAACACTAAGGAAGATATTTTGAGGAATGTTTGTAACCAAACCAATCATAAGCCCCATTCACTTCCATAGTGGGGAAAAATAATACTATTGAAGTGAATGGGGCTCATGAACAGTTTGGTTGCAAACATTTCTCAAAATAAATAACTTCCTTCGTGTTCATCAGAACAAAGACATTTATACAGGTTTGTAACAACATGAGAGTGAGAAAATGAGAGAATTGACTTTTGCTGTGATTGTCAGGTATGGTAGCACACACTCGAAATGTGGCCTCTTTATTTAACTCATCCCAGTGTAGTGAACGCGCGCACACACACCCGGAGCAGTGGACAGTGCAGCTGCCTTGCTTTGTAACCCATGTATTTGTAACCAATTGTAACATGCTGTGGCAATGCACATGGGTCTGTATACTTATATTTATATTTGTTTGCATTGTACTAATTTCCAATGACACTTTTATTGTAACAGTAACCTTTTTTCTGTTTCTGTAACTACATTTGTTTGTTTTGTACAGGGCATTGATGAAGTCAGCATCAGTGAGGTCATTTGAAGACACCAATGTTGGGATTTGTGCTCTCAAACAACATGCTTCTTGTGATGAAGAAGAGGATCTTTGTATAGTCCTGGAAGCCATGAAGGTGTTGCAACATCGTGCCATGTTGTTTGAGCTGATGTATGCCTTAAACCTGAGCTATCCTGATCTCCGCTTTATTTTTGAGGAAATCCAAAAGATTTTAATGGAACTGCATTGAGAGTAACTTTAACGAACAGTTTCTTTCAGTGAAAGGATCAGAAAGACTGTGCTGCTCATTTTTGACTTTGTTTATCTGTTTTAAGTGTTTTCTCTTATTAAAACATTAACAGTTTGCTGCTCAGAGTCAATTTTGGAAATGGTTGTTGTATTTTGTTTTTGTTGAATCTTTGATTACCAGTTTATACAAATGCTGTAGCTCTGACTTTCTGAAGGATTGATATTTTCCAGTTTGTTTGTGCTTTAGCACTTCTAAATCTACTGTGATAGTAACTATTTTAAACATTTGGGTCAGTTTCACAGATGGGGCTTTTCCTAGTCCCAGACTTTTGCAATGCCATATATCAGTGCCATTGTTTTGTCTAAAGATGTACTCCATTGTTGTTTTTGTAAGGTAGGTTTGTTTGTAAACATTTTTGTAAAAATATCCTAATATAACTAGGGCCTAGTCATGGATTAATCTACAACCTGTTTGGGAAATTGCCCCTTTATGTATGTACTGCATGTGCTGATTGTTGTAATAGTAATCAGGGAGCTACACTGCGACCAAAATGGTCGCATATGCGACCTTTTGAACTGCCGTTGCGACCCTAATTTTTAATGGGTCGCAAATGTGCTACCTAATGTTTTAGACAATATGCTATGATTTACTATGAGCATTTATTAAAACAGAAATGTGGATTTTAAGAATACGTTTTATAACGTGCTCTGAGCCATCAACACGTTGGCTTCATTTTGGGTGAAAGCACGTCGTGTCTCTCCCTATCAGTGTGCGTTTGCGTGCTCAGCTGTTTCTCAATGAATTAGGTGCGACGCGACGCAAGCGCAGTGTCTTCCATGTTTCTGAACTTGAGCAGAGGTCTTTCTTCACTGAGGACGCGGGACCCGTATGGTTCCGGGTTTATATTTTAAGTGGTCTGTCGGGTCCGGTTAGGTCCTAGTTTAATTACTTTGGGTCCCAAGTCTGATTAATGTTGTGTTTATAACCCGAGTCGATCGAAAAACGGCCATGAGCGCTACCGCGCTAAAGCTCGAGTGAAGTTTCAGCGTGCCTCCGGTTACTATGGCGATGGTTCTTGTTACGACCACGCGCTGCATTTGCTTTCTCACATTTTTTTATGGCCGTTAATAAACCATATCTTTTCTAAAACCATATCCATATTAAGTTTGGACAGAGATTGTAGCAAAGAGCAATGCTAATGTCAAGCCAATTGCACTGAACAAGCAAAGCAATGCATGTAAAGTCTGTCACCGGGACAGCAAGTAGACTTTAAATCTGAAAAAAATGAGTGGATTAAGCTTTTTAAATCGGCAAGAGAGAAATAGAAAGATAGAGCAGAAGCAGTAAAAGTGCCTATCTAATAGAAATTATTACCATTATAACATCAGTCATAACATCAGTCACATTTATAATCTATAGACCTGCAATATCTATTAATATACTATATTACTATATTAATATATTAAGTTTGATAAAAGGGGTCTAATTGCTTCATATATCAGTGCAAAAAAAGTAAGTGTTTTCGTGGTGCTTTGACAAACAGAGTCATCTTTGTTTATGGCAAAGAAAGTTTGGGGTGGTTAGATTAATAAACTATAATGTTTAATTAATATTAACGTTCAATAAATCAAAGTATTGTGTTGTGTCACACATTATTAGTTCGACGTCACATGTATAGTAGACCATTATTTGTCAGTGGGTAATAATTGCCCTTTTCACCGGCTACCACCACCAAGTAAATTTCAGATCTGTGGGAAACACGACTGCAACGTTTAAGAAAACAAGGCGGCATGTGGTTTAAAAGATGGCAAGTAATATAAAAAGCATATCTGTATGCAATACAGTTTCATTAGTGTTGATTATTATCCAGAGCGCCTTAATATAACTTGAAAAAAATATGTGCGACCAAATCATATTTTGCGCCAGTAACTGAAAAAGTTGGTAGCGCAAGTGCCACCAGTGGAAAAGGTTAGTGTAGTTCCCTGGTAATGGACTGTTAATGAATTAATGTGTAGTGATTTAAATGAATTGATGATCTGAAAGCAGTGGTTTGCCTCAATATCACTAAACATATGTACAAAACTCTTTGGTTTTTATGCCAATGCAAATGTATTTTGTATTTAAAAAAATAAATAACATTTGGATAATTATGGGTGATTATTCTGGTGCCAGAGACATAATGAAATTGCTTTAGAGTTACATAATCCCATAATATAAGCATTAAAAAAGCATGTTGGAAGTACAGATGAAAATCTAGTCCCCTTACATAATAAAATTACTTAAACATTACAAAATAAATGTGTTATAGTAAAGAGAAATATCACTTTGAGTCAACATATTTATATTAGACTACTTAAAATAAATCAAATGTTTTGGTCTGACACATAAAAATTATTTGAGGAAAATTATTTTGGTTTTAAACAATCGGATCATGTGGGACCGATGTACACATTAAAATTAAGTAAATTGAAAGGATTTTTTTTCAGTGTGTAGCAAAAATTACTAAAGATGCAACTAGAAACATTGCAAATGATGAAAGTCAGAATCCAAAATATAAAAATGAAGAAACTGAACCACACATGCTATGTGCCTTATTTGTGTTGTATTCAGGACCAACACAATTTTGAATGTGATCCATAGTCGCTTCCCAATCCCACCCTATCTCTCTCCACTCACTCTTCTTTTCTCAATAAATGTAAAGGGATAAAAAATTCTGTCAATATCCTAATAAATTCAGTAAACCTGTTTTAATTGGTTAAAAAAAAATGTCCTGCTTGACAATTAAAATCCATTGTACATGCCATCATTGATCCAATTCGTCTTCCGTGCACTTAAAAGGACTTTGCTGAATTGATAAATTGGCATGTAACAGATCAGCCAATATAATTATCTTGTTTTTGACAAAGGTTGTGTTTAGCGGCTTTTGCATCTGAGCTCTTAAAAAAAAACATACAATGCCATCATACATGTCATTCTAGAATTATGGAACAGTCCCATATTCTAATCCAAATGTTTGGCAAATGCACTGTTGAGTCATTTACACTATTTCAAGCAATGATCAGACTGCAAGTAATACAAAGTATAATTTTGATCATCAGTGGCTAAACTGGCTAGAGAAGGACTTAATGTTAGTATATATGTTTGTGCAAGAAAATAATAGCCAACATTTGTATTTCAGCCCAGTCTCACGAAATTTCGTTATATAGTCACGTAACTTTTTGATTCTTTTTTGTGATATTGTCAAGAATTTCCGCGTGTTTTCGTGATCGTATAACGAATTCCTTTTTTCTTGTGATTATCACGTATTGGTTACTCAACTGTTTTGTCTCATTTTCTTACCATTGTCGCTTCATTTAGGGTTAAATTTACATAAAATCACATCCCTACCCAAACCCAACTCTAACCCTAACGCCAGGCGACATATAAAAAAATTTATCAGAAAAAAATTGTATAAACCAATATATAAAGTAACATTCTAATGCAAGCACCAAATCTAACCCTAAACCGAAGCGACAATGGTTTAAAAATAGGAAAAAGGAGTTGAGTAACCAATACGTGATAATCACACGAAAACAGGAATTCGTATACGTTCACGAAAAAACACCGAAATTCGTGATAATATCACCAAAAAAATAATCAAAAATTTGATGTGACTATATCACGAAACCTCGTGAGAATGGGTAGTGTATTTCGCTTTTGTATATGCTATCCAGTTTATGGAACTTGAAACTAGCCCAGGCTTTCCCGTGAGGTCTATAATACCTGGAGAATGCTTCTGTTAGCATTTCCATTCATCTCAATGGCAGCAGCTCAGCTGTACACAACTTAAAAACTGCAATTTTTTCTCACAGGCACTTAGCTCCGCAACCAGGGGTTTTAAAGTTCATTACCTAAGCCATACACGTAACGTGACTAAGTTCTCTTCCCCAATTCTCTTCACTACAACTATCTTGAGCTGTAGGGCAAAACATAGCAAACAATTAATATGGTCACGTTAACCAGCCAAACTTTAACCCTTTGCTTGCATCTACAGTATGTACCAAAAATGCAACCTGATCTCACAAAAGAGTCACGCATTATTTGCTCAGTTTTGCATTTCTTTTCTGTGTCAGTTTCACGTATTAGTAACTCAACTTTTTTTCCTATTTTCTTACAATTGTTGCTTCAGTTTGGGGTTAGAACAACTTTCTGTTACATAAAATGACATCCTTACCCAAACCCAACTCTAAACCTAATGTCAGGCGACAATGGTTTAAAAAGCATATGAAAAAATAGTATAAAGCAATACTTAAAGTGACATCCTAACGCAAACAGCAAATCTTACCCCAAACCGAAGCGACAATTGTTTAAAAATAGGAAAAACATTTGAGTAACCAATACGTGAAACTGACACGGAAAAGAATGTGACAATGCCACGCAAAACTGAGCAAAATAATGCGTGACTATTTCACAGAAATTTGTGAGATCATGTTGAAAAAATGCCAACAGAGAACCAGAGTAAAAACAAAGAAACCTTTTAATGTTACAAACCAATGATTTCCACTTAACTGCAAGTGTTCCATGAACTATGAGCCATTCGGCAGAGTGCTTACAATAACAGTTCACAGTCAAAATCAGCATTCATGTCTGTATGTGAATCACTTAACTTAGATGACCTTAGAGTGTGTCTCTTTATGACATCACTACCCATTTTGGGAGAAGTCATCCAGTCTTATCAGACACACATCCCTATTCTCATGAGGTCATAAGCTATCAGTTCCAGGTCGGCAGCCAAACAGTGATGTGCTGATGATACTGCCCCTGAATTCCTTTGAGAAATAAATGAATAAATGACTTAATAAAAATGGATCAGTTATCACCAAGTTTTATCTTGTTGGGTAAATATGACAGACATGTGCTGGATGATTGGTAAGGCGATTATTATGCTTATCTTGTTTTGATTAAATACAGTTCAACCATCCACAAACCACCAACCCTGCACTTCAAACAAAACAAGGTCAGAGAGAGGGAGAGAATATATAGACAGAGAGAGAAAAAAGGAAGGAGCCTTATTAGGAATATTTTTTATCTCTTGTTGTGTGTGGTCCCTGTGATTAATAGAGTTGAAACATGTCCTTTGGCTCCACAAGGACTAAGCCGTTCTGCCTACAGGAAAAAGATCCTTTAGTGTGTCTTTGTGTTTAAATACTGTATATTTACATAACAGGTCAGTCCAAAAAACACAATATAGAACAAAAGAATCATTAATTTACACAGACTTTTATTATATTTCTGAAAGGCTCAAAGCATTATATATCTTACTGTGTGTTTAAATTGTGATTCGTCAAACTGTAAAGGGTGACATTACAGCTGCTCAGCAGCTAAGGGTCATTAAACTGAGAGATAAATGGCTTTTTACTTCTCAAAGTGCTGACCAGGAGATTCTGAATATGCACACTGTCTAAGTGAGAACAACAACAGCCCACTAGCCATCACCTTTGACCACTGAGCTCAGTGAGATTACATGTTGACCTTGGTATGCTGGGTAACCTAAAATGCTGAGTCATATGTTATTGGATTATAAACAGGTAAAAAAGCCAAAGCAACTTTAATGCAAACAATGCATAAGAAAGTAGAAAGAATGACTTTAGGACACTAATCCATTTGGCTAGTGAGTTAATTATCTCTCACAGTAATGGCAAATTGCAATTTATACACATTTTACAAGGCAGCTAATTCAAATAAATTTGTATGATCTCATATTAAATATATTTAGTCTGACGTTGGCCAGTTGACAAAGTGGGGTTTCATTCATGTTTTTTTCTGGATAAATATATATGAAATTTCCATCATGTAAAATAGGGACATTTTCCTCTGATATCAGGTTGCTCGTTAGGGCTGCATAGCAATGAATTGCGACTAATCGGTTGCAGAATAGTTTTCGTTTTATATATGTGCAAACTGGGGATAATAACTCTGTATATACAAGTACACATACATGCACGTATACGTTTAAGAAATATTTACACGTGTATATACATTTTATATTTATATATAATTTATATTATATTATATTATATTATATTATATTATATATATATATATATATATATATATATATATATATATATATATATATATATATATATATATATATATATATATATATATATATATATATGAATACTTAATATATAAATATATATATATATATATATATATATATATATATATTTTATTATAAATGCATGCGCATTTATTTTTACTAAATTATTATGCACAGTACATATATATTATGTAAACAAAAACTTTTATTCTGCAAACGATTAGTTGCGATTAATCGCTATGCATCCCTATTGCTCATACACATTCTATTAGCCTACATGAGCTATACTATAAAATAAAATAATTTTGAACAGTATGATCTTACAACTTATTAAAAATACCCATCTAAATGTCCATTATTAATCAAACAGGACCACACTAACTAAACACACACCTTAATGAAAATTCCTTAGAATATGAAAAATCCGAGATTTTTTTCAATTTTGTTAATTGTATTACTTCACATATTATTAAACTATATTTATATGAAACAAATACACATCTGTGCCTGTGTCCGATATTAGGCGAGTTCTATATCATTTACGCCAGTAACACCACAGCAGTCCCTGACTAGACAGCACATATACAGCCCTAATCCTTAAATAGAGATGAGCTGCATGAAATGGCAACCCCATCCAGAAAGCCTTTAATTTTGTCTGGGTATCAGACTGTGGGGTCATCAGGTCACATATGCCTCATCATATAATGGGTAAAGTGATGAACAGAGCAATGGAAAATGGATCAGATGTGTCCAAATCTGCTCCTTATGTTCCATGTCCTCTTGCTTTGACATTTATGGTTTTGAGCTCTTAGGATTTAAGAATGGCAATAAGTGGAAAAATGTAAAAGCTGTGAATCTACAGTAAAACGTTACAGAAAGTAAATCATTACATATTGGCTACAACACAAGTTTTATGTATACAGTATTAATTTAAATTGTATTTATCATAAAATTAATATCAGTAAAGAAAGATGAAACTATTTTCAAAAGTATTAGTATGGATCACTGAGAATCATACAGTAGATCTAGTTTGATTAGAAATATCATCAATACAGTTCAATCACAGCAGGTTATTCATATTTGTTAGTGCCTGGAAATGCCTTTACATTTCACTACAATAATATTTGCAGCTAGGTATCTGTAAAGCCTGAATACACTGATATAAAAGTTTAAACAGATACAGCTGACAGACAATCTTTAGGATTTTACAAGCATCTCCCCAGAGAGCAACTTGAAAAGAAGCTTGCCAAGTGTAAAGTATTTTACAAGACTTCATTGCCTGTGTCTTTCAAAATGTGTTTACAATAGAATAAGGATGACACATGTCTCTGTGTCACTGTGGAGTATTGTTTTTGTGTGTTATGTGTTGTAAAATTCATTGAAGGCTGTGCCAAGGGCAGTCACTACATTAAACTGCATTAAAAACTTCAGGACCAGCTATACAATAAATCTAGTAACAATTGGCATGTTTACCATATTGGAAAAAGGCTGATAAGTTCAATCAGGTGTTTTTAAATATGGAAACATCTAAAACTTTTTGGGAGGGGGTCCTTGAGGACCAGGATTGGGAAGCACTGCTTTAGAGCATACTGCAGTTTCATATTGCATGTCACTTAAGTGATTTATCGATTGAGGTTAATAGTTGCATCTTCAGCAGACAGCAGGGAATTTGTGTGTTTGCATGGACCCAGAATAGCTTCGATCACATGGACACTGCCATCCAAACTTTACACCTAAATATGTACACTAGCACACAAATACTGTGGAGAATGTAATTCTCATTATACTTGACATATAAGGTGCAGAAATACAGCATCTGTTCCACATTACTTTCACTTTTGTGACATGGTTTCTGTACATAACCCTGTTAATTTTTATTTAGTGCTTATTTGATAATGCAAAAGTTATTTGCAGAACAGAAGAGAACCCTGTTGTCAAAATGGAAATAAAACTCAGATTTGTTTACATTAAATAAAATATATGCAGCTGGTTTATTTGTTTTTGTTTATTGTATCTTTTTCTTCTATTTAGGGAACAAAATAATTAAAACAATGGATAGAGTTTGTTTGTAGTTATGAGTTGGAAAAAAATAGAAAACCTGAAGGAGATTGGCTCCTTTTGTTGGCTCAAAGTTCATAAGCTGAAGTGATTTCCCTGTTTTATTAATTAGTTACATTCATTGACTGTAAAAAAAGATGGACGACGCCTGTTCGCTCTCTTCCATTGGTGAAAAGTGAAGCCGCCAGTGTCCCGATATGGGGCTGACCTCTTGGGTCTTGAGTCTGCGCAGTAGCGATTTCGGGACCAGTCATGCGCAGTAGTGAGCAGGAAGTGAAGCCGCGAAATCAAAACCCCGCCCTCGCTCTCGTAGAATGCGCATATCACACGATATCACAGCTGTCAATCATGACTTGACACCACTGTTTTTATATCATTAAATAACTAACTAAACACAAACCTATTTTAAAAACAAATATTTGAATGTACATCAACGGACAAAACTACAGTGAATGACAGAAACCAGCTTCGGAAAAAAGATAATTGAAGTGTAATTCATTTTTTTTTTTTTGGTCTCAAGTCCCATTGAACAACATTTGGAGGCGGGGTTTATGACCTATACTGGGACCAGTCACTGGGGGGCGATCGCGACGTTTTGGCTTCACTTTTCAGGACTTGTGTGGCACGCTTGGTTACATTAGGTACCACTAGCTATATTTTAACTAATTGCAAAAGCTGAATAATCAATCAAAGCCTGATTAATTCATCTTGAAAGTAATTCTTATAATCATTTGTTGCACACAAATTGTGTGATTGAAAAAAGTATGAAGGCATTTAGGCTTAACTAACTTAACCAATGTGAAAAAACTGAGAACAACTGATATTGTTGATGAGCAGAATATCATCTTCAAAGCATTAATAATAAAGTATTGTCAAACACATCTATCACACCTAAACCACATTAGCAGTCCTGCAGGAAGACATTACTCGTTTTTCTAAGGACTTCACATTCTTTATTAAATTAGGTTTAAATAGCTCTAAAGGACCTTGGTTGTGTATTTGTCAGTTTGTACATTCAACAACCCCTTGAGGACAACCAGCCTACATTGAGTTGAGTAGATAATTTGCAAGCCAAATCTACGGTTACAATGTACAGTGGACCATTAAACATGAAACCCATATTTAACCGTTCATGACTGAAAAATCATGAGCATTATATAAACACATTTTTGAGAAGGTGGTATTCTGCCTTCATTGCTAAAAACACTCCAAAAAGCAGAAATTCATGTATAGTTTCAGCAAATGAGGCAATGAAAACGGCAATAACACATGATGGACATTGACCACGTAAAGACATCTGTGGTAGCACATCAGCTCTGAATGTGTGTCAGCGGAACAGACAGGAAGAAAAGCATACACAATGGAAGTACATGACGAGAGATAGAAAGTAAGAAGATGTGAACAGATGTGCCATTGCTCAGAGTGTCAGTTGTGATTAGAAAATAAATAAAACAAGCTAGGTCTAAGGGCTGTGTGCATATTGTGTGTTGGCGAACTATGCTTATCCAATTACACACCAAATGCAGCCCAAACCTCTGACCCCCTCTGTGCTCAACTCAATTACCCTCCCTGACAGAATCACAGCTAGACAGAACCACAGCAAATCTATGCTAACAAGACAGCCTAACAGCATCTATTAGTCCAAGTCCCCAAGTAAGTCCACTGATAGGCCATCTTGGTAATTGCCCTGGGCAGGCATTTTTTACAGTATAGATAATAAATAATAAGCCTCAATCTACAGTAATAAAGAAAAATTTAAATCTCAAACTGTTTGTACATTTAAAACATACTTTTATAGCAACATACATTTTTAACGTAAATTTAGGCTGTCCCAGTTACTATGAATGCACTTTCTAAACAATCAAACGAATTCTATCAAAACAGGTATTTTACAAAAAGCTCTTTTAAAGGATTAGTCCATTTTCTTAAAAAAAATAAATCCAGATAATTTACTTACCACCATCTCATGCAAAATGTTGATGTTTTTCTTTCAGTCGAGAAGAAATTATGTTTTTTGAGGAAAACATTCCAGGATTTTTGTCATTTTAATGTACCTTAATGGACCCCAACACTTATTTGAATGCAGTTTCAAATTGCAGTTTCATCAGAGTTTCAAAGGACTCTAAATGATCCCAAACGAGGCATAGGGGTCTTATCTAGCAAAATAATTGTCATTTTTGACAAGAACAATAAAAAATATGCACTTTTAAACCACAACTTCTCGTCTAACTCCGGCTGAGTGACGCGCCAGCGCGACCTCACGTAATTGTGTAATGCCGTGGAAAGGTCACGTGTTACATGAAACGCACATTTGCGGACCATTTTAAACAATAAACTGACACAAAGACACTTGTAACAATACACTCATAGTCATATGTGGCTACGCTACACACTAATTAGTATCATTCGACATACAACAACGTCGGAACGGTCTTCTTTCTCCACACTGTAAACACTGGGGCGTCCTCCATGACCTCTTGACGTGATGACATATTGCGTGAGGTCGCGCTGGCGCGTCACATGACCGGAGATAGACGAGAAGTTGTGGTTTAAAAGTGCATTTTTTTCCTGTCAAAAATGACAATCATTTCGCTAAATAAACCCTTATGCCTCGTTTGGGATTATTTAGAGTAGGCATGGGCTGGTTATTGGTTTCAAGGTATACAGAGGTTTTAAACAGTCAAAGTTTCAAAACCACTAAAATATTCTGTGATACCGTCTCCAATGTATGAGATGTGTTTATACAAATTCATTAAATCATAAAATCATGTGATTGATTTGATGTTTACATTTAATATACATTACAAAATAGGCTCCAGACTAACTTTTTTCACTAGGAGCACAGTGGCCCCCAACTGAAAATTTTAGGGGCCCAACCAGAAAATTTAGGGGCACATACCGTAAATCAACATGCTAACCAAATATTCACATTTCTACTAAGTAATACCCTGTATTACTAATAAATACTTTGATGATAGATGCAAAAAAGTACAATGTGCTTTTTTAAATTCAGTGTCACATCACAAAAAAAGGTCAAATTTACTAGTCACACATGAATGGATGTAAAATTCAGTGGCACACTCTCAAATTTTGGTGGCAAAATGCCACCATTTGGTGGCAGTCTGGAGCCCTGAAATATTATACTTTTTTTTTTAAAGCATATTATAATTTAAAGGCTTTATTTTTACCTGGCATTTGAAAATAACACATTTTAGTGTTGCAATGGCAATACCGCAACATCGTGAAACCGTGGTTATCATACTGCCAGAATCTTAAACCGGCCCATGCCTAGTTTAGAGTCCATTGAAACCCCGTTGAAACTGCAATTTAAAACTGCATTAAAACTGTTACATGTTGGGGTCCATTAAAATGAGAAAAATCCTGGAATGTTTTCCTTATGTTTCAAAACATAATTTCTTCTCAACTGAACAAAGAAAGACATCAACATTTTGGATGTCATGGATGTCATATGGTTACAATTTGTCCCATTCATATTTTTATAAGTGTTTTTTCTCCAACCTCTTATACCATATCTGATTTGTTCTTTTTGTGTAATGTGTATCTGAAAGGCTTATGTACCTGTAGGTAAGACATGTTGTCTCTAGCACAAATAAACTAAATTCCCATGTAACTTACCATAAGCAGTTGACAGGTTTCATTTTCCCTTAGCTGACATGATTGTTTCATTCATAAGCATAATGGATTGGAAAGCAAAGATAGGCTTTGGAAACAGAGGCAAAATCTCCAGTGTCAAGCTCGCACTATTCTTTGGATAACTCAACCAGCACACAACAACAGAGATCGAGCAAGCTTTTGATTCAAGGCCAACTGAGAATAATGCAGAAGAAACTTCACTTGAACGTTGGTCATTTTTGCCTGTAAAAAATGCTTGAAAAAACAAGCTAAATTCAAGAAACAACATTACATGTGATATATATCACATTCTGTCATCTTAATAACAATGTAATAAACAGCTCACCTCTTCATCCGGTGAAAGGAGTTGATCATTACCTGGCCTGATACAACCCCTACATCATGTTGTGACACTGACACAGTCTCTACTGTACATGCCTCTATTGGTGCCACAATGTCCCTTATGCATAATGCACTCAGGTTTCTCACTTCAACACCAAACTAACTAGCTTTTTTATCATTACACAACTTAACAATCACAATGAAACATTGCTATCCCAGATTTAAATCATGTTTTTGACACTGAATAACAGCGCTATACTACCTGTATCTGATTGAATACATTGTTAATGTTACAACCTCTAACCTTTTCATTCCACCATCATCATGTCAAAGCATCTAACAGCAGCCAAAGGCCATTACTCGAAATGGCAAATGGATTCGTTTCACTGTGGCTTCAATTCAACCATGACCTCTGGCTCTTTAAGGTACATGTACATTGTTCTAAGAGAATCAATCATTGTAAATGCTGAAGACTGTGACACCATAAATGTCAAACAATATCTTACTCTGGTTTGTCCTTTGGTGTGTTTCTGGTGTTACATAAATTATTCGACAAATCTTTTAAAAGGTTTGCAGTGCTACATGTCCATCATATCGACCCATCCGCATGGTTAACAAAAACCGCTTTAAGTCTAATTAATTATAATTTCATTTCTTTAATATTAAGAGTGGAGTAATATGGGCTTTCTAACTATAATTTCATAATATATATTTTCACCTATTTAGTTAAATAGCTCTTATTACTAGGGGTGTCAACAATAATGGATTCGGCGATGCATCGCAATGCATGTATGCACGATTCAGCATCGATGGAGCAAGGTGCCATAATCGATTATGTCACTGTTTATTTTCTGGCCTCGAGTGAACAATAAAGTTGTGAAGTTTCAATTACTTCCGGGGGCATAACAACAACAATCAAGATGGCTGAAGCAGAGAGAGATGACCGCGATAGACGGGTAAATAAAAACGCACCATTTTCCATGGAAAATATGGGCACATTTCGGATTCTACGAAGTTAATGGGAAACTAGACAAGACTTGCGCCGTGTATAAAATTCTCATTTCAGGTATATAATTGTCATTTTCTTAAAGCTGCTAAGCTTCTGTTTTTGTTGAGAATAGTTGCACTTGACTTTACTACTTGACTGATGAAAAATTTGCCTTGTTGTGTACAGTAGAATTCTGATGCATCGCAATGCATTGTAGAATCGAATTGAATTGAATCGTTACCTGGTGAATCAGAACTGAATCGAATTGTGAGGGCAGTGACAATGCACACCCCTATTTATTACCACTCCTTAATTACAATTACAAATATTGTTTAGTTTCTGCCTTATTCATATTGAAATGTTTTTCCTCTGTGATGATAAAAAAGGTCATGTCTCATAGAGGCCAGGCATCTGAAAATAATGGAACCAGAGAAGAAAAGCTTTATTTGATATTATTTGATTAATAAATCATTCTGATATAATTACTACTAAAGTAATTAAAACTTTGATTTAAATGCTCCTTCTGTAGAAAGTTGCAGAGGCATAAAAAAAAAATATTGATCGTAAGCGACCAACTATTACAGCAAGTTTAATAAGTATGATAGGAAAGGTTAAGGAGTATAAAGCTGTTCAGAAGTCTGACGGCTTTTTTTCTTTTCAGCAGCAGGGCTCTGTGTTGAGAAATTGTGATTATCATACCAGAAGACTCATAATTTACTGCCTGACATTTATATTAAACATTTAATTGATGCCTCTGTGTTTTGGCCTTTAGATGTAAATTTTTTACCAATCACGTTTAATGAATTCATCAGTAAGCTAAGCGAATCACGGATGAGGGTATTACCACAAAGTTCAATAAAGTAAGATGGGAAGTTCAGTCTGTTTACTGACTGTCTGATGAATAGTGCATACAAAAATGTCAGGTGTTGATTTGATTGGCTAGCTTTATGCACCTCAAATTTTATGGGCTAGTTAAATGCACCTTTTTAGGCACAGGATTAGTAAAAAGTATGGTTCAGAGATTAGGTTCAAGCCACCACAATAAAACTTAAAATTGATGTTTCCTTCCAGTTTCTTCCAGTAACCAGCACATCAAGAGAACAAAAATGTTTAGGTATAGTGTGATCACTGATACACACTGACCCAAATTTTGGACAGAGAAAACACAATGCCATATTTTCTTAGTGTACTCCATAACGTGTGGAAAAATAAAAATATTCCTATGGGACAGTGTGTGTGCATGTCCACCACTTTGTTCAGTCGCCAGACTAGTACAGTATGTCTTTTGGCAGTCCGCCAAAATTAAAGTGAGCACACAAACACAGACATGCAGAGATACATACAAGCAAACACAGAAGAACACAGGCTCTGGGTATTTTTTATAAAATACACAAATATACCAAATAGAAAGAAATTCATTCTATTACAAAAAATCTATCAAATGATAATATCAGTTTTAATAAGTAGAAATTGCTTCATTGTGAAATCAACAAACAGCCACCACTTCACAATCCCAGCACAAAATCTACACTACATCTAAATGTTGCCATGGCAACCATCAGCCCCATCCTATTTCATCTGTCCTCCCTCGTTTTCTGTGGACGGCACAGAATCAGTCTGAAAATCAGCAGTCATCATCATTGCACTTGTCAAAAATCAAAGACAAGCTCAGATGGATTCAGATTCACATCTGCAGCTAAAAGCGGCACATTAAGCAAGCACAAACAGTACACCCAAAGTTTAATATGGACATTAATGGTATAGACAAAAATTGAAGCTGTACAAATGTGTATACATTCATAAGCTGGGCCAATATAGTATGATACCTGGAGATTCGCTGTTAATATAAGACATATGCTACCTTATGCTATGTGGTGCAGTTCTACATTTATACTACACCTGTTTAAAACATGCAGCTACGCCCTATAGGATATATGGTGGGTTATTTTTGTGTATTGACAGATGTAATTCTGCCACAGGATTGTTTATTGCCCTAAGTTATGATGCTAAGCCATGCTTAATATTCGTTAAATGGACACACACACACAAAACACACAAACACAACAGTATGTGTACAACAGGAGGATAATTTGACTTAACTATTCCCAGATGAACATAATTAAAGCATTAGGTTATGAGACTGGTGGTAACAGAGCTCACAGACTGAGGTTTGCATACAAACTCGCATACAAAGTGAAAGCTGTCAAATAGAAGTTATAATGACAAGAAAATGCTGACACATGCAGATACAAAATGCAACCCTGCTTACAGTAGTAAACCGCTGATGCAAGTCAGTGACATAACTATACTGCAAGTGCTCAGGCCCCAATGCAAATATTGTGAAGCTCCCATGGGGTAGGATAATATTCATTGTGCATTTGCGCTGGCTCCAAAGGGGATACATGTGCTATCCCCTGCGGGATCTGTCAGACCCCGGTATTTAATCTCTGTTGGCTACAAACAGACACTGGGAGGGTCTCTCAATGACAGGCTTTACAGTGCTGTTTTTAAGATGTGTATAGGAAAAAACTGGGACATGGAGATTCAATGTGATGGTGGTTTATACAACTCTAGAATGTTTGCCAAAAAAATTAAGAACCCTTATATTATCTCTATGCAGACTGCTCAGAAACAGACCATATGTGCACTCAGCATGAGACTAATGATAGACAGAGCATAAGCTTTACAGTCAAATAGTTGTGAATAGTTGATGTGAAATAGTATGTGTGTGTGCTTGTGTGTGTGTGTGTGTGTGCGTGTGTGTGCGTGTATCATGTCCAGTAAAAATGATAATCCATTATTAAATAAAGCTCTTCTGTAGCGAAGTAAGGCATTATAGCTATTTACTGCTCCCCTAAGGGCATTCATGGCATCATGAAAAGGATTATGGCTTGGTGTGCAAGAAGACGGCATTCCACTGCATGTCAAAGGACTTATTAAGAGCTGCTAGCCCAGGGTTTTCATGGGTCAGCTATAAACATAATAAAAACCATAAGCCATAAAAGTGTAATCTATTTGTGGATAAACTATCTAAATTAAGAGGTGAGCAAAGCTAAGATTTTTAGCAGAAGCCATTTAAAGTAGCAGCAAAAGATTATGTTTAGGTCTACATAAAATAAATCAGTGCTTGTGTGGCAACTTAATCTTCTCCTCAGGGATGCACACAACCACAAAACGGTCTGCATTTTGGATGCGAAAAATTGACAATAAATTTCTCAATCCACTGCACACTTCTTCACAGAAAATCTACAGTAGCTATGAACTAATGAAAGGAAGTAACTACTTTCATAACCAAATAATATAATTAAAATAATACCTTAACCAGGCTTTAGATTTCTACCAACCTTGGCAGTGCTTTTAAAATGCATTAATGCTGTGCAAGTAAATATACTGAAACAACACATGGCCAATAAATAAACACACAGTGTGGCAGGCTGGCAGCATTACACAAACACACACTTATCTCAGAATTACATGGGAACCTAAAACATCACAATTGCTTCCCTAATTTAACACTGTGATATATTGTCGTCTCCATCACCAATGGATCTAACACTCCACACAAGTGTGCTATTCATTCTGTCTTAGCATATGTTCAATTAGTGTCTAGGGGACCATATGCTGCGAGTTTATCTTTTCAGAGTAAACACAGACACAAATACAAGGAAATTTCTGAACAGACTGAATCAAATGAGCATTTTATGTGCTTGCATTGACTTGTTAGGATCTAAATAATTGTGCAGAAGCTATAGCAGAAGCCAATAAAATCCAAGACGAATCCTTGGTGGCTTATTAAAGTCTTACTTAACTATAGACAACTACACTAGCATTTGATTATGTGGCGTGTCTTGGAAAAGTGATCTGAGGTCAAAACTATTCGCTCGAAATGACTTGTGAACACATGCTGATGAAGCCATTAATTATTCTAGTTCGTATTTACCGGAGAGAACAATGCAGAGTCATTTATTAGGTGTGACAGAGAGAATTTACAGTGCATGACTTTGTGAGAACGTGGATGGATAAGTGGTTTTTGTAAAGATTTGGTTGTGTCGTATTATGAACATATCACAAAATTATACATTATACAACTGCCCCATCTTCGCATGTTGGCCTAACCTATTCAAAAAGATGAATAATGCTAAATTCATTAAAGAAAGAATTGAGTAATGAGCCCATGTTTACAGATTATTTGAGCTCATAATAACCATTTGGCAAATTATGTCAGAAAATATCTTTAGAAATTAATAGCTACTATATTGAATTATAATTTAAGGTTACTATTATCAGTTAAAAATAAATTAATTTGCATGAGGAAACAGGTCGGTCCAGGGTCACATTTAAAATACTGTAGTTGTCCATCTGGAAAATCATTTAGTTATTTTACATTCCAATTAGAGCTGTCACGATTATGAAATTTTGCTGACGGTTAATTGTCTGCCATTTTGACGATTAATTGTCTGATTTTTGTTTTGACATTTAATTCTCATAAATTTTTTTGTTTGTTCATGAAATATTTTTCACACATTGTTTTGATTATTTAAATAAAAATTTTTGCAAGGTTTATCTGGCAGTAAATATTATAATGCATATTTAAAAGTAATCTGATACAGTCTTGTTTATTCAGGCGCTGCAGCTCCCCCTTGTGTTTTTTTAGAGAGATGTGCAATCATTGCGGTGATCGGAAATCATCCCGATGAGGTCAAACAATTGCGAGGAAACAATTATTTAATCATTGTGACAGACCTAATTCCAATTGCTGAGAACAAGAGTATTGAAATACTTTGAAGAGATATGTTTTTTCAAAGGGAAAACCCATTGATTCTCACTACACATTCAGTACCTAAACTTAAACGCCAATGATCAGCTCAGAGCACTACCTTGTTGTAAATCTAGAGAAATCCCAGTGCTACTTCAGCAAATCTCTCTTATTAAATCCCTATGATGAATTGCAACAAATTAATAAGAATCTGATTCAGGGTCATAACATTCAGACACCCACCCTTTTCTTCTCACACGTACACAGAAACACTCGAACACTAGTTATTTGAAACTTTCAGCACACCCACCCATTCAGAAAAAACAGTCAGGTATAAATTATCTGACTAGAATCTGATGTTGAACTGTGGATATGATGTGGTTTGATAGTATTTCCTGTACTAACCAATCAATGATAGACTCAGTGATCCCAGAAAGCCATTAGAAAACAGGGTGTGCCCTGTGTGTCTAAAATCGGTCAGTAGCTATTGATTTTGAAAACCAGATTAGAACATAGTTCCCGTCATCAACCACCCACCCCACCACCTCCATATACAGTACCTTCACCAAAGGACATAGATTTGGTTTGACCATTAGAGGACACATGTTTTCATTATTCATTGTATGAATTTTAAAGGGTTGAACCTAGAGATGCACCGATATATCGTCCAATAATCGGTATCAGACAATAAAAGCAATCTTTCACACTATTGGCTATTAGCAGATCATTTAAAAACATCTGATGGTCATGGCCGATATATCCTCTCAATTAAAAAAAGAACAGGGAATGAATTTGAGCTATAGAGCTATTTGTGTATAGAAAATGTAAAAAAAAAATCATCACTATTTTAATGTTCAATATTAATGATAATATATGAATGAATTCCATTCAGAAAATATAATCTTCAGAATATAGTTAATGCAAGTTATTATAACCACAAAACTATCAGTATGGGTAGGTATCAGTCTGAATAATCGGCTACCTTTAAAAAAAAATCATAGCTGTGCATCTCAAGTTGTGCTAGTTATTGAGGAAAACCTCCTCCCACCCTCCAGGAAGCTAACCCTATGCCTTTACCCCAAAGTCCATACTATCAGCAGCAGTACCCTGTATTGTTCTCGTTCTAAGTACATTGATGCTATTAATGTTATTAATGGCTCTCATCTTAAATCTTTGTATTATTGGGTTATCTTAAACTTACCCTACAACCTGATTTAGGGCACACCACGTGGTTTAGGCACATATTGAAGCAAGACTTACACCTTACCTTATTAGAGTATGGTGGCCTGGCAAGATTTATTCCGTCCCTGATCATTTTGTCTCTGATCATAATCTTCAGCTTTAATTTGGGGTAGACCTCCAGCTCCTTGCGGTTCCCCAGCGTCAGATTCCTATGCGCCCCCATGTACCCCACGTTGCGCCTGGCTCTGTCACTGCTTTGCTCAGTCCATGACTTGGAGCCCCGCAGCCTGGACTCGTACTGCTCCGCTATACGACTCGGGTACACGGGTGACACCGGGGCCATCGGCTCCAAGGTAAAATAAAGCCCAGTCGCAGTTTCCTTATCGTCGTCTTTTAACCTTTTCACCGCATCGTGAATCCGCTGCCGGTGGTGCGGTATAAAAACACCTATGGCATCCAAGTCTGGATCTCCTATCTGTTTGCAAACTTCCAAGTCGTCGTATCCGTTATCCACAAAAGCTTCGACATACTGGCATAGCTGAAGGGTTTTCAGCCATTCGTAGACGATGTTGGGTCCGTTGGTCATCATTCTGAATGTAGTTTAAAGCTCAGATCTGTAAAGGTGCGTTTACCTTTGTGAGCAGGTGACTGACACTTCCAGGCGCGTGCGCGTTACGCTAATTTTCCAATAAATCGAGACTCATCTTCTTTTAGTATTTTAATGCGCGTATCACCCCCGTTGTAACGTTAATACTACGTCTGTTTGCTTTGAATGTGAGTAAAATGATGTTATTCCTTTTCATGGGGTATCTGGTCGCAGCGGAGAAAACACTTGGAGACCAATGGTAACTTATCCATGAGAGACAACAAAGCACGTTTGGTGTAAAATGAGTTCATAAAGGTTATACAGCTGAATTTGGCATTTATTAACAATGCCAATTTTGTTGAGACCGTCCAACTTGGCACTGCCGTTAACACTTACGTTTAAAGAGCCATTCGCCGGTACCGCTTTCCTCCGGTCAGCTTCAAAAGTGACTGTACTGAGTCATCCACCCACACTACATTTTCCCCGTTTAATTCAACTGTTCAGGCAGCAGTGCCAAAAAAGCGTAAATATTACGCACCGCGTGGATATCCAACGGTCTTGACGCTCCTTTCACGAGCCCACCGTCCTTCCACGTCTCCGTCAGCGCGGCTTGAAGCCAACACTTTTTTCTCTCTGGAGACAAATAAAACCGCGTCTCTCCGGTTTGGAGACGAGCACATGTGGTTTCAGAGTTCTTGCCACTATTTGCTGTGCAGTCTATCGCGTTGGCGGCGTGTCGGCGGAGCAAAAGATCGGTTTCCTTAACCGGGCGACGGTTGATGAGCAGGCGCGCTTCAAATCTGGCCACGCGCTGTCAAACTGTCAGTTTGCCGGAGTTTGAGGTAACGTAAAGTCACTGCGAACTGATGCACTAGCAAGCCGTTTCCTGCAATAAACACGCATAATTTTTAATCGGTTTAGGCTAAAACTTTATGACTTTTTGACAAAGCGGAGAAAGCTGAAGGTGCACGCGTGTTGTGGTTTTGAGGTAACAGAAGCCGTGGTGACGGTGTGCTGTCAGTCTCGCGCCTCTGTGCTGCTGCCTGCTGTGTTGTGCTAGAAGGGGATTTAAATGAGAAGCGCTCATGTGTCTACTCTACTGTGCTCTTTATGTTGCAGTCTAATGGCGACCCCTGCTGTAAGATCAGGTAAAAACAGCGATTCAAAAGATATGTTGTGATCGAACTGCGCTTTGCGCAGATGGATTGCGTTATGACGTCAAAGTCCCGCGATAGAGCACAGCTTTAGAATTGTCTCGCGGAATTCTGACGTTAAATGCCGATCCTTCTACGCAGCGCCGCATGAAGGCGAATGCATTGCTGATTAGTGTGCAATGCTTTGAAAAAGAATGTAGTCTATAAGGACTGTTATTAGTAATAACATAAAAATGTTTAAACACAGAGGTCATTAAGTACTGTAGGGAGTCTTACTGTCTATTTCCATATATTGTGCAAAAAACTTAAATAAAAATACGTTATGTTAATACAGTGTATTTCCTAATAATACCATGCATATTTCATAATTCTGTGTTTCTGTAGCACAATTGGTAAAGCAAAGTGTAAGCAACAGAAAATCAAGAGTTTGGTCCATGAATAGGCTATACATAGGCTAAAAGCCTATGATAAAAATACTGATTAAAAAAATTGTTCACTTCACTTAAGTCACTCTGCCAAATGCATAAATGTAACTTTTTTTACTTGTACTTCTTTCCTATTATTTATATATTTATAGGAAATTTTCTCTCTCTGCTCACCGAACGGGTCAACCTGGCAAATGTTGTACACTTTAGCTTTAATCCTGTTACTAATAAAAAACAAAATAAAAATCTTTTTTATAATGAACATTATCTATATTCTTAATTGTTGTGTGAACAGGCATAAATAGTCATTGGCAAGTTTAGACTGTAGTTTTTAAGGATTAACTTAAAAAGGATTAGCAGGTTTACCAGCAATTCACCTTGTCCTGCAACTTCTTTTACAGCATAACATAACATCTTCCTTAAAAATCTTTCAGGCTCAGAGTTGATGCTTAGTATTCATAAATACTTGGTAAAAATCTCAAAATCATAGCCAGCACTGCTAAAAAAGGAATACATTTGCTCAGAAGATTCAGTACAAACAAATAATTAATAAACAACTATTACAAAACATAAGAGTAACATCACACAATATTAAGAATCAATTGTAAACTTCGGAAATGTGTTATTTTTATGTTTTTGAGCATATTTAAACATCCTTCATGTGAAATATTGTATGCAAGGCACTTAAAAAAAATGGTGATAAATAGCAAACAATCATATGGGGAACCATTTTTAGTGCTATATAGCACCTATAAAGCACCTACATTCTAAAAATGGCTGTGTTAATTTTGACCCTTAATTGGTAAATGTTGGACAGAACACACCGCTGGGTTAAAATTGACCCAATGCTGGGTTGTTTTAACCCAACTGCTGGGTTATTATTACCCCGTGGTTGCATAACAACAACCCAACACTGAGTAATTTTTAACCCAGCATGTGTTTGCTCCAATATTTACCCATTATGGGTCAAAAATAACCCAGCCATTTTTAGAATGTATGAAGAACCATACGGGGGTGATATAGCACCACTATAGCACCAGATATGGTTCTACACAGGTGCTACATAGGTGCTATATGGGACTTTAAATGGTTCCCTATGATTACGAGCCAGTTTATTTTTAGTGTATATTAACTTATGACTCAACTACATATAGAAACATTATGACTGTATTTAAACTTAACAAATAGCAACAATAAATAATTACATTACAAACAATAAATAATAGAATCATCAACATTCCCAAGCACATTCAGATAAATCAGTATAACCGCAAGCCGCACAACACAGATTTTTAAATAGTTTTTATTTTCCATTGCACAGTAATTTCTATCTACAGAAATTCTAAACCGTTTGTGGCAGCAGATAGTCATAAACATCCATGTGAAATTTGCATAAAACTGTACAAGAAATTGGCTACAATGAGAAAATACTGCAACCCACTGATAACCGTTATATTCAGGACAGTAAATGAACGAGGCTCTTCTGCATGATAAAAGTGTAATATTTCAGGTAAGAATGTTCTGTCTGGGACAAACAATTCACTGAAAGTCAACATGAACCATTACGAATTGAATCAATTAAATAAAGCCAAGAAAGCAACAGGAAAATATCTTGTTTTCTCTCTCTCTATACTCATGAAGGATTATGAAGGGCAAACAACCAGGTTCACATCAAAAGTGAATCCGAATCCTTTAGGAAACATAAATAAACTAAAGGAGAGATTATTCGGTTCTATTGAGGGATTCTGAGTCTTTATGAACATTGAACTTATTACTGACATTTACTGTACAGCACTACAGTTCAACATGACTGAATACTTGTTTGTTTGACAATGACAAAATAGCATCCCAAAGCATCAGTTTCCCTTTCCCTAACCATTTATTTTAATAATAATTTTAACTAAAAGTTTTTGGTTTTGAAACGTAAATATCAATCACTTGAAAGCTTAAAATGTTTTATTACTCACAAATTAAGTGCATGTAAAAATGCAAGACATTTTCAAGCAACGGCAAACATCATTTCTCATTATTAATCATAGTGATTCTCTGACAGCCCTCACCCTGGTTGTGTTAAAACCCGACACATTCTCATGTCTTGATACTGAACTCGCTGGTCTTGTATGCAAAGTTTCAAAGGGATGCACACTCACTCGATTTAAAGTCAAAAATCGCCCTGTCAATTATGGCAAGAACGAACAGACCACACGACAGAAAACAAAGATATGGCAACAAGTAACACAGCACACGTACTGTATAATCAGTTTGAATGAGCTCAGAATACTTCCTACCCAAAGCATATATAAAAATAATTTTTTAATAATTGATGATTAAAAATATGACAAGGATATCTATTCAGGGAAATACAGTACTGCAGAGAAAAATACACATTTTACAAATATAATTGAATTACTTAATAAGGAGAAATGACATGAGCGGGATATTCAAAAACAAACCCGGTATTCAGAATTACTATTACACCATGGCATGAAAACACATCTACACAGAGTCCAACACAGAGAAACATTTATAGTCTGAGAGAGATTGGCTTAATTTGCTTGTAATTCTTTTTCCCCCACATTTTTGTTGAAATACGGCATACGAAACACACAAAAGGCAGACTCCACTTTGAATGGTAGCACACAGCCAAAAACATTAGGACAGTCCTCAACACTTTTACTGGTGGAATATGCAGTGGTACTTTAGACACGTATAGCTTTCACAGTCAGTGGAATACGCAACTCAATGAAAGAAAATCTTTGGCGTTTGAAAAGATATGGCAACTGTCTTATAGGGTCAGTATGGCAACTTCCACTCTCGATTTATGGTCCCAGATTGTCAAACTACTTCATTCACAGAATGGCAATAACTTTGGGCAGAGAGGCAAGTGAGAATCAATGGTCATACATCAATATTAATTCCTAAAATGAAAATGGGTCACGTGAGTCAATGCAACATATATAGCAGCATTTCTTGCAAACCACAAATAATAATTATATAATGGCACTAAAGTGTGGTTTCAAGGGAGAAAGGACATTATCGTACACTGTGATTTGCCTTAGTTTTTTAATTCAGGTGCTGAATGTATAGCTAGCACCTACTGTAAGTGAACAAAGGTGCTTTCACAGATGTAGACAGTATGTTGATGTCATTGTGCTGAAATGATATGGCATATATATATTAATCTATAGCATGAGAGACAAACAGCCAAACTTATTAACTGTATTACCCATGAAACATCACTGTAAGACTGATGATAATATTATAGCTTGTTTCATTAATATTACTATGACACAAACTATGATGTTCCAAAGTCAGTGAAAACCTTATGCCATGTTTCTTGCTCTAGTCACCACAGATACGTACGGTTTTAAAGGTGCAGTGTGTAATTTTTAGAAGGATCGCTTGACCTAAATGCAAAATATTATACAAAACTATATGGTCAGGGATGTATAAAGACCTTTCATAATGAACCGTTACGTTTTTATTCCCTTAGAATTAGATTTTTTTATCTACACACACAGAGGGTCCCCTTACATGGAAGTCACCATTTTGTGCCGCCATGTTTCTACAGAAGCCCTTAACGGACAATTTTTTTAACCAAGTTGTCTCCGACGATGACATGTTTGTCCGGTAGCGGCTAATGTAGCTTCTCTATGTGTTTCAAAAGCGAGGGGTGAGCAGTGGACTGAGCCGTTGGTTGCAATGCGCAACCTCACCACTAGATGCCGCAAAAATGTACACACTGCACCTTTAACAGATTTGTGCGGTAAAGTGATTTTGAGGAAATCAGGTATGACAGAGCCATTTCCAAATATTAAGTGCTTTTATAATTTGAAAAATGAAATGTGGACTATTAAACAAACCCAGCCAAATATTTACTGAAGCACACTCTCTACTTGGCAAACTAGTTTCTATGTTGATGATGTTTAGTCTATACAGTATGGATAAATAGAAAACGTGTCTAATGGCCAAAATCAAATCCCAGAGGCAATACTTTATTTTCAGTCTTAAAATAACAACAAATGTTCAAGCTATTGAAATCTATATGGCTGTCTCCATTCAATGACTGATATAGATACGTTTTTTAATGGTTAGTTCACCCAAAAATGAACATTTAGTCAATATTTGCTCATCCAAACCCTCAATGGTTCTCTTTATTCTTTAAAATGAACACAAACAGTCTTGGCCAATGGATTTCACTCTTAAAAATAAAGGTGCTTAAAAAGTTTCACAGCAATGCTATTTAGTCAAGGGTTCTTCAAATATCCATTTCTATTTTTTAGACACAAAAATTATTCGGATGTTAAAGGTTCTTTATTGAACCATTAGCTAGAAATGGTTCTTGAATGGCATTGTGAAGCACCTTTATTTTCTGCGCCATTCTGTAGTTTCGTGTGGATATTGCTGATACTGTATGTTCTGGTTGATACACACAATTTAAAATTAAATTTCTTGCGATTAATTTATTTTGCAGCTTGAGACGAGGTAGTCACAAACCACTTCCTTGGCTTGTAAGCACAAAAAAACAATCGTTTTTGGTTTCGAATAATGAAGAAACAACGGGGGTTTGAATGAAACAAGGGTGAGTAAATAATGACAAAAAAATGTAATTTTGGGTGAGCAAACCCTTTACAACTCTGCCGAGACCAGATATTTTCTATGCTGAGTTTCATAGAACGTTGACACATCTGTATAATGTATCACATGAAAATACCATGAATAAATCCCCATGCTTGGTTTCTAAATAGTTAATTTACAATTAATTCCATTTATTTTCCATGTAGAGGCCTCGTTTCTACCTCTGGCTTATCTTTCAGGCATATATAACCATCTGTAGATGGTACTTTAATGTAAAGCATTATTGTATTCACAATAATTAAAAATATCACCCAAAAAGCATTTGAATTATTTTAAGATCTAGTACTTTGCTAATAAATAAATAAATAAATAAAATATTTAAATAGGAATGAAATTAACTGAGATCATTTAAGAAAACGTGATTTTACACAAATATATTGAGTACATTTTAGGAGAAGGGATGATGTCTCTTCTTCTGAAAAGTTTTTCTATGTTACGACATCATTTCTTTCCATTCTTCACCCAGCGTCTTCATATTTAGGTTTTCCTTTTGACAGTCCATAGCAAATATGGCAATTAAACAGACTTTAATGGAGATTTATATAGAATTATGCGTGTTTCCACTTTTTAATTTTTTTAAGGTATTTGTTTTTTTAGTTGTTGTATTTTTTGTTTGTTTAGTTTATTTGTCTTTTTTGTCTAAGTACTGCTCTCCAACAACAGCACAAAAACAATTCAAAGACTGAGAGAAGAAATGGACTTTCATGGCCTGCGAAGCCTCCATGAGAGAGGATTGGCAATATTAATTGAACAAATGAAAACAGAAGAGTAGACACAGTCATGGTATGATATTCCTCAAACTGGGGTCTCTCTCAGTCTGTGCCTCAGTTCTGTGAGCAGACCGTATTTAATATTGTGCTATGAAAGAGCGAAGGATCCCACTGGTCCAGCAGAGGAAAGTTGAAGAGAGGGAATGGGACACAGTTAAGAGATGAACAAGGCTGTGTAAAGGAACTCCTGAGTCCTGCTGGGCTCTGCGCTTTTCTGGAGATCAGAATTGGTACCATTTCTTATCCTTACACTTCAGCATCATCTGTAGCATAGAAGAAAAATGGGAAAAAGTTACAGCTATCCATCAGGCTGCCATGCTGCTGGAAAGAAAATTATAACAGCTAAGAGCTCATTAAAGGGATAGTTCGGCCACAAATGATATTAAACCTATGATTTACTCACACCAAAGCCATCTAAGATGCATATGTCCATCATTTTTCAGACTAACACATTTTCAGTTATTTTAGAAATTGTTTTAGATCTTTCAGTTAATCAAATGTAAAGTTACGGGGTCCACGTCCTTCAAGGCCAAAAAAATGTGCATCCATCCTTCACAAAATAAATCCAAACAGCTCCATGATGATAAACAAAGGCCTTCTGAGGGTAATCCGTGCGGTGTTGCTCTAGAAATATCCAAATTTAAAACTTTATAAACAAAATTACTAGCTTTCGGTAACGCCGCCATCTTAGTTGGGTCCGCATTCAAGATGAGAGCGTACGCAATTTACGGAGGTTTCTCTGCTGCTGCTCAGTGCACCCACCCTCCGCATTTCTCATACGTCACTAAGAAAAGTGCGTACACTATGCTAAAACTCTCTCCTGAATACAGAGGAGTCTAAGATGGCGGCGCTACCGGAAGCTAGTTATTTTTGTTTATAAAGTTTTAAATATGGATATTTCTACAAAAAAGCGGTGCGGATTACCCTCAGAAGCCCTTTGTTTTATCATCCTGGAGCCGTGTGGATTTATTTTGTGAAGGATGGATGCACATTTTTTGGACTTGAAGGAGCTGGACCCCGTAACTTTACCATTTAGCAGCTGGAAGATATAAGACCAAAATAACTGAAAATGTGTTAGTCTGAAAAATGATGGACATATGCATCTCGGACGGCTTCGGGGTGAGTAAATCATGGGTTTAATATCATTTTTGGCCGAACTATTCCTTTAATTATGATTATTCATTTACCTGAGAGTTTAGTTTGAAGAAAGTTTTACAGTTACAAACAAGGATGTGTTTTGATGTAAATAAATAAAAAATATTTAAGAGTATGCATTTTTTAGTTACTAATCAGATGAGCACATTTTTTACATCACAAAAGCTAGTAAAAATGCTATAAAGCATGGTCTTAGATATTTTAAATCCATTGTAAATGTTTAGATAGATTTGGTAACACATTACAATAAGCCTGTATCTGTTAACATTAGTAAATGCATTGGCCAACATGAAGTAACAATAAACAATACCGTATTAAGGCATTTATTAATCTTATGCTTGTCAATACAGTTATTCATGTTAGCTCATGGTGCATTAAAGACACACTATGCAGTTATTTTACCTTAATATAACAGCTTCAAAGTTATTTCGGTGGTAAACAAAGTCATAGTATAGGGCGAATCATCCTCCTGTTGAAGCCAGCAATGCAAGCTTGAGAGAACCGCCCCTGACAAATCTCGCGAGAATCACGACTTGCTTTACGGCAACGACGTCACACACGTTAGGCTTGTTCGACTTCGTGTGGCGCTGCAAGAACCGACCGCCGGATGACGTCAAAGTACCGCAAGAATGATCCGAGACGGCACTTTGACATCATCCGGCGGTCGGGTCTAAGCGCGTTCGGAAGCGAGTAGGAAAAGGAAAAGAGAATCTGACCGCGTTAGGAATCGGACAAGGTCAGGTTTTTACTCGTTGGCGTGAGCTAAAAGACAGCACTGGAGGGATGCTGATCTGGCGATCTTGTTGATGGACTAGTAAGTAAATCTCTCATTTGTAAACTTGTTTGCGGTCTATGTTGTATGTTGTTGCGCTTGCTTGTCATGCGATTATCATGACAACAGTTGTCAATATCTCACATAATTATCAGGACATAAATAATCCTAGAGGTTGTAAATAGTGTAAACATGCACAATTTGCAAACTATTATGATAAATAGCAATAATCATGTATAGTGACATTATAACAAACAATGTTATGTTAAAACATTTTAAATTTCATGTTAAAACATTTTAAGCTAGCAAACGCGGTATTTTATTATTATATGCACTTTACACTTGGAATAAACTTCTTATTATCCTATTACCATCATCTGTAGTTTAGTAGACTATGCAGTAGCCTAATATTTGTATGAAATTGTGAAACATTACCTGGTCATTATCTTTGGAGTACTACAGTGGGAAATTACGACAGTTGCAAGTATTCTCCAGCGACTCTAGAGGTCGCTGTTTGACAAAAACGCCGAGTTGCATAGAGCGGCTTTAACTAATGTTAACACTTTTAATTATTTAACACTTTTATTTTTTTAAATTGATTAGCAATTAATTAATACTATAAAAGTGTTGTTCATCGTTAGTTCATGTTAGCTAAAGCATTAACTAATGTTAACAAATACATCCTTATTATAAAGTGTTACCAATATTTAAATAAAACGATTGTGTCACTAAAGTTATTACTGGTAGAGCTGTGAACCTGCTGTACCTCATGTGCGTGTTTGGAGAATGAGTCAGCGCTGGCCATCATGGCTGCTGTTCGCTCTTCCACATCGCTCAGTTTCTGTCCTCTCTCATCCAGTGCTATCCGAGCTCGAGCCAGGTCACCTACGATGCCAGACGCTGCCCCCTTCATGCCTTCTATACCCCCAGGACCTGGAATGTGCTGAGCGAGACTGCGCGATGGTTTTCCGGCCCCTGTTTCTCCGACTGGAAAAGAATTACAGGAGTGTATAAAGGTTACACTACACAAAAAAGCAAAGATGCTTTTTTAAAAGAACAGAGCACATACCTAATTTTAAAGTGGTACAGTATGGGGGACATTGGGGCTAGTTGTCCCATTGAAAAGTTGTCATAAGGATTATATTACATTTGCAGACACATTTAATCCAAAGGGATTTACCTTCCTTGGGCATCAAACTCAAAACTTTTGCACTGCTAACACAATGGTCTACCAACTGAGCTACAGGAACACACCTATATGACTACACAGGCATGTTGTTGTATATGGTTACTAACTTTACATCATTATGTTCCTGATTGTATGTCAGTAACAATACATACATATAGTATATGGACGGGTCACCTATACTGTATATAATAAAGGTAAACTTTAAAGGAAAACACCACCGTTTTTCAATATTTAACTATGTTCTTACCTCAACTTAGACGAGTTAATACATACCCATCTTTTTTAATGCGTACACGTATGCATCGTGAATGTGTTAGCATTTAGCCTAGCCCCATTCATTCCTTAGGATCCAAACAGGGATGAATTTAGAAGCCACCACAAAATTGATCACAATAATGTGATGTCACACTTCCACGTTTTCCCTATTTACACAAGTATTTACACAAGTTATTTACAAAATAAAACGTGGCAATTTTTAAGCGGATAAAAATTAGAACTATATTGTATGGCGGAAGAGCAGTTTGCAGCACTTCGACCTCAATTGCAGTAATATTGACGTAGTTTGAGCGAGAGGGGAAGTAGTCAGTTTAAAGTGCTGCAAACTAAATGCTCTTCCGCCATACAATATAATTTTTTTTCGCTTAAAAAATCGCCACATTTTATTTTGTGCCACCATACTTACTCGTGTAACTACTCATGTAACGGTCTTTAAATAGGGAAAACATGGAAGTGTTTGGTGGCTTCTAAATTCATCCCTGTTTGGATCCTAAGGAATGAATGGGGCTAGGCTAAATGCTAACACATTCACAAAGCGCTGTACATTAAGATTAACTGCACGCATTGAAAAAAGATGGGTTTGTATTCATTTGTCTAAGTTGAGGTAAGAACACAGTAAAATATTGAAAAACTGTGGTGTTTCCCTTTAATTGAAAGTTTTTCATAGATGTCAGGCTGAAAAGGCTGGGACATTTTTTATCAATATTGTTGTAATATTATTTCTGTAACAACACAAGGATTTAATATCTTTCCATGTTACCTTACTGTTTTTTATTGTGTTGTGTTTCATAATTGCACTACTGTTTAAATGAAGCTGTTATTTTGCCTAGCAGGACATGTTTGGAACAGACCTACAATACTCTCGAGAAATACTTATTGTACTATATACTGTGTAGTGTGACAACTAGCCCCTGTGGGCTGTGATTATTGAGCATCTGAATGTACAGTATTAAGCAGATAATGGAAAGAGAACTCACATAGTTCCTCTCTGTCTAGAGACTGTGCTCCTCCTCCAAAGAGACCCTTAAAAAATCCCCTGTTAGGAGCTTCAGGCGTCTCCACCGGAGTGAACAGCTCCCCTAGCATCTCCTGTTACACAAACCAATTATCATCACCCATATTATTTTAAATAAATGTTACTACACTACTGGAACAACAGAAAGGCTTTCTAACCTGTAGGTTCTCGCAGACCTCCTGACAGTAAGTGATCCTCTGAATCTCAGTAGGTGAGGTCAAGTACAAGGCCTGGCCGAGGTTGGTGAAGCAGAATGTTCTCGCTATCCGCATATCTGTCAGTGGCAAGTAATTTACATCCAGCAGCGGTCTCAACCCTGGCAGACTAAAAGCAACATGGCACAAACAAACACATATTTAACTCTGGGATGTCTCACCCCTTATATTATTCAAGAGCTGAGACCGTGGCAGTGCACATTTTGTCCCCCAGAGTGCGCTGTTAAATTACGGGAAACAAGCATTAGAGATAAATGTAGATGTTATCATTAATACCGCAAGGTCGCAGGGTTTGATTGTTAACTTTGACTTTCCTACTGAGATAGGCGAACACACAGATGTTTGTCTGCTCTTTAGTCCTCTCTGAAGATTTAAAAGCCGAAGCTGTTTCAAGTGCGACACAGTGATTAGATCTGTGTTGCAATAGCAACAAGCCCCCTGGCTCTGACTTTGTTGAACAGCGGAGCAAGACGACAATATTCTGCACTAAAAATATCCTCACTTCAAAATTGACTGTGTGTGCCACGTCAATATTTGGATACAACCAATTCCTCAAATCCATGAAACAATCCTCAGGCAGTGTATGAAATAAAACTGTAAAGGCTGATCAGGTGCAATCCTGCAAAGAAGCACAATAATGTAATGTCTGTAGGTGCAAGTGCCTTATTATTTTACTTAAATAATCTACTGTATTTACACCAGGGATTTGAATATGAATAGGCAGACTGCGGTAAACAGGTCAGCATAATGATCGATAATTGATCAGAATACGGACTTTAAAACAAGTGCATTTAAATACAATCTATCTATTTGTGAAGCACATCCTCTCTCACCTGAGGGTCATGATGTGTCCATTGGCACAAAAGCAGGCTAGACAAATGCCAGCGTTTATCTGTACCACATCTGCCCGCAGAACGAAGGACGTTTCTGTGATGTTGTGTTTAAATGCGCAGTTCTGAGAGGGTAGGGTGATCACTTTGGCCTGTTTCTCAGAGCACACCACAGCATACTGGTTTTCGTTCAGCTCCTGGGATGCGGATGGGGAGACAGACACTGGCCGCCTCTTACGAACCTTGTCCCTTTCTTCTCCGTTGGCAGGGGCATTGGTTTCGTACCACGACTCCAAAGCAGGAGGGAGGAGAGACCCTGTAGAATCCAGGAAGGCCATCCGAAGGATGCCACCTTTCAACCTGATAAAAGTGCCTGTAGAGAAATGGTTAAGACATCAAACTTACCCATCAGAGTGAACATGTACAGCTGTAAAGTACAGAGTGCATTGACTCACCGCTAGGGAAGACGATGACTGGCTGCAGAAGTCTTTGTTCTCCAGCAGGGGGCATGTTGAGAGAGATGGCCAACAGCGTGCCCAAGGAGGTGCCAACCCACAAACTAGGCGTAAGGCCGCCGTCTGATTTGCGCGTGTATGTCTCGCAGAAATAAAAGCAGGTGATGGCCTCTCGTGATTCTTTGTCGATGCTGGTAACGCTGGAGCTCCGCGAGCGGCTGAAGGAGTTGTCCTTGTTGTCTATGGGTACGGCAGTCCGCGGGGGACATACAGAGAGTAGGACAGTAGAGAGAAAAACACAACAAGGTAAAGCCCCTACTCCAAGATGACAACTAACAAACAATGCATCAGATATCTTTTCCATACTCTCTTGAGCATAGGTAAGATCTTTATGTATATTTTCACTTTTGTTTGAATGAACAAGTTATAACATTTCATATTTTTCATTGGTGATAGAATGACCTTTGATGTTGGAAATGAAAAAAAACGAGCTATACAATGAGACAAAAATGCTTTTTCCCAAGACTGAATGGACCATATGTGCTATTTTTCGTGGAACATACCCATTTTAGACCCTCTTACATAAACTTATTTCTTTATAAACAAAAATAAATATAATGTATAAATAAAATTTATAACAACATATCGATAAAAATGTATCATTATAAATATAAACAATTATACGGTAACACTTTACTTGAAGGGCTGTTCATAAGACTGACATGACACCTTCATAACATGTGTCATGAACATAAAGGGAATTTTATGCACATTTATTAAGTGCCATTTATTCAATTATGTCATTTTTAATGCAAAGATGGCATTGTTTGAATGATCTTTGTTATGACCACTTAACATAAACCAATACATCATAACTTGTCATGAATCTGTCATAAATATGACATTAATTATCAAAATAATTATCAAACTTTTGGTAAGAAACTACCTAGCTTTATGGGTTACATTACATTAAACTTTCATTTAAATGTCATTAAGTGTTAATGCCATTAATTTTAAAATTAAATGTCATTAATTTTACAAAATGTAACAGACATGTCAAAAGATTAAACTAATGTACTGTGCACATACATAAAATTGACAACTAACAGAGCTTGTTCTTCCTCACACAGAAGGGTTCTGAAATTTTCTGACATTTCTAACATTTAATCGATCTAATTTAATATTATTAACTTTGCAGTGATATGGACCAAGCACTGCACGGCTTAACCCATTATTGTACTGTTTTTATTTTATTTTAGGTGAATCGGTCTCCAAATTAAATAAAATATAATTGTATAAATTTTAATTATTATTTTTATTATTATTGAATGAATGATTTTATTTGTTAAACACATGGAGGAAACTTAAAAAAAAAACATTATGAACTGAAGAATATTCATGAAATATGAATACAAAACTATTTGACAGAGTATTAACACTTAATGGCATTTTAATGACAAATTATATTTGTACAACTGTAGTTGAGGCCAAGAAAAATATTCATGACATCTTATTGGTTATTGTCAAGTTGTCATAACAAAGACATCTCAAACAATGTCATCTTTGTGCATAAAAAATGACATAATTGAATGAATGACACCTTAATGACAGTTGTCATAAACTTCATGTTCATGACACACCGTGGTCATGATTATGATTATGTCACGTCAGTCTTATAAACTCCCCCTTCAAGTAAAGTGTTACCAATTATACATATAGTATAAAAACGTTTAAAGCAACACTATGTAGTTTTTTTTACCTTTAAATAATGTCTCTAAAATGATTTCAGTGATAGAACAACTTTTAACTGGACAAATTGTACTGTTGCTGCAACCTGAGCAACCTCCTAGCTGCTACAAGCACACTCTGAAAGTGGCGGTGGAGGGTAGAGCACACAGCCCCGCCCCTCCCCCTGCCTGCAGAAGAGTGTCTGATACCAGGCACTGTTGCGCTTTTCAACCACATGGGGGAGCTGTAAGTAATTTTTACATGGAAACTACATAGTGTTGCTTTAAAACAATTTATACCTGGACATGCAGTAAAAGGGTCTAAAAATTCTGGAAAAAATAATAATAGGTCACCCTATCTACGATGTGCGTGTTATACAAAATTAATACAGATAGAAAAAAAGATGGAAACAAAATAGGAAGACATTTAAGATTTTGTTTGATGTACAATAAATGTACACAATATTGAAGCCTACTTTGAACATGAACAATATGAAAGAAAAATATGTGGACAAAGATCTTTATATCAATCTAACACATTTCTTTCAGACAATACTCCCTTCAAAAATTCCTTTAAACATCACACCTGTTGGAAACTAAATTTGCCCCTTTGTTTTGCTTAACACAAGACAGATATTTTGAACAATGTTTGTATCCAAACAGTTTTGGAGCACCATTGACTTCCATTGTATTTTTTCTTGCCATGAAACTCAATGGTGCTTCTGTTTCTTGCCTGATTACAAATATCTTCCCATGTGTTCAGCAGAACAAAAACATGTAAACAGAACAACTTAAGGGTAAGGAAATGATGCCAGAATTTTCATTTTTGGGTGAACTATCCCTTTTAATATCAGCAAAAGCTGCACTGACAAATTCTGACTTGGATATTTCAGCATAAGAATAAACTGAAAGAGGAAACTTATGCAGAATGACTGACCAAACAGAAAAAACAAACACTTTTTGTGATGCTGACTGTATCTGTAATGCTTCTCACAAGCCTTTAAATAACCCAAAACAGAAAACAGAAAAGTGTCCTCTATAACTTCTCTGAATTATTCATTTCAGATATCCGAATCAAACATCTAAAAACACCAACTCCATGAAAGTTTGATAGAAACTTGATGGCCCACCATTACCAAACCTTACATAACAATGCACAAACTTCATATGAATATGTGAGGTAGAATTGGTCTTCGCATACTGTATCTGACATGAGATGTTCAAAGACACTGAACATGGACACTCCAGATTCTGATAATGTGCAAATGGCTTCCACATTCATAAGCTATGTAGCATGAACGCAAAGTCGAGGCTTACCCAAGTCTGGCTTTAGCTCAGTAGGCAAGCTTAATTTCCGTGACATCTTTGCTGGAAAATAGAGAACACGCCTCTTTACAAACACATTGAAGCTTTAGTAGGAGCCATGCAATGCTAGATGCTTCAAACAGGACACAGGACACTGCAACAGATTTCAGCCAAAGACAAACTGCAAAATGCTGCATGCTAAACAAAAGTATTAGGATGTGAAAGAGTGTCATTTGGCTGCACCCTGAAAAAAATGAACATTAAACCAGACATAACAGACATTCCCAGCATACCCGTGCCACGAACATGCACCAGACGGGAAAACACCAGCTGGAAGTGATAGCGTATATGTATGATGACTTTTCCCATAGTTATATATTCTCATCTATTGTTATTTATCTGTTCTCTTATATTGTTTCAAGCACATAAACTTTTCCCATCGTCCCAGATGAGCGTGTGATAGAAAATACTTTTCCACAGCTGTTTATGAGAGCAGCATCCATTAAATAAGAAAATAAAATCAAAATACACTTTCATGGTATATTCGTAATAACAATTTAAAAAATGATAAAGTATTTAAAACGATATTTTGTTTTCTATAAGTAGTACTCCACAAAGCCTTTACAGTACAGCGACCCCTAAAATATATTTAAGTCACTCTTAAAAATGTATGAATGTCTTTAGTGGCATCTGCATTTGATTTTCTTATATGCTACTGTGTTAATATCGGGGCGGTTTCCCGGACAGGGATTAGACTAGTCGTAGGCTAAACTAAAATAAATGTAAGAGCTGTCCAAACTGAAAACAACTTGCACTGACATATCTTAAAGGGGTGGATCAATGGTATTTCAAGCATTCTGACTTATTAACACAGTTATAGAGTTGTTTCCTCATGCTAAACGTAGGCAAAGTGTCAAAAAAGCAGTTACAGAGTATTTCTGTGCTGAATGCACTTCGCCAGGGTTAATACAAGTTTCGGAATGTTTTTTTTTTTGATTATGGGTCGAGCTGACGTTTCTATACGTATCATTTCTTTTTATGGGCACTTCCCCAGATAACCACACCCACCCGCCAATCAGCGGGAGATGCCACAACTTACAAACATCACGCGACACAGCCTTGTCCAATTTCAAAACTCAACAATGGCACGAAAGAAGAAGAAATGTGTTTTTGGATGAAAGGAGAAGAAAGTAAGCCTTATGGAAACAATGGATATAGTTTATTATCCAAGGTAGCAGCGGAGTTTTGCGTGTGTGTTTGTTTAACGCTGGATTTTATTGAAAAATCCCAACTGGGTCACGAGTTGCATGCTGTATGTAAGACTTCTGTCTTAAGTTGGAAAAAGGCGCATGCATATTATATAAATGACACGAACATGTAGTGAATCATAAGTTAAACACTGTTGTATAGTGTTGCATGACTCGTACTCGCTCCTCCCGCGGTAGTAACTCCTTCTTCATTTTTCGTACGTTATTTGAAAGATTCGGTAAAGCTAAACTTTCTTTTATAAATCTGATTAAACTAAAGACTCTTCTGAGATATAAAGGATGTAATACTACATTATAGGCACTCCAAACAGCGCGTGTTATGTGAGCTTTAAGATACATAATTGCCCTTTGTTTTGCCTCAAAATGCACACAAGTAATGTTTTTAGTAAGGCATGTTTGTTAAAACAAGTTATATTTCCTAATTAAACTAAGGCCTAGTCCTGGCTTAAGATAATACCTGTAAAGGAAACCACCCCATATGTTTTCTATTTATTAAAGGAGCAGTGTGTATTGTTGACATCTAGAGGTTGAACTTGGTACTGCAGTCTAAATTTTAAATATTGGAGATGTTTTTCCCCCACCTCGGACACGTACATGAGCGCAACTGACGGTGGAAAGCATGAAGCTTCACACTGTATGTTTATCTGCTCATTTTTATGTTTGCAAGGTATTTATTGCTTACAAATTACAAATACACTAGTGTGAAATTTTTTTAACTCAATCTGTGGCTCACTTCAAAGTTTGCATCCTTCAGAGATCACACATACAGTGGCGGCTCGTGGCTCGTGTGCTGAAGTGACGAGTCTCGCAAATTCACGTTATGATCGCGCGATATCTAGTTCTGTATTCACCCATTATGACGTTAAATTATGACGTTTTGCTGGACCAGCCCAGATCACAACACGAGATCTTGCGAATTCAGGTATGATCACGCGATATAGTGATAGCTCCACCCTGCGGAGCTGTCCGGCATCCGTCAAAAATAGAAACGCTGCGTATTTGTTCCGGAGGGCTGCGGATGGCCGGAGCTGTGACGGATTCGGAATGCAGTCAGTGGAAATATACACATTGACTTGAATGGAAACCGATTGATTCCGCAGTCGGTGGAAATCCGGGGTTAGACACATCTGCAGCAGGCACTTATTTTGACAACACACGTAATGAACACAGGTTCACTCGACACGCCGAACACATATTTTGAAATTACGAACTACACACATGACGGGCTACATACATGTTGTGAACTTTGCATTGTGCGCCCTGGAAAAAAGAAGTCGCCGACCGCCACTGCACACAGACCAAAACAAAACAGACATTCCGACCCAGAAAGCGCATTTAAAAAAAATAATCAAGAGTTTTTCCGAGAAACATATATGTGAACTTTTCATGTTTCCTAAATATCTACAAATATTATAGTATTTTTTATTGACTGTATACAGTCAAAAACCTACATACAGCTTCTATTTTTTTCCAAGTGTGACTTAAATGTCCAAGTACTCGGGCCACTGTTTATAAAGGGAATAGCAAAGCTGGTTGCAGTCTTAATATGTACATGCGTATGTTTGTCATACTCACTATCCCGTGCTGAAGTTTACGGACATAAAAAGACAAGTACAGAATAACAACAAATTGAAAAACGTCATTCCTACAGACAGACAATTATAAAACACAGCCACCGGTGTGGCCTTCTCAAGCAAATCACAACAGGCACATATCATCAGTTTACATGCATGCTACATAAATGTAGCATTTAGTGGGTATTTTCGTTGGGCTCATTCATTCCTGCAGATTGCTGCAGTTGATTGTTTTGTTCATACATAGAGACGGAGACAATGTGGTTGAACAAAACCAGTGGAACCTCTTTTATAATAAACCTGGCCTTACCTCCTCTCCCTCCTCCATTGTAGAACTGCTGATGGTTTGACATCAAGACTTTTTTTTTGGAAGAAAGTAAAGCACGTTAGCAGTTAAAGATACTTTTACTGTTGATGCATCAACACACAGCGCAGGAATGAAGAAACGTATCAACCTGGGGTTTACTGTTTATGTTTACAGTTGATCGGCGATGATCTCTTCTGCATCAGGTGTTACAGCAAGTGTATGCAGCTATTTGCACATCGATTACACGACCTTCTTTCAATATTTGATGATCAAACCACTCACTGGGAGAGCAGCTGGGAAGGCCTTTGCTCTGTCTGAAGGTTAAGTCATTTTGGAAATACATTCTCATTCTGTTCTGACCTTTTGGAGCAAATCTTATCGCTATTTCGAGATCTGCCTCATTCCCTATGTGTGAATGTCATGCTCTTTATAAAAAAGGTTTTTAGGGGGTCTTCAGCCTATCATGGCTCCTAACGAATCAACTAGATGAGAACATGCAAATGGCTTAACATTGTCTTTGCATAACCATGTGTTTTACCGTGAATATTTTTGCATTTACCATAAAAAAAACAATGTTAATACGAATCCTGAAGGGACCCTGAAGGAAGACAAAAATGGCAAAGGTTACGACTCTACCTACCAAAAGTGATATTTAGGGTAATTAGCATAGCATTATTCTGTAATGTGGCAAAAAGTTCACAGCATAATTTTGGTTTTTGATTAAATAGGTGTTCCTATTAAAGCTCAGTGGTAGAGAAGTGTGTTAGCAGCCCAAAAGGTTGTGGGTTCAATCCCAGGAACACATCATGATAAAATGTAAATCTTGTAATGCACTGTAAGTCGCTTTGGATAAAAGCAAATGTATAAATGTAAATGTTTTGTAACACAACTCAGTGACAGTATCTCAAAGCAATCAATACCTCATTTAACAAAAGGCGAAACACACTCTTGGCTAAGAGCTCTGCATTACAGTGCATTTACAAGCTAAGGTTGTCTTGTAAATTTAGATTTAATGCGTCTTTCCCAATCACAATAACAACTTTGCTTGTTCTGATGCTGAGGGATGTTCAACATGTACATCTTTTTTTCACGTGCCACTTTAAAAACCTTACCCTTTTCAGTCCCTTTTAAGTGTCTTGTTCAAGGTCAAAATGGTGATGCAAGTTTCTATCCAGGTCATGGATCATCCCTTCGGGGATCTAAACCTGTGACCTGTTTCAGGCCCAGATGTTTAACCACTGTACTCCCAGCAGGCATTAGTATCAGTGTCAGTCATTATCTTTCATCACAGTGTCAGTCATCATCAGCCAAGTCGACCTTTTGAAACTTACGTTCGCATTTACAGACGCATTTGCAAAACAAGAGTGACATTTCTATGATGTTCAGGAATGTGTGCTACATTAACACGGGCGATGATATGCAGCACCAGTAGAAATGACACAATTATGTTGAAAAGGATTCACAAAGAACAAAATTTTTTTCATCGTAAATATTGGGCTGGGTTAAAAAATGACCCAATGCTGGGTTGTTGCTGTTACCCAACCATGGGTTGATGGGTTGGGTTCATTTGGGTCATTTTTAACCCAGTGGTGTGTTCTGTCCAATATTTACCCAGCATTGGTTAAAGGAAAACACCACCATTTTTCAATATTTAACTATGTTCTTCCCTCAACTTAGATGAATTAACTAAGGAATGAATGGGGCTAGGCCAAATGCCAACACATACACGACGCGCTGCACAAAGACCAAGTGAACGCATTGAAAAAAGACACGTATGTAATAATTCCTCCAAATTGAGGTAAGTACACGGCAAAATAATGAAAAACAGTGTTGTTTTTCCTTAAAAACAACCCAGCATTTTCTTGGTGTACCCACAGGCTCCATACAAGTGGTATGATAATAAGGTGAATAAATTAATTGCAGAAATAAAAAAGATTTTTTTGAAGATATATTCTTTTAAACTGCAAGAAAAAGTCATCTTAAATAAACACAAGAACCGACTGAAAATCCAAAAACACTCCACCTGTGGAGGGCGCAGCCCTCTTCATTTTTAGCAGACTCAAGTTTTAGGACTGACATTGTGTTGGTTATAGCAGGCATTATGGGTAGTGTTGTGCTCTGAGGGACGTTTTACCTGAGGTGGGGGATTTACAGCGGTCTTCTGAAGTGGCCGAGCCTTCATTTATGTCACACAGCCCTGTGAAAATACACACACGGTCTTATGAGGGACTTTGTGCTGTACATGTTGTTGTTTTGATTCCCAGCATACACTCTCAGAAATTAAGGTAGAAGAGTTGTCACTTGGGCAGTAACCATTTAAAAAGGTACACATTTCTACCCAAAGAGTGCATACTAATACTTCAAACGGTACATATTGGCAGTTCAAAGATACATATTTGTGCCTAAATAGTACATATTAGGACCTTTTTTAAGGGGTACTGCCCCAGTGACAGCTTTGGATTTTTGACAGTGTACAGGTATGTGAAAAGGTGATCTATGTGGTATTTTGGTATGGCGTTTGTAGCGTGACGGCAGCGTGTGCCGTGGAGAGTGAGTGTGTAGCCTTGCTCTGATCTCCGGGTTGAGAGGCAGATGGGCAGACGGGAACTGAACCCAGCTGCTCTGATCAACATTCTCCCCTCGCGCATATCCGACAGATCCCAGCCCCCCCGCTAAATATCACTCATTACCCCTGATGCAAACACACATGCACACGCGCACCGGGTAATCTAACAACCGGTCTGTTGCCAAGTCACGGCAACTGGCAATCATTTCTTACTGAGCATTGTGTTGGGTTGCACTTCTGCTTTCTACCAGCAGGGGTCACAGTGTTGTAGTCAGTGCAATAGAACTGTGTGGAGAAATAAAACAGGATGTGATCCTGGATCAACACCATAGTTCGTCCTAGATCAACATTTACATTAAGCAGTCAGATTGCAGGATTAGGGTGTATGTTAGATTTAGGATTAGGACTGGGTTAGGGGCTTCAAAAAATATTATCAAACTATTATTTCACACTAATTTGAGGATTAAAAAATGTTTAGGGTTTGAGTTAAGGGTATCTAGGATCACAACTTACTTTGTAAAATCATAGCAACCAAAAAGTACATGTCAATGTATTTCAGTATTATAGTACAACATGATACTTTAGTGAAGCTCAAGAATTTTAATGTCCAAAAATGTATTTATATTTGTTTATGAGGGAATGATGCAAAATGTAAACTGTACATTTTACATTCCTTTTCAACCAAAACCCAAAATCAGTATGTTTTCCCCACAATGTCCCCACAAAGATAGTAATACCAGTCATTTTTTGACCTTGTGGGGACAATTTTTTGGTAAAAAATATGAAATTACAAAAAAATTAAATTGAATCAAACCTCCTGAAGGTTGCCGGCTCTTGCGAGGAGATCGTGGTTGTCTCTGGTAGGGGTCACTAGAGCCATACAACTCCATAATTCCCATATTTAACAGAACCGTCTTCTGCAAGTAATCCACTACTGCCATACCATTACTATTACCAAACACCACCCTGTAATACAAACACACACACACACACACACAATAGAGACATCCCTTTTAAACACATGAATCTCAATATAGTACATTGTACTTCTAAACGTTTATACCCTGTTGTATTTTAAAGCACCAATACACATGGACAAGCAGATTATTTTTACTGGTGAGGAGTATTAACCCGATTCAGTATCCAAAACTGGGAACCAGTATTCAAAACATAAAATACACTATGTCATGTGCTAATTATGGTCATGGGTTTGAATGCCAGTGAACGCACATACTGACAAACATGTAGCTTGAATGCACTGTAAGTCTGTAAGAAAATAAAATATTTTATATTTATACAAATTAAGCTTAGAAATGCTTATTGTGATGATTCCTTGCTGTAAATTATGTGGTTTTATTTAAAGGGACACTTCACTTTTTTAAAAATATGCTCGTTTTCAGCTCCTCTAGAGTGAATTTATTTTTACCGTTTTGGAATCCATTCAGCCGGCTCTGGCGCTTGCACTTTTAGCATAGCTAAGCATAATTCATTGAATCTGATTAGACCATTAGCATCACGCTCAAAAATAACCAAAGAGATTCGGTATTTTTCCTATTTAAGACACTTCTGTAGTAACATTGTGTACTAAGACCGACGGAAAATTAAAAGTTGCGATTTTCTAGACCGATATGGCTAGTAACTATACTCTCATTCTGGTGTAATAATCAAGGACTTGAGATGGCTGCAGGAGGCGCAATGATATTACGCAGTGCCCGAAAATAGTCCCCTGCTATTGAAAGTTACCAAGGGGGCTATTTTCGGCTGCTGCGTAATATCATTACGTAATATCAGCTGAATGGATTCCAAAACGGTACAAATTAAATGTTTAACAATTTTTTTACTCCCAGCATATTTAAAAAAAAGTGGAGTGTCCCTTAAAAAAATGTCTGCAATATTTGATTAATAACGTTTTAGGGGCTGGACCACTATTAATACTATTTGATTAAAACCTCTCAGTGAAAAGAAACAGAAGTTTTCAACTGACTTCACACTTTTCATATAAAATATATTTTCTTTCGCTGGACCATGGAGTGATTCTCCTGAGACCACCTGGGTCGCTATCACACATCCCCATGCTTCATGCGTTTGGACTCACAAGCCGTAGCTGGAGTTGATGGCCAGGCTGCTGATCTGCTGGGGCGGCTCTCCACTGACCCACACCAGCTGTACCACCAGCTCCACCTGATATCCAGGAGACTGTTTCAGAGGACTGCTGCGTACCCTGAGGGAACAACACGAGCATGAAATGAGATTTTGAAGTTATATACTGTACTGTACAGAGAGGCAGAGATGACAATATCTAATCTGTCATTGTCACAAACCTATATTTATAATGGGGAATATGATATGTCTGTACATTATTTGAAATTGTTTAAATTTGAAGTAGTTGCCATCAATTCAATCACTTTTCTAGTAAAAAAACCTGATTACAATCTTGCAGACAAATGTTTTTACAATTATTACTAAGCACACAGCTGATGGCAACCATTGACTTACATTGTAGGAAAAACAAATACTATGGAAGTCAATGGGTACCATCAACTGTGTGTTTACCATCATTTATCATCATATATTCAACAGAAATAAAAAACTCAGGTTTAGAATTACGTGAGGGTGAGTAAATGATGACATACTTTTCATATTTTGGATGAACTATCCCTTTAAAAGAAAACACCACCTTTTTTCAATATTTTACTATGTTCTTACCTCAACTTAGACAAATTAATACATACCTATCTTTTTTCAATGCGTACACTAAATCTTTGTACAGCATGTCGCGAATGTGTTAGCATTTAGCCTAGCCCCATTCATTCCTTAGGATCCAAACAGGGGTGAATTTAGAAGCCACCAAACACTTCCATGTTTTTCTTATTTAAAGACTTACTTTAAATAAGGAAAACATGGAAGCAAGATGTTATTGCGCTCGACCTCGAGCGCAAAAACATCATCATTCCTGACTACTCCCCCTCTCGCTCAAACCTCCATCAATATTACTGCACCTGAGGCCGAAGTGCTGCAAAATAAAAAGTGCTGCTCTTCCGCTATACAATATAGTTCTCATTTTTTATCTGCTTAAAAAATCACCACATTTTATTTTTTGTGTCACCATCATTACTCATGTAACAACTCATGTAACAGTCTTCAAATAGGGATAACATGGAAGTGTTTGGTAGCTTCTAAATTTATTCTTGTTTGGATCCTAAGGAATGAATGGGGCTAGGCTAAATGCTAACACATTTACAACGCACTGTACAAAGAATAAGTGCACGCATTGAAAAAAGAAAGATATGTATTAATTCATCTAAGTTGAGGTAAAAACATAGTAAAATATTGAATAACTGTGGTGTTTTCCTTTAAACAAGAAAAATGACCAAAAGCGCATCTTACTTGAGACAGGGGATGTTGTCTCTCATCCCATCCGACGAATTGCTGCTGGTTGAAGGGTGTGTCTGAGGGGTGGCGTTTTGTGGACTGGGGGAGGTGCTTGGAGTCTGATGAGCTGGTGTCTGATCTCCGCCCATGTCTGGAGACTCCAGATCATTTAACTCGTACTGTAATCTAACCTCTAGTAACTGTAAAACATATGAACACGTGTAATTGATATATAAGTGCATTTGAGCACAGATGTGTATAAATCAGCTAAACGCTGTTAATTGATTCCCATCGGTGTCACTATTCTTAATTTGAGGCACACTAATTGGTGTATGTGTCTCTGTGCATGAGAGTCACAGGGACTCGAGGTGCTAATAGCTTTAATTTGCCCTCATTATACAGATGTGTGAACATTCTGTCAGCAACCCAAACCTCGCACAGTTCTTCACACTTCTTTTGTGAGAATGAAGCTCTGTTAACTAATCACGTGCGTTCTTGTGACTTCTATTGCAGCGCATGCACTGATACTGTTTCTATCTGTCCTTATATGACTCCCGCTCATGAATATGCAAATGCATTAAGCTGATTAAAAAGGGATAGTTCATTCAAAAATTAAAATTCTGTTATCATTTTCTAACTCTCATGTTGTTACAAACCTGTATAAAATTCTTTGTTCTGATAAACACAAAGGGAGATATTTTGAGAAATGTTTGCAGCCAAACTGATCAGAGGCCCCATTGACTTAAATAGTATTTTTTCTACTATGGAAGTAATTAATATCCTTAAAATATAATCTTTTGTGTACATCAGCACAAATAAATGTATACAAGTTTCTAACAACATGAGAGTGAGTAAATTATGACAGAATTTTCATTTTTGAGTGAACTATCCCTTTAATCAGCTCAAAGCATTTGCATATTCATGAGCATAAGTCAAATAAGGACGGGTAGAAACTAAATTTCTTGTCTGAACTATCTCTTTAAAAATTCATAGGTCACTTTTGTTAATTTGCTTCATCTTAAAACCATAAGTCAAATTATTATTCAGAGATATAGTTTTAAAAAGTATTATCACAAGCTCTTCTTTATGAGTCACAGGACCATTTGTATGCAAATGCACAGCTTGCACAAAAACAGTGAGGCAGCTAAATGAATGTGGTATTTAAATCAATATACAGCTAGATGTGGTGAGCATTAATTAGAACGGGTTTGAAAGGATTGAGGATTTAGTTAAGCATCTGAGTAACAACTGTTCCTCGGCTATCCTCAGTTGGCTTTGCAGACTGCACATACACATGCACACAAACACGCACATTTCAAGTGCCTGAACAACATCCACTTAATGAACAGATTTGATATTATTATTATCCCCAATAGTCATGCCAGTTGACAGGGAATAAAAATAACTCAAGACAGTAAGAGAAACACCCTGAAAAAAAAAACAGTTACACAGCTTCAACCTAATGAATAACAGTTTACAAGAACATCTATATAGTTATACAACAATAAATAATGCACACATGCACACACACTTTACCTGCACAACCTCTGTGGTGATTTCCTGTCTGCTAAATCTGTATATAATAATGTGAGCCGAGACACCAGCAACACAAAGCATACGACTCTCGGGACACCAAGACATCAACTGAATGGCGAACGGGTCCTCATCCACGATCTCTGTGCTATGTTTGTCCTCTTTGCATCGGACCTTCTCAAACACTTTGGCTGTCTTCAGTTTATACAGCACCTGGAGCATTACTGAGCATCATAGGGGGAAGAATATCATTAATTTATTTGTTTTTATTATTAAGTGTGATATGTGACCCTGGACCACAAAGCCAATCATAAGAGTCAATTTTTAAAAAATCACTTTTAAAGTTATTAGCAACTGCATCGCAATTTTTTATAAATATTTACCGTAGGAAATGTACAATATATCTTCATGGAACATGATCTTAACTTAAGGGATAGTTCACCTAAAATGAAAATTCTGTCATCATTTACTCATCCTCGTGTTGTTTTAAACCTGTATGAATTTCTTTTTTCTGATAAACACAAAAGAAGATATTTTGAGAAATGATGGTAAACACAAAGCAGATAGTGACCATTGAAATTATTAGAAGTATTGTGATAAATGATGAAGAAAATATTTTGATAAATGATGGTAAGCACACAGTTGACGGTACCCATTAAATTCCATCATATTTTTTTATTCCTACTATGGAAGCCATTGGTCACTATCTGCTGTGTGTTTACCATCATTTCTCAAATATCTTCTTTTGTGTTTATCAGAAAAAAGAAATTCATACAGGTTTAAAACAACATGAGGGTGAGTAAATGATGACAGAAATTTTCATTTTAAGGTGAACTATCCCTTTAATATCCTAATGATTTTTGGCATAAAAGACAAATCAATAATTTTGCCCCATACAGTGTATGGGGCAACATTATTGCTTAAAATGTACCCATGCTACTTATGACTGGTTTTGTGGTCCAGGGTCACATATTAGAAAGGAATCATTTATAGTCATTTGGTCTTTATTGCATAACAAAACATGTCAAGATGATAGGGACCCCTGAAGGCCGTAAAGCCAGGCAGACTTTATATTATCATACTTATTACAAGGCTACTGTGAGATTGATAAATAAATGCACATGAAATATTGATTTGAGGATTTATTGCTTGAAAAGAAAAAAGGTTGTGGAGAAAGGCATTAAGATGTTCTCCTGGACAATGGCCAGTTATATAATTTAACAGTCTTATTACAAACATACTTTACTACACAATGCAATAACAGACCAAAACATTTTTTGCTTTGGACTTCTAAAAAAATGATGTGAAATGTTTTAATGCCCTCAAATGTGTTTTGTTAATTTTTTGTTTTAACTCTAATCCACTGACTGCAATTGCTTAGTTAAAGCAAAATACATTGAAGGGCATTAGCCATTCTCTTTAAGCAGGATTAAACTCTCCAACTAATTAGCTTTATATTCTGATGGAGGAAAAAATGAGGACAAATTTTACTCCTACATTAAACAAAGTCCATCTGAATGTTAAACAAGCTTCACTCTAAAAAACGTTTGGTTGTTTCAACCAATGCACTCATGAGCCGTAGGTTAAAACAACCCAGCATAGGTTTATTTATAACCCAACTATTGGGTTTGTCCCTTTTTGACCCAACCATGGGCTCAAAATAGCCCCAGGTATCTGCAACATAAAATTTTGTCTCTCTGCAGCTCAAGATGGTGCAAAAACTGTCATACTTTAACACATTCATATTTGAAAGGTCAAAAGTCATATACAGGTAACACACTCATGATACTGGTATCTCTCAGCAGTTTGTAAGGTTAGGCAACGCCTGTGGTATTATGAGTTTATTTATTTGCGGGACAGTGAGCTGTGTGACATTATAGGGTCAGTCCCCAGTTGGGTCATAAATCACAGAAAATTACCTTAGTGTAAGGTCACCCAAGTTTGATGTTGTATGTTAAACAACAGCAGTCAGCAGAATATATTTTTTCAGTTGGACATTTGTTATCCTGGACCACAAACCTAGTCATAAGGGTACATTTTTCTAAATTAAGATTTATATAAATAAGCCTTCCATTGATACATGGTTTGTTGGGATAGGACAATATTTGGCCGATATTGAATTATTTGAAAATCTGAGGGCACAAAAAAATAAAATATTAAGAAAATTGCATTTAAAGCTGTCCAAATGAAGTCTTCCGCACATCCATATCTAACAACAAAACTAAACTTTAGATATATTTATGATAGTAAATCTGCAAAATATCTTCATTTTCCATGAAGATATTTTGCAGATAATCATTACATAATATCCTAATAATTTTTGGCAAAAAAAATATTTTTTTTGCCATACAATGTATTTTTGGCCCTTTCTACAAATATACCTGTGCAACTTACGACTGGTTTTGTGGTCAGGGTCACTTTTTATAAAAAGGGTTTTGTATTATATGTACCAGTTGAGATCGGCACTTATCCAAGCTATGACAAAATCATCTGAACATACTGTGAGTTGCAATGAATGAAAATGCATTCCCAAATGTGGTCCAATTGTGTTGGATTTCTTGGGAATACACTCATTTTATACAAAATGTATCCATTTAATACAGCAAGTTGCTTTGGAAACACTTATACAGTACACTCTAAAAACAAACAGTGCTATATAGCACCAAAAGTGGTTCTTTGCTTGTAATAATTGAAAAAACGTTTTAGTGCCATATAGCACCAGTGAAGCACCTGTGTAGAACCACACTGTGCTATGTAGAACCATATGTGGTGCTATAGTAGTGCTATATGGCCCCCATATGGTTCTTCACTGGTGCTTCACCGGTGCTATATGGCACTAAAACGGTTCTTCTATGATTACGAGCAAAGAACCACTTTTGGTGCTATATAGAACCGTTTTTAATTTAGAGTGTACATACATTTTGTAATACATTTGCTTAAAGCAAGTTCATAAAGGATAAAAAAAACGATACTGCACACACTTATAAATATTTATAAACTATATCAATTTGGCCTATTATGCATATGCAGTAAATGAGTTTAATGAGGTAATTATGAAGTCAGGTGCAGTACTTACTTGCTGAGGCATCCCAAAACTTCACTGAACCATCTGCATGCCTGTGGGAACAGCAGATAAAATCTCAGATTGACAGACTTTTATAAACTAACCCACATAAACTCTTGGGCTCTTTTACATAACCATAGGTATCCAAACAAGCCATTGAAGTAAAGCAAGTTCTGTGTCAGATAAAAGCTAGTGAAAAGCTGAGAGGAGGTGCCTGTCCCACCACTGTCAAACCCACTAAAACACATAAAAGGTTTTGTCATCTCATGGGTGATACACGAGAAACTGCTTACTACTGTTTTTGTCACACTTCCTTTTCGATACCCTTGCATCCCACTCATCAATGTCACACAATTTTTCTCTGTTACAGTCTTTTTCATACTTCTGCTATTTCAGCAGAACCAGAAACAGTGATGGAGAAGAAAGAACATAGTAAATGATTAATGATACACATACTGTACCCATATTTGTTATTTCTACATTTCTTTCTATTTAGTATACTGATTTTATACTGTTATTTTGTATTTCCCTATACCAGGAGTCTTACTTGTTCTTACAGGGCCACTATCCTGCAGAGTTGAGGAGGCGTTTACAGTTTTCGACCAAAAACCAAATTTTTGATTTTTATGTCTTGGCCTTTTACTACAATGGTGTTTTGGGTGTCTCAAGTTTTTTAAACAGTTTTCAAAGCAGAAGTTTTAAAAAATGATACCATCATCCTGTGTAAACAACAAAAATGTGACTTTGAGAAAACATTACGGGGCGGTTTCCCGGGCAGGGATTAGACTAGTCCTAGACTAAAAAAATATAAGAGCTGGTCAAACTAGCAACATTTGCACTTATATATCTTAAAATATACCAGTTCCCTTTGTTTTGCCTCAAAATGCACACAAGTAATGTTTTTAGTAAGGCATGTTTGTTAAAACTAGTTATATTTCCTAATTAAACTAAGACCTACCCTGCGTTCCAGTTAGTATTTTATGAACTTCCCTCGTTAACTTCCCTCAGTCTCGTTCACTCGGATGTACGTCATTGCTTATGTTGTACGAGTGCCCACTACTGCTGAAACACTTGAAGTAGGTTCAAATGGATCGCCCTAAGCCCTTGATCACATGGAAAGTGAAGACCACCCCTCCATGTGCAAAGCGCGAGTTGCTGAAGTGACTCCACAATCGTGATGCATTGTGGGATATGGAGCTGTCTGAAGTGTACATATGAAGTAGACTCGATTTTGACCAAGGGAGCGAGGGTCTGTCCATACAAACTTCCCTCGTTCCACTTGACAAAGTGGAACGCACTTCAAAATGGCAACAGGGATTCCCCCGAAGGGAAGTGTTTAGGGAAGTTCACGAGTGCGTGTCTAAAACTGGAGTGGAACGCACCCCTAGTACTGGCTTAAGCTAATCCCTGTCCAGGAAACCACCCCTAAATCATGTGCATAAGAATGATGTGTTTAGACATTGTGTGACATCGCCAACTACTGGCTTGGCATGCAAAATACAACATATTTATTTATTTTTTACAGATCTGTGCAAAAGTGGATAGTTTAATAATATTGTTGTCTGTATGCAACACTCAAAAAAAATGTGACTGGTATTCAAAAACGCGAAAGAACGTTTTAATTTTTAGTATATTGTGTGTTCTAAACCTACTCTTATGCTGCGTTCACATCAGCCATTGAGGCATCACGTGCGAGTGATTTCGATGTTAAGTAAATGTGAAGACGCATTGACGTGCATCTGGAGGTCTCGCGGCGCGAATGGCGCAAATTGAGCGTTGCCACGGAAAACGCGCGAGTTGAAAAATTGGAACTTTGCAAGAAAAACGCGCCGCGTTAACCAATCAGGAGCTTGCTCTAGTAGTGACGTGATTACAAGAAGCGAGCGGACTCGCAGAAGCCCCTCCCATGACACGAATTTCCGCGTGAATGTCTCAATGACTTGAATTTCACGCGCGGCTTTCACGCGCGAATGAAGCGAGTAAACTCAAAATGTTCAAGCGGCAAACTAGACGTGGTAGACGCGATTTAACGCCTCAAACGCGGCTGGTTGTGAACCCACGATTACAGTACCTTCAACTTTATTTAACACACATGCCTGTAATTTTCAAATAATCCCACATACCTTCCCCTGCATCGCCTACTACATAGATCGGGAGTAGTAAAGCAGTATGCATAACAAGCCGTACAGCCAAAACCTCAGTATGCAAAAAACAGTGGGAATTATTGACCGTTAAAAGAGTAGATACTATATAGCAGTGGTCTGAACTGGGTGTCTCTTTAAGTGATTTAGATACTTAGAAATGTATTTGTGATTTAATTGTACTTGTTTAACAACACCTACGTAAATAAAGGTGGTGGTTGTTGTGATTAAGTCATAGGTCAAAGGACATACATTCATTTAATTCATTCATTATGTACTGTCACACGAGGGCTGCGCAAAAATTTCAATACATCTAACCATCGTGATATTTTTCACAATAGTGTATCAATATTTCAATCTCCTATCAATATTTTAAAAATGTCAAATCCCTCTGTGTGCGTCAAACGACCTCCTCTGCCGCTGCTGTAGTTGTCGCTGTCATATACGACCATTTGGCCAATGTCTCAGAAGTTAGCGGGGTGAGAAAATGGCAAAAAAATTCAAAAAGCTTTCAAAGCTGACATGTGGAAGCACTTTGGCTTTAAAAAGTTTTTTTTAATTCAGCTCTATTTTTTACATTTTTCATAAAAAAAGTATTGCAATGTATCGCAACATGCAACATATTGTATCGTATTGTGATACATTGTATCAAGCCAAATGTATCGTGATATGTATTGTATCATAAGGCCCTTGCCAATACCCAGCCCTATGTCACAGTACATATTTTTGGATGCAGGTCTGGATTCAGAGGTTCAGGTGTGTTGGAATAATGTTGGCACTAAAGGACCTAAGCCCTTCAGAAGCAGTTTTATTTTAAAAAAACCCACCTTAAATCTAAATCCTCACCTTTGTGTATTCTTTCTGAGACTTTACATAGTATGTTTATTACATAATTTTACTACTGAGGACAACTGATGTCTTGGTAAACCACACACACACACACACACACACGCATACATACTCTTCTTACCCAGTTATTATTATTTCAGGGTAGCTTTGTGTGCCCAGGCCCCAGTTTCCTCCACAGATAGGCCATTCCTATGATAAACAAGAGAAGCACAAAATCCCTTAAAACAGCAACTACAAAACCATTGCACCTCAACCTGACTTTTCACCATATATGAAAAGATTTTCCCTAAACCATGTGAACATTACAAAAAAAATTTAAGAAATAGAGCAGCCAATTTGTAGGTTTTATAAGAAAAGCTTTCTCTTTTAATATAATGACTGTGCCGGCAGCCGCAGAACATTTTGCAACGTGGGTGGAACATTTAATAAATGTCTGGCGAGGCTCTATAGGAAAGCCATTTCTAAGAGGTGTGTAAGTTTAAGCTGTTTATTCGAAGGAATTCAATGCTACTGATTTAAGTGGGTAGCCTGGTTTAACCTACAACCCTGTGGGAGACATGCCAACAATTTAAACACAGAACTCCATTCTGGGTTGAGAGGTCATGTTTTATTTCATATCCAGAAATACCCCCATCTGTGTCTCTGACCCACACAGTCTGGGGACACGTTGTGCCGCACAACAGGGGCTCTAGGTCACACAGGTGTAGGGCAAGAGGGCTATTAACTAGGGGCCACAATCTAAGTCACTCAAAAACCTAGATTCGAAACATCCTGGATCCTGAATTTAAAAAAATGATGGCATAGATGATAATGCAAGGTAAAGTAAGGCAATTACACAAAATTAAAATAGATAAGACTTATGACATATTATACACGTATGGCTCAGTATGGCTTGATACAGCTCACTGTTAGGAGGTTTCCACTGTATGCAGTAACTAAAGCAAGGTACTTTTTAGTACCACCTCAGTTGAGCCGTACTGAAATATGACATGTAAACACTGTACAATCACTGATTGGTCAGGGAAAATCATCACTACGAGCGTCATTGCCAAAGCAAGATTAGCCGTCGTGCGCCATCAAGCAAGATTTAGTGATGTCATCGTCTGCGCTTTGTTGTAAGAGTTGCCAAACTCCCTTTTAGCAGTGAAAAACATCCACATGCCAACTAATCAAGAACACCATTTCATCGATATGCTCCATTGTTCCTGTGTTATGCGTCTGTATGTGTCACATTTACGATGATGTCACACCAGTAGAGGCTGTATAAGTCAATATATAAGTCTATAATCACACCCACTTTAAAGTGAACTAAACTGCAGTGGAAAAGCAAACTTAGTCAAAATAAAGTGAGTCGAGCTGAGCAGCGTCGTCCAGTACCACACAGTGGAAGCGCTGTTATCCTTAGGATAAAAAAAACTTTTTCCTGTTGTTTGCACACATCAACAACAAAAAACCAGCCAGAAACAAACTAAATCTAAACAAAAGCCATCTGCTACACATTTACCTGACACCAGGTGCACAACAAAACTCTGTTGATACAGTAGAAACACAAAGATGTTACATCACTAGCTGGGTTTCCAGCCAAACGTGAAGAGAATCTTTTCAAAATTTCCCCCCAAAAAAGAAAAACAAACAAATGCGAATAAGGTGTGTTTCCATCACATTTTTCGAGCGAATGTTGGTGGTATTGGTAACCTAGCACAAATATCAATTACAGACAAATCAAATTTCAATTAAAGGTCACGTTCTTTCTGATCCCAATTTTTAAACCCTATAGTGTGTAATGTTGCTATAATAGCATAAATAATACCTGAAAAATGATAAAGATCAAAGTTCACTGCCAGGCGATATATTTTCTTCAACAGAATTCCTTTAAAAGCCTATAGCGAACGGCCAGTTTGGACTACAGCCCTCTACTTCCTGCTTTAATGACGTCACTAGAACAGTTTGACTAAACTCCGCCCATCAGTCGGCAGCTAAGCTAACGGCAAGCTAAGCTGCTATCGAATTCAAACGCACTAAACAAACTACACAATCAGAACCCGATATGTATTTCTGAAGAAGGACTTCATAGAACAAGGAAGACATCAACCCGTTTTGAAGACAGTGAAAACAGCGCTGTACAGATAAGTAAATTATGTGAAAAATACAGTGTTTTTTTTACACGTGAAACATGAAAACATGTTATATTACACACTGTAAACACAATCAAAGCTTCAAAAACACAGAAAGAACAGGACCTATAATATACTTTTTTATGGAATAATTTCTTAACTCCTTTAACAAAAAAGTGAGATATAAAGATCAGCAATTTCTGTAGTAATTGACATTTTGCCACAAATGCCATCTATTCCACCCATGTTGCAAAACTGTATTGATCTAAAGTTGCTTTAAAATGTGAAACATTCCTTTCCAGTCTCTCATTATTATCTGTCAGACCAATAGCTTTGTGTATATGAGTGTTGCATTTATCTAGCCTCACCTTTTTGCTGTAGCCCTGTCGTTTCTGGCGAGACCCAACAGAATAAAGTGCAGGTATGAGGTCCACAGGACAATCGGCTAAGTACTCACAGCACGTCACGGGGGACTCATGAATCGTCATGGGATATGGGTTTTCAAAGATAGGATAACTATGGAAACATGAGAGATCAAAACCATCAGCATGACATTGTGGTGACATTTAGAGAAAAGTGTCATATTAGTCACACATAACTAACTGTGACGCAAACACAGAACGCCGTGATTGACTGATGCATACCCGTTTTGTGCGAGGTCAATAACAACTAAATCCTTCTCCAGAAGAACCACAACAGCGTACGGTTCCTGAAAATCTTCAAAAGAAAGAAAAATTTGATGGGTACAAACACAGGACAGAGATGTACCTTGTTACCTTGTAACTTCACTGCAAATACTGCAGTCAACAGAAAAGTAGTATAGCAGCAATTTGCCAGATTTCTTCTATGCAAAACTAGCAAATCATACACTGTATACAAAGGGGTACGGTTTATATATGATGCTGCACAGAAGGGAAGTCTGCTCATTTGTAGATATCTGGACTCGCCACAGCTGTAGGAGCTGTAGGATCAGTCGTGACGACAGAAATGCATGAGATATAACCTCTCAAACGTCTCAGTAATGAGTCAGAACCAAAGATGTCCCGCTTTAAATATAGCTTTATATACACAGAGCCAGGCACTGTTATGTAAGAAACTCTGCAGACGTGTTCTCTTCTCCTTCTGCCTTCATTATTTCTTCTTCTTAACAAAACTACATTTACACAAATCATTTAAGACGCTGTATTTGACAAGAAATCGGTGCAGCAAACTGACCTTTATTTTTGTAAACCTGAGCATGGTTGCAAATAACAACAATGCATTTTTTTTTAAAGCTGCAATCTGTAACTTTTTTGTTTAAAATAAAAATAAACTATTGAGCAAGTACATAAAAAAATCAAGGTTGAAAACTGTCTCCTTGCCATATCCGGATTTACATTGGCAACCTTCAAAATGTTACTTGGGCATCATTTGACTTTAACACAAAAAATATGTACATACAATAACCTGCAATTTAATGTTTCAATCAGAGGTAGCGATAGAGAGGCAACAGTTACGAATTGCAGCTTTAAATATCTTTAATATTTTAATAACTTGACCAATCACAATCAAGTATTCCAGAGAGTGATCTCATGAAATTGAATATATATTTGAAAATGCCTTACAAAACCATCACTGCGTCCGAAATCGCATACTGCGACAGAAGGTACTGAATTAGATGAATTACCTATTGACTGTTAAAACAGTTTGTACTATATAGTATGAGTATGTATAGCATGAATAAATTTGAAAGTACTATGTCCACCATTATGATACATCACGTGACATATGTTGTCATAGTTGGGTGATTCTCACGAAACCATTGAAACACCACGGCACTAATGATTTTAGCTTTAAAATGTGTAATATAGTAACATTAAAAAGCATCAGAATTAACACAATACTGTGTTCTACCTTGCACAATGTGTGATTTCAACATAAGAATTTATAATTGTAAATTATATCTAATTTTCTGCTGAAATTCTCATTACCGCAATGTGTCCGGCTGTGTTTGAACATGCGTTATGTTGTAATTTAATCAAATTAACACAAAAATATTCAGAACAAAAATAAATGGATGTTTTGCTAGACTACTTTATATTTACTGAATATTAATGTATAATAATAATGAAGAAAAATTAGGAAAATGATGTGTCCATGCCTGATGTTCTCATCATCCGCAACACTTTTTGAGAACAGTTTAAGCACACATACAGAATTTTAATAAAGTTTGATTTTGAGTGACCAAGCACATGGACCAGTTACTTCAAGATGGCTACCAGGTAAGATCATTTTTTTACAGTTAATTTGAAATATTGCTTACACGACATTTTGATTATCATTACCGCAACAGATGCTTATTAAATGTTAATTTAATTAATAGAAGCATAATACTTTGATTTTAAATGCATGTGCAGAATCTCCAAATTATGTTCTTTCAGGTTTGTCATGTCATTTTGAAAATATGTCAGTGTTGATGTTTTCTGACTGTTGCGGTAATGAGATTTTTTAGGACAAATTTTTTAAATTATGTTACAAAAAGTGTTAAATGATAAGTAAAAGTTTTTAAATTAATGTTCCCATTTACTCCAGACTTTGTTTTTCAATGTCTGGTGGGAAAAAAAAGTAAATTTAAGCAATTTTTACATTTTCATGCTTGACATTTTTAAAACCAAGTTTTCGTGAGAATCACCCAGTTATTCGTTAACTGAAATGACCTTAAACAAGCGCAGATTTAACCACATATAATATATTATATGTATTTGTATTTGAATAAAGCCATGTTACCCCTTTCAAGCATTTTTTCTTATAAAATAACACTTCTCCTTCTTCTACATTGGATAACTTCTCTCCCGGGGCTCAAGCAAGGGATAGGAAAGTGTCCGTCGAATGAACACTTCCCGATCTTGCCAGAAGTAATAGGTCATCCGGGTACTTTTTGCGTACTGTTTTTTGAATACTATGAATTCTGACATACTACTCACTTTGCCTACTGCTTTTCGTCTACTATATAGTATGAAAGTAGGTGGTTTCAGACGCAGCACGTGTTTCCTTTTTTTGCATTACTGACATTTGGTTGTATGGGTGGACAGCAGATTGAAAGCACATTAGCCTTTGCTGTGGCTGTCCTCAAAGAGAAAGAAATCACTTATTATTCATAAATATCCACTAAAAAGCGATTAATTATTCAAATGGGCACAGCAATAATAAACGAATGCAGTCAGAGACCTGGATGCTATGAATAGATGGAGCTTTAAAAAAGAAAGATGAAAAATGTAATTACTAGGCAGCCGTTCCCCAGGGAGAGCTTACGCTTAACTACAAAGAACATAGAAGAACAGAACAACCCAAAAAAACAAAGGTTCATATGTCAGCAAAAAAGAAAATTTTTAAATAAAACATGCGGAAAAAAGAGAAAGACAAAAAAAGATTGTGAAAGATGAGACTCTGGCTGTGTCAGTGAGCAAAGTGGTGTACGTACCGCTAGGATATGGCGTTTCACACAAGGTGAGAAAATCTACAATGGGATAGTCCATCTCCAGTACTGCCGTGCTCTTCCCGTGCATTACGGTCAAACACGGCCGTCGACCGACGGTGTCGTATGACAAACCACCAGAGAATATCATAAATGGATCCCTGTTTAGAATACAAACACAGACAGTATATCTTTAGGCACACGTGCATCCGGAAAAAAAAACAGATTAAGTTTAGTCACACGGAAAAGCCAAGTGAATAGGCTTGAGACACTGGGTAGGGTTGCAGTGTTACTTTACTAAAAACCTAATTTAATAGTAGTGATAGTCCAATACACAATATTGAGGTAGCCAATATATCACCTGATATTTGGATTTATTTTAAATATCGGCAGCAGTCAATAAATCTTTCTTCAGACCTGCAGTACATGTTTTGTAAATACTTTTCAAGTACTTAAGTGTATATTTATAAATATTATGCATAACAAATATTTATTTCATTTTACAATTTTTTTTATTTGTCTATGATTTACTGTAATTACAATCGTCTTACATCGACATCATATCATAAAAACATTTTAAAAAAAACATATTGGTCGACTGTAAAATGTATGTAAAGTTGTAAAGTTTATACAGTGCTTAATTTGTTTACCCTACTTTTCATCCATAGTTAACACTTACTTATGGCCCTTTTCCATTGCATAGTACCCCTTGGTTTGGGTCAGGTCGGGTCAGCTAACCTCACTTTGGCTTGGTTAGCTTTTTCATCGAGTTTAGTAACACTTCGGAGTGGGAGTGATTATAGGAATGTCGTTATATTTGCGCTGCCTACTGCTGTGACATCATACAAGTGAGAGTGTCATTTATTTACTTCTCAGTCCGCCACAGAATTAAAATTGGCCAAAACAAATAGATGTTTGCACATCACGTTTATCACTACCTCTGTCTCACATGACAGTTTCTGTACAAACACTCGTGAAGTCAGTCGACGCGCTCCGCTGAGCCTCATTTAAGTTGTATTTAAGCATATATGCCAAAGTGTGCATCGCGAATGTGCCGCCACAAACTGCAAGTAAAAAAAAACCTGTTATGTTATGGTGTCCCTGATTCTCAACCAGTGGATGTTTTTCATCGCTAAAAGGGAGTTTGGGAACTTACAGAAAAGCACAGATGACAACAGGTTTACTCGAAACAGCGCAAGCTAGCATGAAGGTAAAGCTAATATTTTACATTATCGCGATGATGCTTGTAGTGACGATTCTCTCAGACCAATCAGTGATCTACAGTGTTTTCGCGTCACGTTTTGGTATCAGCTCGGCTAGCTTGGAACCTCGACCGAGGTGGTACTAAAAAAAGTATTGGGTACTACGTAGTACTGCCCCCACTGGAAGAGCCCCCAAAAGTAAGCTGTCCCGACCCAAACCATGGGGTACTATGCAATGGAAAAGCGCCATTAGTGTGTTATAAGCTCTTTGACTATTCATGGTACTATGGTCTCTACTAGGCTAAGCTGTAACTTCCAAAAGGCTTTTTAACTACTGTACTGGCAAGTACTGTATCAATCAACCAGTTTTAACAGCTTTTATAAGCATAAACAAGGATTATGAAACAAATAAATTAGTGCAGGTCTGTGCTTACCCTGCTCTTGTGGTCTTATACTCTACTTTAAGAATGGGTTTGCAAGGTTCTGGCTTTTTTCCATCTTTAGGCTGCTTTCCTGAAACAGAATCAGATTAATTTAGAGAATTCCTTCACCTCTTAATCAGCTGCTGGTCTTTGAACCGGTTCACGGAACGAAAACCAGAAACTTTTGATGTTTTGCAAGGATAAGAAACGAAATAAAAAAATATGTTCCGGAACAAAATCGTTTATTTAAAATAATGGTAACCGGTTAATACCGTGTTTAAGTGCACTCAAAAGTGCATACACGGAGAGACGCGTTTCAAAAAGCAAGCAAACAATCTTTCTATTCTTGAAAGGAAACATACAAACAAAATGATCTCGAAATACCACAGTATTCTTTTTCTAAAAAAAGAATTCAAAACATTTGTTTAAATTGTTTGCCAATAAACGTCAATAAACGTCCTTGTCTTAATTCATGTATAATGCTGAAACAAATGTAGGCATGTCAGAATTACAGTTATGCCGCATAAATAATGTAGCCTTTTTTAATGTTTGATGACAAGATAGAGACTTAAGGAAAATTATGTAGACTAATAATTTAAGTTTAATGTCCTTATGATCAGCCTACTTATTTGTATGTCCCACAGCTGACATGGAGTGTTATTAACCGGTTCGGGAACTTTATTTTTTTTTGTTCAAACCGGTTCAGGAACGTTAATTTTAGGGTTGAACCGGAAACTTTCAAATACTGTTTCTGTTTGTAACAAACCAATTAGGAAAAATCATTCATATGGGTGGTTACAAAAATCCGGCGGTGCGCATACAGTATGAGCGTACTCTTCTGATGATGTAATTTGCGTCACACGTACTGTATGTGGACCCTTACGTACGTGTTAAAACTAAACTATACTTCAGGCTTAAGTGTGGACTTGGAAGAGGACACTAGGGCTAAAAGTAGCATTTGAGACAAAGCTTATTTCTCTCACACATACACAGAAATTGTGTCTCAGAAAAACGTGTAAGGTAAATCAATTAGCAACAAAATCATTACAGGAGTATAAAAAAACTTCACAAACTCAACAGATGGTTTAAAAATAAATCTAAGGAAACATTAAAGATCGGTTCAATGCCTATCAGTTAAAAAAAATCTCTTATACATTATGCACAATAAACATAAGAGATGTGATCATTAATGAGAAATTCACAAGTAAAAGCAAAACATTTTTCATCTAGTTAGTAGCTAATTGCTGACAGATGTTTGTAAAATTCAGTGTCATATAAACGCATTGCATAAAGTCTCTCAATTCATATCAGTCCCCACTTGTCAGCAGACATTTGAATTTTACAATTATTTACATGGCGACTGTGAATGCCCTGTAAATGTCTCAACTTAGCTAGTAGGTAAATGTAAAAAAAAACATTTAGTTAAACAGTAAACATTGTGCTTACAATATTATTTATCAGCGTACAATTCTGTCTCTATGCATCTCTCTGATGTGTTCCTTTCACAGAGGCATTGTGTTGCTGAAGGGCTTATTGTATTAAGAGACTACATTGGAGTATCTTCAATAAAACAGGCATGGATGTAAATCAAAGAGATGAGCTTAAAGTTCACCAGTCTCTCTACAGCCTCGCTTTACACATTAAATGCTAGTCTTTACAATAAGTCCAAAAAAGAATGCATCACTTGAAATGGAAATAAGGCGGAGGGTTGAATTGTTTTAAGCTGCTTTGTGAAGAAGGAAAAATCCTGAATTGACAAGAGTGGTGTGATACAACCTTGTGAAACAGAGGTGGGAGCAATTAATTTTATAATCCTGCGGAAAATGGATTCGGAGAAAACGAGCGTGTCTTGTTTGACTGAGATGAAGAAAGAAAGAAAGCTTACTAACCGTGTGGCGTGATTGTCTGTGCAGGCTTGGCCGGAGACTTTATATTCCATATGGTCAGCGTGCCGTCTGAGTGACTACAGATAAACTGCTTTCCTTCGTGATGCCAGGCCACAGAATGGATCGCCTGAGTCAGGACAAAAATTGGCAGAGAAATGAAAGTTGGTTATGCTGATATCATACATGCATAGGGCGCAGAACCCAACAGGACACGTCCTGAAAGTGACCGGATATTTCTTGTCCACTTTCATGGGAACATTTCCTGATAGTTTACTCACCCCCAATTTCATCCAAGATCTTTCTTTCTTCAGTCGAAAAGAAATTAAGTTTTTCTCCATATAGTGAATTTCAATTAATGGCGCTCTAAGCGAATCGGTGCGACGTCACTTTTTGTTGATGTTTGAACTGTTTTCAAACAAACTGAGCGTAGCTAACTCCTCCCCCTCCTTCCGTGCTTTCATGAACGCGCCAAACACCCAAATCCTTCTTGTTGTTTATTGGCTGGAACACTTTGTTATGTTTCGTGTTAGTAGGTTTGGCCACTGTGTTGTTATTGTCGTTTGTGGAGCCTGGGCTGTCTACAGAGATCACATATTTTTACAGTTTGACCAGCGGTCAGATAGCAAGCAGATAGTAAGGAGATGTTTGCTGTATGTAACAAAAAATGTTTTATGGTCTAAAACACGTGAATTCGCTTAGAGCACCTTTAAACCCAACTCAAATTGCAGTTTTAATTCAGCTTCAAAGGGCCATAAATGATCCAGATCGAGGCATAAGGGTCTTATCTGTGTCAAATGAATGTCTTTGTGTCAGTTTATTGTTTAAAATGGTCCGTACGTGTGCATTTTGCGTTCGCCATGCGTGACTTTTCGACGTGATTATGTAATGCGTAAAGTCGCGCATCCCAGGACTGGTGCAAGACAAGAAGTTGTGGTTAAAAGTACATATTTTAAATTTTTTGAGTGAAAATTACAATAGTTTCTCTAGATAAGATCCTTATGCTTCGGTTGGGATCTTTTAGAGCCCTTTGAAGCTGCACTGAAACTGCAATTTGGACCTTCAAACCGTTCAATTGAAGTCCACTATATGAAGAAAAATCTTGGTATGTTTTCCTCAAAAATAATTTCTTTTTGACTGAAGAAAGTACAGCTGCAGCTATCGATCCTTTTTGTTATCGATTAATCTAGCATTTTTTGTGTGTGTTTTTAAACAACCAAAACGAATAATGCATAATGAAAATGATGTGGCTGTAAAATGATAAAGCATTTGGATTTTATTTCTAAAAAAAAACCTATAGGTATTAATTCCAACGCCAACATTTGGCTCCAAAACTAAGCCTATTTATTGCATTTTTTTTACCCATTTAGTGTTTATAAGTGCCAGTGCCAACAATTAAGCAATTTAATTTATTAATATGCATAACAAGTTTCATGCTGTAATCTAGCCCTGACATCAAAGTAAACATCTGTTTTATGTAGATTTCTACACCTGCAGCTTTTACCATTATGCTACCAACAAATAATATATAATTTCTGGGGTGAGCCTATTTGCTATGGTAACCTAGCAACCTGTCTGTTTGTGTGTACGCGCGCACATAGATATGTATAAAGGCTAGATGTCTCGCCCACGCTGCTGGCCAATTGAGTGGACCGTCCGCATTTTGGCGGCCATCTTACCACATGACGCTCGCTCACTCGTAGCATTGAGTTTTAATGGTACAGGTACTTTTAAATGGCCATAACTTGCTTAATTTTGCAGTGCATTTAAGGGGAAGCATCCGTTCAAAAAAAAATTGCATCACAACATCACGTCCCGATGTATACAGTGAATGCATGCTGAAATTATTGTTGCGTGGCTACATAAAAGTTTAAGCATATGTGATGCATTGCCGCGATTAGTCAAGAGAGACGAGGGTGCGTGCGTGTGTGAGTGTAAAGGGGTTCTTTTTTTAGGCTATACTCTCTTGCAATTGAACATGAATACGTTTACTACTTAAAAATATCAAAGCTAAGCATCATATCTAGTCCAACCACATCACAGCGTCGCTACAAATACAGTATGGGATTAAAAACAGATTGTCGTTTATGGACATCTTTACCCTCCGCCATCGCGCCGACTAAATGTAAAATGTACCATGGGGTATGGTGTGCTTCCTGAACATTAAACAACGGTCCATGTGAATCAGATCCCTGCGCGTATAGTGCGCGTCATAGGAATTTAACGAGGCTTTGAGGCAGAATTTTTGCCTCGAAATTTTTTTTGAAATCGAGTTAATCGAGTAACTCGATGAATCGTTTCAGCCCTAGAATAAAGAAAGACTTAAACATATTGGATGACATGGGGGTGAGAAAATTATCAGGAAATGTACTTATGAAAGTGGACTAATCCTTTAAAACTGCAACTCAGCTGGTAGAGCATTGCATTAGCTGCACAAAAGTTGTGGGTTCGATCTCATGGAACACAAACAATGATAAAATGTATATCTTGTAATGTACTGTAAGTAGCTTTGGATAAAAGTGTCTGCCAAATGCATAAATTTATACTATTAGAAAAAATGGTCATATGTACCCCAGCTGTCACTGGGGCAGTTCCAGTGGGGTCCTAATAAAAGGGTCCTAATATGTTTCATTATGTACATTTATGTATATATTTGGTACCCAATATGAGGTACTAATAAAAACAATTTTTATGTGCGAAGGAATACGTTTTGATAAATTTCTTCAGAAAGTGCAGTCAAAAGCAGTATATTGTGTGTAAAACGCAATCCCTGAATGCATTGCAAATCTCTCCAAGGTGGTGAATTATATCCATATAAAATTGCTGACCAATCTAAATTTTAAGATCTCCACACATCCCACTGAAGGATACATCCAAATCATCTTAACTGTCAGTGGACTGTGTGCTTTATAAGAGCTAAGAGTACTATAAACTTCCTTTATGCTTCCCATAATCCCTCAGCTGCACATCAATAGCTTGGCTGCTTTTTATAGCTTTGTTTTGTACCGTTCTTGTATTGACTAAATGCTTTGGTAATACTATGTGGAAAACAGGCAGGCCAATGTAGCACAATGAGTGCAACAAAATTACATTGATGGGAAAAGACGAGATGGAATGCGCAGCAGGAAACTGATGTATCGGGAGAAAAGCCTGAACGAGAGCACAAAGAAGAAAGCTGAAAGAGAGTTCTCATTATTTTCTAATTAAGCGCAGTCTCCTCTTGTTTAGCATAATGATGTCGGCTCTATCTCTGTCTTCTGCAGACAGTGGGGATGAACCTCAGCAGACCAAACTAATCAATGAACTGAGTGCAACATCATTACAGGAGCATCCAGGGGGAGGAGCCAGACAAATACGAACACACCCACACACACAGGAACGCACATACATGCACACATACACAAATATGCACAGTCAGACTGTGTATTAATTATGTGGCTTGCATAATTTATCCTTTCAAGGTAGAGAAGGACTGGAAATAAATGTGCCTGTTTGATTGGAATTGGACTTTTGAATCCCGATATTGCCTTCAATGTTGTTTAAATATACTGAAATGCCATTATGTTATCTTGCATGGTGCTGAACATATCAAATCTCCAAAAAGAGCAATTATTATACACATAAACAAAATAATTTGTGTTTAACTGAAGAAAGGAATCTCTATGTGATGGAATGAAGGCGAGTGAATTATGAAAGATATTTCATATTTGGTTCAACTATAACTTTTAAGGTGATCTCTATCCCTGGCAGTGTGCAGTATTTCATCATTATTTTCCAAACAAAGCCTTATGGTGCATTCACACTAGCCGCGAATGAAGCATTAAAGGAACACGCCACTTTTTTTGAAAATATCCTCATTTTCCAGCTACCCTAGAGTTAAACATTCGATTTTTAGCCGATCTCCGGGTCTGGCGGTACCACTGTTAGCATAGCTTAGCACAGGGGTCTTCAACTACTTTTCTTCGGGGGCCAGATTTTAAAATTGTAAATATGACGCGGGCCAAACTTTTACCCCTATTTTTACTTTGATATATTTTTTACTTTTACCATATATGTGTGTGTGGTGTTGTCGTTTTTGTTACTTTTGTTTTAGTATATTTGAAAAAAACATTAAAAACATGCATTTAAAAAAAAAGAAATTTAAAAGCCTAAATTACTGAAAACTCATATTTTCTTTATTAATATTTAAAAACAATTGCAGTTTAAGATGTAAGAGCCAAATGTTAATAGTAAAAGTGTAAAAGATCAACACTCCTAAACATATTTTGTTTATAACTGTTTAACTTTTTATTATTTGTTACATGTAAAGTATTCACAACATAGCCAGTCTTCTCCTAATGACTAAAATTGCACTAAATGTTTTCTTTTTTAATATTTTATAGATATATAGGCTAAACAGCCTTTCCATTGTACATTACATACAGATATAACTTTCGGGAGTTCGCCCCCTAGTGGCAGTCGTAATGAAAATGAAGTTTAATCATAAATCTGTCGTGGGAGAGAACCTTTAATCTACGAATATATGTTAATATTTACTTACCAGTAATTAGAGTATTCAAGTGTTACTGATAAAGTAAAACAAAAAATAAGTAATAATTTTAACTTTGCACACAGTTTTGATTGGAACACACTGAAATACATCACTTCCGGTCGCCGCGTCACATGCGGTGTAGTCGCATGAGTTTATTTTCTTTAATGCATCCAAAGCTCGAATTGGATCAGATAATTACGCACCCGCAGATGGTTGGCACCCCACACAGCCCCTTTCTGTGTTGTCTTGTACATTGGAAAGGTAAAGTAACTACGCTGAATTTAAATCAGACTATGGTCGTTTTTCAATAAGGCTGCAGCCTCGGAGGTGCATTTCCAGGCTGCATATGTCATTAAGTCTTATTTCAGAATTTTAACAATTATAAAGTTGACTATTATTGTTAGTTAATCGTAATTTGTTGTAATATGCTTATGATTTGTGAATGTAATGCTCAGTTAACTTAAACTTGATGACGTATGCAGTCTGCATATGCAACCTCCGGAGGCTGCAGCCTTCCGATTGAGAAACGGCCAAAGGTGACCGGCGGGCCGGATAAAGATGATTGGCGGGCCGCACTTGGCCCGCGGGCCGCCAGTTGACTAGCCCTTAGCATTATCCATTGAATCTGATTAGACCATTAGCATCGCGCTCAAAAATAACCAGAGGTTCAATATTTTTCCTATTTAAAACTTCACTCTTCTGTAGTTATATTGTGTACTAAAACCGACGGAAAATTAAAAGTTGTGATTTTCTAGGCAGATATGGCTAGGAACTCTCAAAATATTGAAACTCTGGTTATTTTTAAGCGCGATGCTAAATTATCTAATCAGATTCAATGGATTATGCTACGCTATACTAAAAGTGATACCGCCCGACGCAGAGATCAGCTGAATGGATTCCAAAACAGTAAAAATTTAAATGTTTAACTCTAGGGGAGCTGGAAAAAAGCATATTTAAAAAAAAGTGGAGTGTCCCTTTAAGTGTGATTGATTTCCATGTTAAAGGAATATTCCATTTTCCTAAAAGAAAAATCCAGACAATCCACTCACCACCATGTCATCCAAAATGCTGATGTCATTCTTTGTTCAGTCGAGAAGAAATTATGTTTTTTGAGGAAAACATTGCAGGATTTTTCTCATTTTAATGGACTTTAATAGACACCAACAATTAATACCCAACTCAACACCCAACAGCTTTTTTCCACGGAGTTTCAAAGGACCATAAACGATCCCAAACGAGGCATAAAGGTCTTATCTAGCGAAACAATTGTCATTTTTGACAAAAACAAAAAATATCCACTTTTAAACATACAGTATATATAGTCAAACCACTGACACACATAAGCACACAGAGGTCCAATTACAGCTAGAGGGGTCTGAAGGCTTTACTGCAGGTAACTACCACCCACAACCTCCCGTGTCCAAAAACACAGCTGGCGCAGGATTATGCCCCCAAACACACAGCTCTATTTTTAACAATACAGAGGCACAAACAAAGACACTGTCTGTCCATAGTCCTTTACTCAAATTGGATGCTGGCACTGCGTTTTTCTTATTTTAAGATTTTCCATCTATCTTTAACAGCACAGCAGCTCCTCTCCACTTCAATGCTAATTCAGCGGCTCACTGCCCCTCCGTGACCCCTTCAGCACTAATAGCATTCCATGATCTGATATGATGATAGTTCTGCTGTCTGTTGCACTTCTGTGACCCCTTCAAAGATAAAATGGTTTCCAGGCAATCTCTGCTTTAACTACAGACAGTCTGGGCATTTTCATGTTCCATAATAATAAACAATAAAGTGTGGTGTGGTCTGATGGATAAAATGTTGGCGTTTTGTGACTTGAGCATGGCTCCACAAAGCAAAGATTTTCATCTACATTATTGAGCTTTTAGATGCGTTTTATTGAAGTATTAACTTTGTCTCATTGTTTCACCCTGAAACGCTTGGGAAAAAACTAATTTAAAAGGCTAGGTTGTTTCAACCCACGGTTGGGTAAAATATTAACAAACCTGTTGGGTTAAATGAACCTGGAAAATCTACATATTTTTTAGGGGTGTAAATCGCACAGTTCATTATGATGCAATACAATATCGGTTTTCTTCCCCAGCTTTCAGGCGTTTTTTTATACATCAAACGCTTTTTTGTGCAATTACGATTCGATCCGATTTATCTATATTTGAAGAGTTTCATTGCAAAACGAGATAAATCCATTTTTTAACATTTTGGTTAAAACATGTTTATTATTATGTTATCATGTTATTATTTTGTTTTATGGTGCTATTTAGCTGTATTTTTAAGTTATGAAGGTTTAAATCAAAACAAACCAACTGCAGTTGAATTGAAATGAATTGGAATGCACAACCAAAAAGTGAGATTTCTGAACAATTAAAAAAACGGTGGTTATCTCGTTTTGCAACGAAACTCTTCATTTTTATATTACATGCCTAGTTAGGCAGTTCAATTTTTACTTACAAATTCAACCAAAATATATAACATGAACATTTAATTTAACTATTTAAAAATGGCACAATCTCTGTCCCAATTGGAACATTTACAACAACAAACTAACAAAAATACACTTTTTTAAATAAAGAAAAAATGTATAATGAGGGTCAAAATGTCACATAAAAAAGCTTATGATCAACATCAGCTGCAGTGCTAAACACATGCTCATCATCTTCTTTCGCTGCTAAAACCGTTTTTGTTGCTGCATCGCATTCACTTGTTGATGCTATCAGATAAAAAAAAATGCTCGGTTTGGTGGAAATGATATTTTTTTTTCTGTTTGGCATCTATGCATCGGATCGTTAGAAATAAATTTGATGTATCGATCCATATTGATGTATTGTTACACCAGTAATATTTTACCATTGATTTATTTAAGCCCAACAAATGAGTCTGTCCATATATTATTCAACCTCTGGTTAAAACAACCTAATATTTTTGGGGTTGCATAGAGCAGGGGTACCCAAACTCAGTTTAGCTCCAACCTGCCTCAGCACACCTGCCAGAAAGTTTTCAGTATGCTTAGCAAGACCTTAACTCTTTCCCCGCCAGCACTTTTAAAAAAGTTGCCAGCCAGGGCCAGCATTTTTTTATGATTTTCACAAAAGTTTAATGCCTTCCAGAAAATGTTCTTTTTTAAATATATAAGCATACAATATATCAAATGAAAGAACAGTCCCTCTGCTTTCAATTTTTTTTTTCTTTCTCTCAAATATGGGTAGGTTTCTTTGAGCAAAAAGCTGAGATAATTGCATTTTTGTGAAGGACGTTTGATAGAGATCAGATTCAGCGCGATGATCAAAACATACACAGAGTTTGAACTATTTGGCCTAAGAGGATACTTCCGGGTTTTAAAAGTTGGGTAAGAGCGTCATCTGGTAAATAATAGTGGAAATATGGATTGCCGTAAAAACTCGTCAATTGGCAGGGAAGGGAGTTCTCTTAAATTGACAAGTTAACTCGTCAATGGTGGGGAAAGAGTTAATTAGCTGCCTTATTGGTGTTTGATTAGGGTTGGAGCTAAAGTCTGCAGGACACCGGCCGTCCAGGACCAAATTTGGGGATATGCTATAAAATGCATGTGGCCAGGACAGATCAGCTAAATTGTACTTGAAGTATGTGATAAGAAATTATTTAATGAGTTCATATCAAATCTGGTTGACTTTTAATTGCAAACATCTGAAACCTCCATTTTTTGAGATCCTATTTGAAACTCTAGAATGAATTTTTTTGAAGAAACATACAGCATGAGAAGCAGCAATTGCTCTCCATCTAATCTCACTGCTGTCTAGGAGAAACAATTAAGATATTAAAGAGATCTCATTAGCAATTTTTATTTCTATGGGTCGGTGCCGAGCCGAATGACACCTTGCTACCACTATGGAACAGTGAATTGTGAGACATTTATCTCCGCTGTACTAATCAATCAAGATAAATGAAAGCAGGAATAAATCAGACATCCACCCAGAAACAGCCATTTATCAGGGTACAGATGAGTTGTCCTCTGAGAAATTAACGTTCTCCCCATCTCTCTCTCACTTACTCACTCACTCACTCACTCACTGACTGTGCGTGGTTGACAAAAAAGCCATTTACCAGCTTAAACCATAGAGACAGCAAAAAGCTGGGTTAGCCTAAAAATAACTGTTTGTTATATTCAGACTTTCTTAGATGCATGTTTATAATGTCTAGTTGCAGACAAAATCGTTTTTTTTTAAAGCTGAAACGAACAATTCATAAACAGTCTAAAAAATAGAGGAAAGAGAATTTTTAGCAGGCAGTGGGGGGACGTCCACTTTATCACCCTGAGTTTTTTAAAATACCTTACCATATAATAATATAATAGGGTGATTCTCGCTAAATTAAACTTATGAGGTGTCACGAATTTTTTTTTATAAAAAAGTAAATACAAAGTAAGAGTATCAAAATAAGAAGCATACAGTTCCATCTCTTCATGTACTATTTTGCACATGATTTCAAATGACATCATACAAACCAATTTTGTAGTTTTTTCCACATTTAAGGGGAAAATTTTCATTACTGCAACGTGTCCATGACTTGATTTGGGTTCTTTGACAAGAAATATTCATAATTAAAAAAATAAAAATCTTCAGTGCATGTTGTACTATAAACATTTATGTGGTATTTGGTGATCACTGGTAAATGTAGAGACAATAATAAGGAATATAAATGTGTCCAAGAAAAAATTGTCATCCTCCGCAACAATTTTCAATCATTGTTTAAGCCCTCAAGGAACTAACATTTAAAAAAAATTGTATGAAAGGACATAATTGACACTCAAGATAGCTACCAGGTAAGCAGTTCTTATTTTTTCTCTCCAGATAAAAGTTGAAATTTTGTTTGTCATAGTACCTAGACAACGTTTTAGTTCTCATTACCGAAAAGTGAGTTTGTAAATGCATATATTTAATGTAATATCATGTTGCGGTAATGATATTTTTTGATAATGATTATCTAAAAAATGTAAATAATTCCATAAGGAATATTTTTTAATCCTCTAAAAATAAAGGTTATAGTAAGTTCAGATCTTAATCTTATGTGTGCAAAAAAACTGCCTTCAAGGGCTTTTTAAAAAATCTGATGGTGAACACCCAAGTCTGGATTTCGTGAGAATCACCCAATATCAATAACTCCTTGGTCAACCAAATCATTGTGAACTCATTTTAAACTAACAAAAAAATTCAACTTTGTTTGAAAATAAAATATTTTTTTAACATTTTTGTATTGATTTGCGTACAGATTTCCAAGGTCTGTGACAAAACCATCGGGTAAGCGCCTAAATCTGTGCTCACTGCAGTCGCCGAAACTCGTTAAGTATAAGCATATCTGAACTTGTTTACAGACGAAACAATATTTTCCCCACATGATCTGGTAATGTGAGCGACACAATGACAAGCTGTAACTAATTCAACCAATCACAGTGCAAATACTATAAACGGAAAAAGTTGACCAAATTGAAGGGTGGGATGATCGTCCAATTATGAAATAATAGCCTGACCATTGTAATTTATGTAAGAATACTTTTTTCTGATGGCCGAAATTAGCCTCTGTATCGATTATTTTATTGTATGTGCGGGTGATTCTCACGAAACCATTGAAACACCACGGCACTAATGATTTTAGCTTTAAAATGTGTAATATAGTAACATTAAAAAGCATCAGAATTAACACAATACTGTGTTCTACCTTGAACAATGTGTGATTTCAACATAAGAATTTATAATTGGAAATTTTATCTCATTTTCTGCTGAAATTCTTATTACCGCAATGTGTCCGGCTGTGTTTGAACACGCGTTATGTTGTAATTAAATCAAATTAACACAAAAATATTAAGAAAAAAAATAAATGGATGTTTTGCTAGACTACTTTAGATGACAGAAAAAATATTTACTGAATATTCATGTATAATAATAATGAAGAAAAATTAGGAAAATGATGTGTCCATCCCTGATGTTCTCATCCTCCGCAACACTTTTTGAGAACAGTTTAAGCACACATACAGAATTTTAATAAAGTTTGATTTTGAGTGACCAAGCACATGGACCAGTTACTTCAAGATGGCTACCAGGTAAGATCATTTTTTTACAGTTAATTTGAAATATTGTCTTGTCAGAATGCTTACACGACATTTTGATTATCATTACCGCAACAGATGCTTATTAAATGTTAATTTAATTAATAGAAGCATAAAACTTTGATTTTTTTGAATCTCCAAATTATGTTCTTTCAGGTTTGTCATGTCATTTTGAAAATATGTCAGTGTTGATGTTTTCTGACTGTTGCGGTAATGAGACTTTTTAGGACTAATTTTTTAAATTATGTTACAAAAAGTGTTAAATGATAAGTAAAAGTTTTTAAATTAATGTTCCCATTTACTCCAGACTTTGTTTTTCAATGTCTGGTGGGAAAAAAAGTAAATTCAAGCAATTTTTACATTTTCATGCTTGACATTTTTAAAACCAAGTTTTCGTGAGAATCACCCGTGCACTTTGTCAGCATTGTGTAGTATGGGTGCAGCTATGACAAGCTTGGCTTCTGCCAACCGGTACGGCTGGAAGTGGACTGAACTGTATTATAGACTGAATGAATGGGGCAAGTCCTCCATTACCAGCAAATCAGCTGGGCACAAGTTCTCCAACCCCATTAATATTCATGAGGCCCAACACACAATATTCAGGTTCTACACTGTAGATGCAAATATGACTGAGCGACTTGTGCTTAGCATTCGAACATAGCTTACACGCTCTAGTAACCAATGCTTTTTTAATGCTACAGTACCGATCTGAACAAAAGATAACCTAAATAGATCTAATACACCTCCTTATTCAAAGCAAAACACCTTATGAATATTTGATCTGCACTTTTCAATATTGTTAGCAGTACTGCCTCTGCGAGCGACAGAGGCTTGGTATACAGTAGTGTTGTGTGACAATACATACCTCATCGTAAGTGTAGCGGGACTCGGCTCTTTTTGATTTCAAATCCCACAGCACTACGATCCCAGACTCAAATCCTATTATGAGCTGTGACAAGAAGAAAGATACAAGCAGTCATTCAGTATCTTAAACCTGTAAACTGATTCAGGGGATGTGAATAAGCTATGTATTCAAGTATTTTTATTAAACTGGTAATATAAATACAAAAAAAACGCCCCACTCGAAACGTAAAAGAAGGAGAAGTGTTGTTTTTTACATAAACACATCATTTAAAGAACATTGTGTGAGAATATAACCTTGATATCTTTATTATTGACTGAGTAAGGTCATGTCAAAGATTGAAATCAATGTGAAATCAATACTTGAAATCAAACTTTGATACTCATAATCTCATCATTAGATTATGAGACTTTAGCCTGGATTGCACACACATTTGGACAAATGTGCAAAGCAAGTGTTTATTTCCATACAGCAGCTCTACTTATTCTGAAATAAAAAATTTGTCACCATTTACTTTTATATAAATGTATGCAATACTCTCATGCCCATGAATGACAATTCCAGTCATCTAAGCTCCGTTCCCAGAGATTCAGTGATAGACTATGAATTGATAAAGTGTCATTGTTCTGTCAGCCAAGAAGGAGGCGGCAATGTGTGAAAGACTCTAAAATCCATTAAGATGTGAGGAGGCCAGTTATGGATTGATGGCTCATTTGAGGTAAGAAGTGGGATGGAAGAGAAAGAGAGAGAGAGAGAGAGAGAGAGAGAGAGAGAGCCCCCTCCCACACCCACAAAGATCAGATAGACGGGTATGGGGATCATGATTTAATTCAGGAGGCCCAACTGCCTAGCAGAGCCCCTGTTCGTCTCTAAAGGCTCCTATGAGAGGTCTCAAGCTGCCAGAAAAAAGACCCAAACAATTTGTCATCCATACAACGGCAAGACCTCAGCATCTCTCAGCTCCTCTCTGACTGTGTTGACAATTAGCGAAGGTAAAATGAAACGCATTTGGAAGTAGCTTGAACATTTGTTCATCATCTACATATCTCTTCGATCATTTGTTTTCGAAAACAACATAATTTGCTAACAAGCTGTGCAAGATTAAACCCAATTACTGAACTGTGCTGCACTGTAGGAAGGCAACACTTTTGGGGTTTAGGGTGGAAGAAAATGAGTTTTGTGCAGTGTAAGGGTAAATGAATTACTCATGTCAGGGAGTGTTTATTCATTTTGAGGCAGATTAATGGTCCTTACTCACCTTGCTCTCATCCATAGGATTGTCACTAATGTGAACCACTGGGCCAGGGTGGGCCTTGGAGGACCTGCGGGAGAAAAATGGAGAAAGATTGAAATTACGAGTCAGGTCATGTCAGCTCACCTTACTTTGCCTTGGTTAGCTTTTCCATTAAGTTGGTACAGTGGCGGCCAGTGACTTATTTTTTCAGGGACGCTTAATACGAAGTTCGTCACAACATGTATGTAGCCCATCATGTGTCTGGTTCCTTATTTCAAAATATGTGTTCTGCGCGTCGAGTGATCCTATATGCATCACGTGTCTTGTCAAAATAAGTGCCTGCTGCAGACCCGTCTAAAGGGTTTATGCTAAAAGAGACGCTCGCGTTTGCCAGATACTCACATAATCTCATGCGTAATCAGAGTTTACTGTTAAGGGAGTGTCTTGCGTGTATTTTGTGAACTTGAGCGTCTCTTTTATCATAAATAGTTTTGACGCGTGTGCAGCAGGCACTTATTTTGACAAAACACGTGATGCTCATGCTTCAAATGATGCAACAAACACATATTTTGAAAACGCAAGCAACACAAATGACACTCCGAACACTTATTTTGAATTAGCGCCTCCTCGGATGAGCAGTCACGAGCCGCCACTGAGTTGGTACCACTTCGGAGTGGGAGAAATTATAGGCGTGTCGTTATATTTGCACTGCCTACTGCTGTGACATCATACAAAAAGTGGGAGGCGGAAGCGAGTATTGTTGGAATGCAGTGCTTACCATACATTCATTTATTTATCAGTCTACCACAAAATCAAAATTTACCACCACAAATAGATGTTAGCACAATGCATTTGTCACGGTACAGGAACTGTCATGTGAGACAGTTTGGGGTTGTATAAACACCCGTGGCGTCAGTTGTTGCATTCCGCTTACAGTATATAAGTTACCAAATGTGCCGCCACAAACTGCAAGGAAAACACTGGTATGGTGTTCCTGAGCCAGTGGATGTTATTTTACCACTAAAAGGGAGTTTGGGGACTTACAAAAGGCACAGATGACAACAGGTTTGCTCTTGCGTTAGCAATGACGCTGTTAGTGACGAATCTCTCTAACCAATCAGTGATCTACAGTGTTTTCATGTCAAGTTTTGGTATCAGCTCAGCTTGGAACCCCAATTGAGGTGGTACTAAAAAAAGTATCGGGTACTACGTACTGTACCCAGTGGAAAAGCCCCCAAAAGTAAGCTGACCTGACCCAACCCATGGGGTACCATGCAATGGAAAAGAGCCATAAGTCTCAGGTGTGCCCAGAATGTGTCTGTGAAACATTTCAGCTTTAAAATACCACAGATCATTATAATAGCATGTTCAAAATGCCCCTATTTGGGTGGAAGCTAATACGTGCTGTTTTCGCACCTTTAAATGCAAATGAGCTACTGCTCTTCATTCCCTTACTAAAAGATACAGTAAGCGCTTTCAGTTAAAATAGATCTGATTCCTACGAAAAAAGTCTGAGACCAGAGTATCTCACTATTAAGATATGATGGACAACTTGCTGTGGGTGGAAACTATGGTAATGCAAAACTGACAGTCACTGGCTGTGGGTGGGGCTTTATCAGTGTGACGTCACATTAAAGGCGGAGTCCACGATGTTTAAAAAACGCTTTGGAAAAGGAGACGGGCCGACTACCAAAACACACTTATAGCCAATCAAATCAAATCAAATGCCGGGTTGCGTATGTGTGGGGCGGGTCTATCAACAGAAGGTCCAGATTCTATTGGGGTAGGGGCGTGTTTGTTTAGGTGATTTCAAATATCAACATTGGCTTTCAAACATCATGGACTCCGCCTTTAACCAGAGATTCAAAACTGCATGTCTAACGAGACTGCCTTGGTTTAATGGAGATTATCAAAGAGAGTGGTTGGATTTTTTTCATTGTAGAGTGGTTGTGTCTCACACTGCCAACACACATTTATGTCCAAACATCTTGTAAAAGTGGATTTTGCATAATAGGTGGCATTTATTGAAGGGTCCTGCTCTCAAAAAAGATGGACTGGGATCATAACGTTTTATGACACATAGGGTATCTGTTGTAAGAACACCAAGAGTGGGATTTTTACCATGGAAAGATGTTTTAACCACTTCAGTTCCTGTGTCCACTGGAATGGACATCACGTGTTGTGGTTCAAACCAATAAAAATGCTGATCAACCAATCAAAATAAGGCACATTGATTAAACACTTGAAGATATCAGGTCTAAAGGGGTTAAATGATATGGGTTTTACAAAACAGATTTTTTTAAATCAAAAATATAAGGCTCGTAATGTGTCAAATGGAAATAAAATGATAATCTGATTATTTTTATACATAGGTCTCCACTGGCATATGCAGGCAGTCTGTCTCAACATTAAATTTTTCAAAAAGATTTTAGTGTTAATGACTCCATAAAATCTTTTTGGGGTTTGCCAAAGGACACTAAAAAGAAATTACAAAAACTGCACACTCATTTAAAGTGAATTCATATTATAACTTCATTATTTTAGTTAAATGACTTCCAAAGTAGCCCATTGAATTGGCAAGAGCAAAATATTTCATACGTTAATAAGCAGTAAAATCTTTATGAAACACAGCGCACTGTAAAAACTAAAATGTAAATCTAATCTGGATAAACACTGCTACTCTTCTTTACTGCATTTCTTTCTATTTATATACCTGCAATCAATAGGTGCGACTGTGGCGAGCAATACTGCAGACGCCCATAAGGCATTGATTGTACTGTCAGGAGTCTTATCCTTTTGTTTCCTTTGACTACGCAGCAGGCCAACTGTGCTGTTGACGGCTCTCCGGCACAGACTTAAGACGCCTATAGTGCTGACAGCCGTGGCATAGACAGGGGTCCTTCTCTCCCTCCAGCGACATTCTGTTGCGCTATAGCGTGATGAGGCGGGGCAGAGCCGCATAGGTCTGTTACAGTGACGAGGGTTCGACAGACAGGGGTCTTGCTACAATTCTTCCTCTGTCAGTGTTTGTTAGGTGTTTGGGATATAACTGATGGTTACAGAAAAAAATGAAAAACTAACACAGGACGCCTAACTTTTACAAAATGACAAAATAACAAAAGTTTTAAGGTTGTTTTTTCTGTGGTAGAAATCTCACATTGTTGGTTCTTTGGGATTGAATACAACACAGTTATTGGAAGAAACTGATGCGGTTAAACCTCTATAGTTTATAAAGGTCAAATAACAAACGCTGTTTCTGCTTACCGTATTTTCCGTACTATAAGTCGCTCCGGAGTATAAGTCGCATCAGTCAAAGATGCGTTTTTAAAAATATTTATTAAACGTTTATTTAGAAAATGATTTCACAAAATTCAAGCCGAAGAACAGACATTTAATCTTGAAAGGCAAGTTATTCAACTAAACAATAGCACTGAACAGCAGGCTGAATAGGTGTCCATACATGTTAAAGTAACATCAACAATTATTTACACGATAAACAATAGTAAAAAGAACATACCTGGGAGGCTGAATAGGCTAAATTAACATAACAAGCCAAATTAAGTTCAAAAAGGTCCCAAAGTCATTCCGCATCACTGAATCCATTGAATTACATTAATACAGGAGCAGCATAGAGTGGACTCTCGCTCTGTAGACTGTAATTGTTTTAGTCGCACCTAACTATAAGTTCTAGGACCCGCCAAACTATGAAAAAAGTGCGACTTGTTGTCCGGAAAATACAGTATCTCATGTTAATCTTGAGTACCTATAGAGTAGTATTACATCCTTCATACATCCAAAGAGTCTTTAGTTTTATCAGATTTATAAAAGACAGATCAGCTGTTCCGATTCTTTCCGAATAAACCCGATGCTCCTGGATGCGTGGAGCAAGTTACGAGTGAGCAAAACACACAAAACATTATTCCACTATCTCTGGATAACTTATGACTCCCTACTTATTTGTGTCGTTTACATTATATGCACTTATGCGCCGACTTCCACAAAACACATGTGATGCAGTTTTACTTTCCACCTGCGACTCATGACCCGGTTGTGACCACCCCATGTCAACGAAATCCAGCGTTAAATAAACACACATGCACAACTCTGCTGCTACTCCTCATAAACAAACTATATCCATTGTTTCCATAAAGATGGTTTCTTTGGAAAGCTGAACAAGCTTATATTTCCCTCACAAACAACAACACACTTCTTTGGTGATGTTGATTTCGTGTCAGCTCTTGGTTGGTGTGTGCGTACGCCCATATTAGGACATCCACTGTACTTTCAGCACTGAAAATGCCCATAACATAAATAAAGCAAAATTGTTTCGTACGAATCTTTCCGAAACTTGTACTAACCCTGGTAAAGTACATTTGGCACAGAAATACTCTGGCACACTGCTTTTTTGACACTTTGCCTATGTTTAGCATGAGGAATCCAACTCTTAAACAGTGTTAATAAGTCAGAACGCATGAAATAGCTTTAAAAGGGGGTGTAAAGATTTTATTGTATATTTTATGTGAAGACCAATGATTATCTGTGGTCAAACTATCAGGAAATAAACCCATCATTCCCTGACAAAATTTTGTTTCAGACAGTCAATGACTGCATTTGACCCATAGACACAAATGGGGCTTTTCCATCACATAGTACTCCACAGTTTGGTTTGGGTCAGGTCGGGTCAGCTCACCTCACTTTGGCTTGGTTAGCTTTTCCATCGAGCTTAGTAACTAAGTGGGAGGGATTATAGGCATGTTGTTATATTTGCGTTGCCTACTGTTGTAACATCATACAAGTAAGAGCGTCGTTGTACATTCCCATACATTCATTTATTTATAAGTCCGCCACAAAATTAAAAGTGACCACCACAAATAGATGTTTGCACTTCACGTTTATCACTACCTCTGTCTCACATGACAGTTTCTGTACAAACACACGTGGCGTCAGTCGACGCGCTCCACTGAGACTCATTTAAGTTGCATTTTAGCATATATGTGAACGAGCGCGTCGCGAATGTGCCGCCACAAACTGCAAGTCTGAAAAAAACTGGTATGGTGTTCCTGATTCTCAACCTGTGGATGTTTTTCATCGCTAAAAGGGAGTTTGGGAACTTATAGCAGAGCACAGAAGCCAACATGTTTGCACGAGACAACGCAAGCTAGCACGAAGGTAAAGCTAATCTTTTACATTATAGCGATGATGCTGGTAGTGACGATTCTCTCAGACCAATCAGTGATCTACAGTGTTTTCGCGTCACGTTTTGGTATCATCTCAGGTCGCCTGGAACCCCAACCGAGGTGGTACTAAAAAAGTATCGGGTACTATGTACTGCACCCAGTGGAAAAGCTCACAAAAGTAAGCTGACCCAAACCAAACCGTGGGGTACTATGCAATCAAAAGAGCCTTGTTTGCATATGTATATGTGTGTTTTAGTTGACACAAAGATAAATAGATAGAGACACAGAGAGATGGAGATAGAGAGAGAGAGACAGACAGAGAAAGAGGCACAGAGGTGAAGGTGCCAGTTGTGTTTAGAGAGTGACAAACACCTAACATCACTCCTTTCCTAAAAAAAATTCCTAATTCATGTTCCCCAATTCCATCCTGTCTCTCAGTCCTTACTTTAAGAGGAGCAAGCTGGCTTTAGAGAAGCTGATCACCATGGCAACAGGGATAGGATGGGCAAAATCTCATTCTGTAACTGCCGCCTTCACTCTGTGCTGTTCCTCGTTCGCTCAAGACACCTTATGATTACATAATTTCATACACCGCACCTACATACACCCTCGTACCTACAGCCCTTTTCTGTAGTGCAAAATAATTATCGCACCATATGCATTTATCTCTCATTTCCAGGCAGCATTTCTCTCTCCATCTTTCTAGGAAATCAAGTCGACTTTAAGTTTCATTTTAAAAACAACATATAAAAAAGATCACGCAGACAGCATCTACCTCCATCCCAACCAGCTATGTATGTGTGCATGCATAATTTGGTCATATTTTAAGGAAGTGCATCCATTTGTGTTAAGCAGCAACACCTGTCAGACAAATTGAGTCCAGGAAGTTTAAAAACCCTGTCTATTAACATAAACGCATTCTTTATAAAGCTTTTTAATGGTTGTACGCGCTACAGTACATATACAGTCCCGGCGAAACCTACTGCTGTCTGCTCAACCTTGGCCAAGGGGAGACACATACATCACTGTCTTTGTCAGTGGAGATCTAGATTTATGACAGACCATTGTCACAAACAGACATGCACATATTGACAGTCTAGACTGAATCTGGCCAAAGGGCATGGTGGTGGGATCAGTGTGTGCCGTAGTGGGCACAGCTTAAAAATGTACCCAACCTGCCATCGTAACCTTTGTAACATGCCGCAATACCCCCTGACGATGTGGCATGGAGCCATTGCACTATGCCAACCCTTAATCCCTCAACAGACTAACACGGTCAAGTGCCAACTTACATCCCTCTTTTACAGCAAACACAGACCTCCTGACACCTGCAGAGCAAACAGTCACTCTCAATGGCTGGCATCATGCCAACATCACCCAACAATGTGTTATCGCCCCTACTGCAGAGTCACACGCCATACTGTGGTGTAGCTACTACTGTGAAGTACATGTGTGTGTGTTTTTACAGAAAAAGAAGGCTGGCATACACAAAGACATGGCATGGAATAAGAAAGAGGCAAATGAAAGATATACAGTACAGAGTTTCAAAGGACGCAAAGATCCAATTAAGCTATCCAAAATAATTTTTGCTTACGCCAGAAGAAAAGTGAAATGTTTCTTTTCATTGTATTGCTGCTTTGATCTCAAAACCAATTTAAAGAATTGTGTCAGAGTGAATGTGCAACAAGACATTATTTTTAAGAGCCGATTCAGGTGTCTGGATCACTGTGATGGAGTGATACTGTACAATACACCAGCAAGGTATTATGGTATTTTGCTGCAATGCACTGCCTTTGGACTTTCACTGTATTTGCATTACTAAAAATGTATTTTTTTCCTTTAGAAGATGGATGAGTATTTTTTTTAAAGTCACAAAGAGCGTGCAAGAGAGTTTGTGTAATTTTATTTTTGTAATTTTAGTAATTTTTTAAAGCATTGTATGTTTACCTTTGTCAGTTACACAATAAATTAACTGTATATGTATATACTGTACACAGTGTTGGGGAAAGTTACTTTTAAAAGTAATGCATTACAATATTAAGTTACTCCGCAAAAAAGTCTACTGCTCACCCTTCACTTTTCAAATGCATAGAGAAGCTACGATAGCTGCCACAGAAAAAACATGTCATCCTCAGAGACAACTTAGTAAAAAAAGTTTGTCCATTAAGAGCTTATACGCACAAAAATCTGAACATTTTCCAGCAATCACTGGATGGCGTTGTTACACAAATTTGACGCTGTGAGAATGAAAGGGACATGTTTTTATATTGACCAAATTAAATGTGTTAATGTATCTTTTGGGCTCTATGGCAGGCAGGGTGGACAGATAAATACTCGACATGTTTAATCTGAGTGATTTCATAAGTTATTTACGCATGCCGGCTGTGTAAAAATGTTGCTTTGTTCCGCTATTTTGAATGGAAGCCAATGGAAGGTCTGCTTTTTATCCCCCAAAAAGGGGCGGTGACGAAATTTACAGTGAAGTTCCCGGATGTGCCGGTAGTCCGTATGAAGTAGACCCCGAAGCCGCCGCCAGGCGCCGCCATTTGCGCCATTTAGAAGTTCAGCCGCTATCAGCCAATAATTTCCTAAGCCAAATTGAGCCGCCAGCTGATAAAGTTTGGCTGAGCCGGCTAGAATTATTTGCAATCAAATAATAATTCTATCACATAGAGACATACACACACGGAATATAAACAATACACGGGATCCATTTTCCGATTGGTTTCATAACAGCACAGTCTTGTGCTCGCTCGTTGCTACAAAACACAGAGGGGTTGCAACCTGTGGAGGTCGCATATGCAGGCTGCATACGTCATCAAGCCTGGTTTATTTAAGTTAACTGAGCATTACATTCACAAGCCATACGCATATTACAACAATTTACGACTAACTTATAATAAGAATAAACTTTATAAATGTTGATATTTTGAAATAAGACAGTGTTGATGACGTAGGCAGCGTAAAAATGCGACCTCCGGAGGCAGTCTTTGGATTGGTAAATTAAAATTGCTTGTTTTCCCTACAGAAGAAGCGATGCATTAGTAACGTGCGCGTCACAACAATGCATTTCAAAAATAGACTGTGTTATTTTTTATTTTTGACCAATGCGCGCGACCAGCATCCACACAGGAAAAAGCTGCGCGTAAAATAACGTTTGTATGTCTGTTTCCGGGTGCTGTATGCAGCATGTTCATTTTTACTTTAATTTTGTATTGGAACTGCCATTTGGAATCGGTGAAGTCAAATATAGACGCGTTTCTTATTAGAGCCGCTTCTGGGAAGTCCGCGGCAGTATAACATTGACTAAAGTGGTCGCAATCAGGTCCGGTTGCGCCGCCACGCATATTTCTGCGAATGAGAGCAAGTAAAAGCAACAGAAAGTTTCTTTCTATCGGTCTCACATGCTGCTTGAACCTCAGAAGTAAAGAGACTTTTAAAAAGCTTGCCAGTAAAATCCATATCACACCAGCAATGACAAGGTAAGCTAACGTTGCTATGGTTACAGTCCAGATACATAATAGATTGCTAGGCTATTGCTATGCTATCTACCGTTTTATTACAAACAGCAACCAAAACTACAACGTAAAATTAGTGTAGACTTTTAAACATCAATGTTAAAAGTTTTTACCAACCTTTGTATGGGAACCTATATTCATTCATTCAACCCAGTGCATGCCAGGTTTGTGCTGTGGCTCTGAATTAAAAGTGAATTAAAGAATAGAAATGAAAAGAGGTTGCGTGTTTTGCCATGTTATTAGTCTATAAGTAGCATTATAGTGGGCTCTAGCTCTATTGTGTTTGGTTATGTGTACCATAATTTACCAGACTTTTACCAGATCATTTGTCTATGTTTATAATTCTGACAGTGATTGTTATTGTATTTTGGCATAAGTCTTCACTGTGCCTATTCAAAGCTCGAGGGCAAACACATAACTTCTAGATTTATAAGCAGCAATAAACTACATTTTAACATTTTATAATGCCTAGTCATACTTCTGTTATTTTGATGAAAGTAACTCAAAAGTAACGTAACTCATTACAGTTCAGAGACAGTAATATTGTAATGTGACTAATTACTTTCAAATTACAGTAATTTGTAATATATAATGTATTACACTTTGTAAGTAATTTTCCCAACACTGTTAATCAATATAACGTAGACATCTGTAGACATGTGGCAGCTTCAGCCATTTGCAGCTATGAAAAGTTTGGCGGCTGCAGCAGCCATTTAGGTTTCGGCTGAGCCGGCTAGCCAGCAAATAACTTCATCAGCCAGCCATTATTCTCAAAACAAACGGCTTCGGGGTCTAGTATGAAGAAGCATGGCGGCACAAAATGGCGACTTTCACGTATGGGACCCCATGTGCATGTAGATAAAAACGTCTTATTCTAAGGTAATAAAAACATAGCGGTTCAATATAAAAAGGTCTTTATATACCCCTAATGATATAGTTTTGTATATTTTTTTGCATTTCTGTCAAGAGATCCTTCTAAAAATTACACACTGCACCTTTAAGTTACTTTTGCCTTACTTTTTCTTACTTGGCTGAGGCTTGATCTTTTCAGGCCTTGCAGGTGTTTTTTATGATCGCAAAAATGTCAAGCTCTGGCCTGCCATCTCAGTTTCTGACTCAGACTGTTCCCGCTCAGGCGCACATAGTGCGTAATTCTACATTAATATGTTCAGTTTAATTTAGTACATTATTTTATTTTGAAATTGAATTAATTAAACTGAAAAGTAACTCGCATTACTTTTATAAAAAATGTAATGTGTACATTTATAAAGAAATGCATTACTTTACTCGTTACTTCAGAAAAGTATTATTACGTAATGCCCATTACTTGTAATGCGTTACCCCTTCCACTTGAGCAAGAGCAGGAAACTGGAGGATCTCTTATACCTAAAATGAAATCCTAATTTCAAATTTTAAAGAATATATATATATATATATATATATATATATATATATATATATATATATATATATATATATATACACACACACACACACACACACACACACACACACAAAATACAGGAAATATGTAAAAAAAAAAAATATCTGGCACTTAACACATCTTGAGCGTTTTTAAGCAGAATGAAGTAAAAATGTATTTAAAATTTGAAATTAGGATTAAAATTTTATTTAGGTATAAGAGATCCTGCAGTTTCCTGCTCTTGCTCAAGCGGAAGGGGAGTTTACCCTAAAAACTTGACAGATCAGTTTACATTTTTAAACAGTTTTTAATACTACATACACATTTCCTGTATTTTCTGGATGTATTATATTAAAAAGACTAAGAAACAATTATATATGACCACTATAACATTGCAAAAACAACAAATCTAGTAGCATGGTGGCCTAAGACTTTTGCACAGTACTGTATATTTATCGGTTTGTTAATGTCATTTTTAATTTACAATTTTACAATTAGCTTTATTGCATGACAGTTTTGGCAAGTTTTGGCAATGCTACTGCACAAATATGTGTTTCTTAGTTCTATTGGTAGAGAATTGCATCAGCAGCAATAAAGTCATGGGTTTAATGCCAGGATACATACAAATTAATATGCACTGTAAGTTGCTCTTAGTGATATCATCTGTCTAATGCCTGCATGTAAATGTTAACAGAATGCAATATTTGCCAGTAAAGTACTTAACCTAAAAAATTTAAACTCTAATAACTAAAAAATTCTAATGAGAGAATGCTGATATGTCTCTGTTTAGTGACATGAGATTTAAGTCATGTTGACTCAGCCTTTTAGTCTTTCACTGGAGGTACAACAGCTAAGGGCAGAGCGGCTCATTCAACAACTGGCCTTTTGTCACGAGGGACACTGTGTCTGTCTGTGTGCGAGTACAAAAGCACGAGTCAAGACACCTGCCTATACTAACATTCATCCAATGTGTCATCCGTAAATGCATGCGGGTGTATGCGAGTGCATCGGCCTCAAAGGCACTGCAGCATTTTCACTGGGTCACGAAAGAAAACAAAACTGCTGACAAAATGCTTGGATGAATAATTGAACACTTTCAAGAACAGTGGTGAGGGAGTAAGTCAAGTCGGATGAGAGAGAAAGAGACAGAGAGAAAGCACCAATCTGTGATCATTGATGATGGGATTTGACTAAAGTAATTGCTAATTTAAAAATAAAACAGGAACAATGACAGGTGTGATGTGTGGTTTCAGAGCTCAGAGAGATTATAAATGCTTGTGTATGTGTGTAAGTGTGTTACTCACAGTTCAATGGCTTTGTTCCACATGATAGTATATCCTGAGAGGGTAAATGACTCCACATTCACAATGTGGATGTTTCCTCGTTCTGAGCCGATATACAGCCATTTACTTTGGAAGGGCAGATGACAGAATGTTATCCTGTGAAAACAAGGATAAACAGAACATACTCTCAATTTACAGAATAAAACAACAGATTAGCTAAGGAAAAAACTTTAACATCTTAATTATATCTCCTACACATTAAATGGAAACCTGCTGCTTAGATTTTTTTATTAGAAACAGAACCAGTAATCTTATCCATCTCCAGATTCAGAAGAGATCACGCCAATGGCTCAAACTATACGAACGTTGCAATAATTTTGCAATAATAAGGTATTTTTGTTTTTCAGTGAACAAAGATAGCAAAATAAGATAAAACTGCTTGAGAAGCAAAACTTAATTAAAAACTTAATTAAACGTTATGTTCTTACCCTACTAGGGTAGTCAAAAGTCAGGAGATTAACTCGAGACACATTTCTGAAAACAAGTTTTAATGTCTTATTACGTAATTTGCATTTGCAAATAAACTCATTTTCATGTTTACTGGAGAACAAAGCACAATTTTTGCAATGACAACACTTTGCCGCAATAACAAAACTTTCAAAAGTATCCATGAGGAGTTTTATACACCCCTAATGCGTAAATCTTAATATAATTTTTGTTTCTATTTTAAGTTCTCCTAAGCTATTTTAGGAGACACTTTGAATAAATAAAGTCGATAAATAAAACAGGAAACACGGAACAAAACAAAGTGTTCCAGCCAATATACGACAAGAAGGATTTGGGGGTGGGGGTTGGGCGCACTCATGAAAGCACGGAAGGGAGAGGGAGGCGGAGGAGTTAGCTACGCTCCGTTTGTTTGAAAACAGTTCAAACATCAACAAAAAGTAACGTCACACAGATTCGCTTAGAGCGCCTTTAATCAATAGGCTTTAATCACGGAGTAAACAGGAGTTTCCTAAGCTATTAAAGAGCAATAAGGTTACTTAAAGGTGCAGTGTGTAAATTTTAGTGGCATTTAGTGGTGAGGTTGCAAATTGCAACCAACGGCTCAGCCCACTGCTCACCCCTCGCTTTTGAAATGCATAGAGAAGCTACAGTAGCCGCCACCAGAAAAACACGTCATCGTCGGAGAGTTTGTCCGTTCAGGGCTTCCGTAGAAATGTGGTGGTACCAAATGGCGACTTCCACGTAAGGGAACCCTCGTGCATGTAGATAAAAACTTCTCATTCTTAGGAATATAAAACATAACGATTCATGATAAAAAGGTCTTTATACACCCAAGATAATGTAGTTGTGTATATTATATTGCATTTCTGTCAAGAGATCCTCTAAAAATTACACACTGCACCTTTAAGTAACCCTGGTTCCATGAAATAACGAGAATGAGCATTGCGTCAGTAGCTGACGCTATGGGGGAAACTCCTGTTTACTCCATGATTGAAGCCTATTTAACGTCTCTTAAAATTACAGACAAAGGGCGTTTGAGCCTGCAAAAAGGGGCGGGGACTACGCGGGTCGAACGCTATAGTGAGCTATCAGGGCGCACTGTGAGTGTAATGATGATATAATTAAGCTATCAGGACCTGCGTTTGTAAGGCAGGAACGTCCAGGCTGTAAAATCTGACAAATGTAGAAGGCAAAGAGATTTAAATCCCTGTAGACCATGCCCATGATGGAGCAATACCTCACATGGAGTGGGTTTTAACACTGAGAGGGCACCGCTTGTTCAGGGAGGCATATGCTAATGAAATGGCTTAGACGATCCATTTAGATAGCCTCTGTTTAGTGACAGGCACACCCAATGACTGATCTCCGAAGCTTATGAACAGCTGATCTGACCTTTAAAAGGCGGCAAAATGGTTCGTGTACATTCTAAGGGCGTCTGCTGGGACTCTGAATGGTGTCAATAAGACTTTAGGAACGTACCGCGCCCTCTGTCTAAGGATCGCTTTGTTATCATTAGGACCGAACTCCAAACACGGAAGGTCTGTAGAGAAAGCGAGTAAATCACCAACTCGTTTAACCGATGCCAGCGTAAGGAGGAGAACGGTTTTAAACAAGAGGGCTCACAGGTTTGCCTCTTTGAGGGGCTCGAAGGGGGGGCTGCACAGCACTTTCAGGACCGTGGATAGATCCCAAAATGGTACCATGTGTGGTCGCGGCAGGTTTAGCGGTGTGATTTGCTGCTATAGCCGCCATGTACACTTTAAGTGTCCATCAGCTCCTGTACAATGAAGAGGATGGGCTCCACGCCACAATTTGCGGGATCTAGAATGTTTTCCCGGTTTTAAAATAAAGCACAGCAATGAGATTTGAGAGTGTTTTTCCTTTTTCAGGAAAAGTAATGAAAAAGTATCGGAATCGCAAAACAATCATTTTGGTACCGTGACAACACTACCTAGCACATGCAAATAGAGTACATACAGGGCCAGGATATTGACAATTACAATTGACAAATAAATTCCAGCCAAATATGTTTGCACGTAACTTTTGTTAATCTGTGCATAAAATTGCTTTGTTTGGAAAAGCCGGTGGAGTTCTGCTTGCTCAAACCAAATGCACTTTGCTGTGCATCCCTAAGGAACAGAAGTGCAGCAAGCAGAGTTACAGAAGTCAATGGCCGAGATTCTGTTTCAAAACGAGCAAATTACTGTCAAGGGATTTTCTAAAGGATTTAACTTTCGAAGCTCATATTTTTGTCAAACAAATGTATTTATAAAACTACTGGAGCAAATGTTATCATTTTAATAGGGATGTTTTCGTTGTTTGGCCGAATAAGTGAAAAGGCCGAAATTATTTGCAGAATAATGAGGACGTGATCAAAAAATGAGAAAGACATGGTGGCGGCGATCCTGGGTATTGTCTGCTGAATCCACAAGCACAGAGAATGTGGCCTGAGTTTTTCATGTTATTCGGCTTCGGCCAAGAATTTTTTGCATCCCTAAATTTTAATGAACAAAAGCCTACTTTGTTTTGGTGCTGTGTGGACGGCTTGCTTCTCACCTCTTTCACACAGCAACAAAAGTGCACACACACACACAGATCTGCACCCCACACTCCAGCACCTTGCAGCATTATGAATATAATCATGAGAAGAAAAGTGTTCAGAGAAATATCACAGATCAAACTCAACTCATTTTTTCCGTCTGTCTGTCAAACACACGCACATCAGATGGGTAAAGACAAAAATAAACAACATAACTGCTGACTACTTTCTATTTTTCTCTCTCTTAAAAAGCGGAAAACAAAAAAATGAGGAATGGAAACATTTAACAGCCATTCACAGAAAATACAAATACTCAGAAACCATCTCAGTGTTTGCCAACAAACCCTAAATCTATATTTCGCTGCATGGGGAGTTATTGACTGTGATTTCACAATGTAGGATATAGTGTGTTCCTGCATCAATATCATTATTGGTCCTGGAACAACATTTTTAGCAACCAGAGTTAAGTTTAGGGTCAATGTAAGATTTAAGACTTGATAAATGACTAAATGGGGGGAAAGTCGCAGAAAATGGCAGCGGTACAAGCGTTTACTTGCGCATGTTGCCAGATATTGCACATAAAAATCAGCAAACAAGAAAAATCCCATGATAAGCCATAATAAATCCAAATGCTTTACCTCAAAGACCAAAAATATTTGGGCCGGCCCATTCCCACTTTAATAACACCCAAAACTTGATTGCTTCATGTGGCACTTAAATGGTTAAGTGCCACAATAGTATGTAAGCTCAAAAAGATGTGGACATGGCAACACTGCAAGACAGCACTTTGTGAAGCAGCCTTTCAAATGCGTTCAACACACAACACCAAGACAGAGGTTTATTAAAATTGCAGTACATAATGCTGTAATTTTATTTTGGTCAAAGCAGTGAATGGTAACCATGCAAGACGACAGTTGCTATGGTTATTTCTGTGTCAATCATCGCATTTTCTGGAGTGAGTCCATACAGACATGGAACAAACATTTAGAGAATTTTAAGCTGAAGTGTGTACGTGCCATGTAATTGTTTATATGTTGTTTAATTGTGACTTTAGCATGTGATTTAGAGATATTATTAGGAACACCATACTAATACTGTGTTTGACCCCCTTTCGCCTTCAGAACTGCCTTAATTCTATGTGGCATTGATTCAACAAGGTGTTAAAAGCATCCTTTAGAAATGTTGGCCCGTATTGATAGGATAGCATCTTGCAGTTGATGGAGATTTGTGGGATGCACATCCAGTGCATGAAGCATCCGTTCCAACATTTTAGTACAGTGAACTCATTGTCATGTTCAAGAAACCAATTTGAAATGATTCGAGCTTTGTGACATGGTACATTATCCTGCTGGAAGTATAAAGGGATGGACATGGTCAGAAACAATGCTCAGGTAGGCCGAGGCATTTAAACGATGCCCAAATGGCACGAAGGGGCTTAAAGCGTGCCAAGAAAACATCCCCCACACCATTACACCACCACCACCAGCCTGCACAGTGGTAACAAGGCATGATGGATCCATGTTCTCAATCTGTTTACGCCAAATTCTGACTCTATCAGTAATGTAAAGAAATCAAGATTCATCAGACCAGGCAACATTTTCCAGTCTTCAATTGTCCAATTTTGATGAGCTCGTGGTGAGAAATTGAACAGGTGTTCCTAATAATCCTTTAGGTGAGTGTATATCAGCGTGATAAAAACTTTAAGGACCAAAACCATCTTTTGGAAAAGTTTTGGAAGTGTAAATAATTTTTTATTTAGGGCCAAGTCCCATTCGTTTGCATGGAGAGGGTGGGGTTTATGACTTGTACTGCAGCTAGCCACCAGGGGGCGATCAAAGAGCCAGCGGCTTCACTTTTCAAGATGTGTGAGATACACCCAGTTGCAAGACATTTAAAGACTGGTCATGTGATATCAATAAATCGCCAAGTAAATTTAGTGATCATATCAAAGCATAATAACACACACACACACACACACACACACACACACACACACACACACACACACACAGAGAGAGAGAAGCACGATCATTTCCGGTACCGTTTGCATAATTACATCTAATGATCCTTTGTTAATTCATTCATTCATTAACACAGGGCAAATTAAATCACATCTATCACTGTGTGTGATCACATAAAGAGAATTTAACAATGACATCAGCAAGGGCACATCAATTCCAGAATGACTAGATACAATTTCAGACACGGTTGGTGAGGACTAGACTTCGTTGTCTAAACCCTACCTTACTTGACCCTCACAGTAACAGTTTAACATTTTACTTTATGTGTGGATGGCTCAAATCATTTATGAATTCAATCTAGAAAGATGAATGTAATGTACCTTCATGTTGCTCTAAACTTTTATGAGTTTCCTTATTATGTTAAACACAATGAAGATATGTAAATAAATAAAGGTAAACACGCAGTTGACGGTAACCGTAGAATTAGTTTCTCCTACTATTAAAGTCAATGTGTACCTTCAACTATGTGGTTTCCATCATTTATAAAAAATATCTTCTTTTGTGTTTAACAGAATAAAGAAATTCATACAGGTTTATGTCAACATGAGTGTAAGTAAATGATGACAAATGTTTCATTTTTGGGTGAACTAACCACTAAATGCTTAATGAGTTCATGCTAAAATCAATATATAATATATAATCATATATATATTTGGTTTGGTATCTTTGCAAAGCTGATCCCAGTCTGAGACATTGTTGAGATAAGGTCAATTTAAAGGAATATTCCATTTTCTTAAAAGAAAAATTTACTAAAAGATAATTTACTCACGACCATGTCATCCAAAATGTTGATATCTTTCTTTGTTCAGTCGAGAAGAAATTATGTTTTTTGAGGAAAACATTGCAGGATTTTTCTCATTTTAATGGACTTTAATAGACACCAACAATTAATACTTAACTCAACACTTAACAGTTTTTTTCAACAGAGTTTCAAAGGACTATAAACAATCCCAAACGAGGCATAAGGGTCTTATCTAGCCAAAAGATTGTCATTTTTGACAATAAAAATAACAAATATACACTTTTAAAGCACAACTTCTCGTCTAGATCCGGTCGTGATGCGCTAGCGTGACCCCACGCAATACGTCATGACGTCAAGAGGTCACAGAAGACGAACACGAAACTCCGCCTCAGTGTTTACAAGTGTTGAGAAAGAGGACCGTTCCTACGTTGTTGTATGTCAACTTATACTAATTAATGTCTTTGTGTCAGTTTATTGTTAACAATGGTCAGCAAATGTGCATTTTATATATGTAACACGTGACCTCCCTACGTCACTACGCATTTACGTTAGGTTGCGCTGGACCGGACCTAGACGAAAGGTTGTGGTTTAAAAGAGCATATTTTTTATTTTTCTTGTCAAAAATGACAATCGTTTCGCTAGATAAGACCCTTATGCCTCGTAAAAAAATGTTTAGTGTTGAGTTATGTATTAAATGTTGGGCTCTATTAAAATGAGAAAAATCCTGCAATGTTTTCCTCAAAAAACATAATTTCTTCTCGACTGAACAAAGAAAGACATCAACATTTTGGATGACATTGTGGTGAGTAAATTATCTGGATTTTTCTTTTAAGAAAATAGAATATTCCTTTAAAATTACAATAGGGACGTACTATAAGATTAATTGTGAGATGTTAAAAAGATCTTATTTGTGCTTTTTGGCTATGCAGACCCATGCACAAAATCACTGCGACTGCACCACCATCTAACATACTTCATTGGTTGCTTTACTTGAACAACCAGGAAGTTATGAATGTGGTTTCGCACAAAACCGCACTCGGAGATATCACCAGCACTCAATGTGTTACACTGAGGTTTGTGTTTATGTATAGATGGCTTCTGTAACAGTGTGATAATGAGCTAAATGAGTGTATTAGCGTGACAGACGGATGCCCTGCACTCCTGACATTTGGCTTGCTCTTTACTGAGCCTTCCTGCAGGGATACACACATACACAAACAACCAAAGAGCAAATCCATTCACAAGCACTTTCTATTGGTTAGGGCACCATAATGGAGTGCAAGGTTGTTGCCAAGTTTTTCTCTAAAACACTGGGTCTAATCATTCATGCACACATATACATTACATACATTTAATTCACGATCATTATTGGATTATCATTATTAATCCATAAATCCATACATTTGTCATATATGTATGCAATAATGGCCCTAGAAACATCATATAAATCTATAGCTTTATGGCTCGATATGGGATAAATTAATAAAAAATACAACTGAACATGTGTAGCTTAACTGATAAAGCACTGCATTTGCAACGCAAATATCATCGGTTTGAATTCTTGAGAAAACAAATAAAAAAAAACTCATAAAAATGCATAGCTCAAATATAATTTACAGCGCTTTGGGTTGAAGAATCTGCCAAATGCATAAATGTAAATTGTGTAGTGTGAACCTACATAAAAGATGTCTAGTGATTTAGAAACTAGCTAATTTGGCTTTTAAACGATGTGCTCTCAAACGAGACTGCATCTTTCAGGGTTCCCACACCTTAGTTAATTTCAAATTCAATGACCTTTCAAGGACTTTCCAGGTCCAATACCCTCAAATTCAAGGACTAAATGTGGGAACACATTTCAAGTGAGAGCAAGGTTACATTGCGTTACCTTTTAAGATCCATTGTTACAGTTCCCTTTCAAGGGAACTCGCGCTGCATCGCTGCGGTGACACTTTGGGGACGCCTCCAGGGGTAAGTGCGTCTGAATGTGTATATCAAATTCAATCAATGGTGAGGCTTAATGACAAAGGCAGGGTGACGCAGGAAGTATATCGCTATCTGAAATATTGCCAAAGACGACGTTACAGGAACGCAGGAACTATGGCAAGGGAGACGCAGCATCTTGTTTCCTTCTCAGGGAACAACAGCTACATACGTAACCCGAGACGTTTCTATTTCATATTACGTTTTTATTTGTCAAACACAACTATGCAAAAAAGCATTTCGGTATGAATCAACATTCGCATACAGAAGATATAAGCATTTAAAGTGAACAGTTTAGCATGTGTGCTTAAAAAGTCTAGATTTTTTTATAGACCACGGCTGAAGGAGGAAAATTTAATGCGGATTTGTTCAGGTCTGAATACCTTTAACACTGGGTTCACTAAACAAAAACAACAAGACTCAAAATCAAGTGACACAATGTTACGGGCAAAGCTCCCATATAACACACAATTGACCAGCTGTTCATAACAACCAGAAAAAAATACAACATGGGAAAGGAACTTGCTTAAATTAGCATGTAATTCATTTCATTCTGTAAACGCTTACAAGGCAAACGTGCCGTGCTTAAATCAGTTGCATTATTTGTCTGTGTGAAACAGTTAATGTCTTGAGTGCAACACAAGCGTTTTAGTCAATGTGCAATAAAAGCATCTCTCAGAGACCTGAATGCGTTTTAATGTGGTACTTTTAACGTCTACTCGAGGAAACAGACAGACAAGGACGTTCTTTAACAGTCTGTTTCTCCTGATTTTCCCTTTCTGGATGTTGTAACATCCTCTGACAGCTTCTTGGATGTCAGATCATGTGATGGTCACAGTGTCCTGACAGCAGGTTCAACTCTGTTCCTCCCAAAAATAAAGCAGAATTCTTTCCCGACATGAGCTGGTGCTTGATCTTAAAGTGGTGAATGTTTTTAAAGATATCTAGTTGGATCCAAGAGCTCTTTAATATCGGAGCTGTTTCTCTTAGACAATGAGATTATATGGCAATCAAATTAAAGACATTTCTTAAATCATATGCTTATAATCACATGATTTACATTTTGCATTTATTAATTTGGCAGAGTATTAGAGCATAACGTCAAAGATAGTAAAAAAATTCCTGCTATATCACCCAGTATTACAATAAAAGCAGTGCTACCACACTAACATTGATTTGTAAAACCTTGATGGTTTGCTGCTTTAATAAATAGCTGGATTTTAATAGCTCGTCACAGAGACACTTCATTTGCACTCGGGGGCTTAGCTGCCTCATTGTTTCCTCAGGGACAAGCCACGTCGTGGCAGAAGACACTTTATAAATGTCACATCACTGACTATACCTATGCCCGCTGCCTCCTGTTTCTCAAATACACACATACAGACTTGTACACACACACACACACACACACACACACACACACACACACACACACACACACACACACACACACATAGTGTTTTTGGCAAGAACTTGACTGACCCTGAAATCCGCTGCTGGCGAGTTGTCGCTTTCATCAACAGAAGCAGTGCAGATTATAAGTGAAGGGCTGCCTCAGCTCTTATTAGAGTCAACAGCTGTCCAGCTCGAATCAGAAGGTTACAACCTCCCTGCTCTGATCTATAGCTGTGTGAGTGCGATTAAAGGTCTTAAAGTCTCCAAATCTTGCCAGAGAGTCCTGCAATGCTGACTGAAGTATCCCTAAGTTAAAAGGCATTTTTTCTTTTTAAGATACTGTTTCAAATAGCACCCCATTTTTTTGTGTTTTAAAGGAAGAGTCAAATTATAAAACAAAACATTTTATTCACAGAATAGAGTTGCTATCACAGATTTCTATTCCTTTTATGTATGCCTCAGCATTTACTAGGGATGTGCACGAATATTCGAATATTCGAATATTCGATCTGCAATAATTAGTCGAAAAATAAAAACACTATTCGAATTTTGAAAAAAAATTCGCGAAAGGTTGCTTTGATGGCAGTAAATGAAATGAATCTCTCATAAATCATGGGCACGCAAACTAAACAGCCACAGTTATAACTAAATGCATTGGGTGGCGCTGTGGCACCTGTGCATGTGATGATGTGCATTATTTGATGACTGGGGGTTGAAGAATGGCGTCGTCTAAAAATAAACGCAGCGGAGTCTGGAATTACTTTGATCAAAATGACCAACATGTCGTGTGCAAAATTTGTCAAATTGAATTGAGTTATCATAACAGCACCAGCACAATGAGGAGTCATATGAAATCCAAACACCAAACAGTCAATATTGACCAGTCAACCGAAGAAAGACAGCTCCCCATCACTGCTTTCACGACTGCAGGTAACGTTAGACCCATGTGTACCCCGGAGCGAGCCGAGAAGACCACTAATCTCATATCAAAAATGATCGCGAGAGATATGCTTCCTTTAAGTTTCGTTAAAGGAGACGGATTTAAGGAAGTCTTACACTTTCTTGAACCGGATTACAACCCTCCCTCACGGAAAACCATAACCGCGAGAATCGAGCTCCAATATGAATGCAAGGTTTCCGAACTCAAAACTACTTTAGGGAAAGTAGAGTTTGTGGCAATTACAACTGACAGTTGGACATCATTAACTACAGAGTCATATGTCACTATAACGTGTCATTTTATTGCTGATAGTAAGGTGAAAAGTTACGTTCTGCAAACCCGAGCTTTGGAAGAGCGACACTCCGCTGCCAACCTGGCGGAACATTTGAAAACGTCTGTGGAACAATGGGGCCTGGCCGGCAAAGTGGTCGCGTGCGTGCATGACAATGCTAGCAATATAGTTGCTGCAAACAGAGACGTTGACTGGGAATCTCTTTCTTGCTTCGCGCACACACTTCAGTTGGCCATTAATGATGGATTTAAAGCTGCGAGCATTAATAGACTCATTGGTGCATGTAGTAAACTTGTTGGACATTTCCATCATAGCACGATTGCCTCAAATGCACTGAAACAGAAACAAAGACAGCTGGAACTGCCATCGCATAAGCTTATGCAATACTGCAAAACGCGCTGGAATTCGGCTGCTGATATGCTTGCACGTTTGCATGAACAACGCTGGGCGATTACCGCTGTCCTCTCTGACAGGACCACAACAAAGCTAGCGGATGCTAAGACTCTGGAATTAATTGATGATCATTGGCAGACAATCGAGGAAATATTACCTGTTCTCCAGACCCTGAAAATTGCAACTGAAGCACTGGGTGGCGAAAACTACGTGTCTGTCTCCATGGTGTATCCACTTGTGCACAGCCTTCTATCCAGGTTTGTCTATAATTTAAATTAACGAATAAATGTAACTTATTACTCTATTCTAGTTAATTTGATTATGATCTATTTCTAATTATTCTATTGGGTTCTTTCGATTTAAAAATATGCATTTATAAAAAGGAATAAAACGTTAATTAATTTAGTCTAGTGAGTCAACGGCATGTTTTATCATTTATTTAAATGACTTACAAATTATATATAAATAAGCAATACTGAATAAGACTACAGGTCAATTTTCATATTAAGTTATTTAATCTGTATCTACAGACACCTTCAGGTGAGCGGTGAAGAATCTCAGAAAGTGAACGAGTTCAAAAACACAGTTGCAGCATCTCTCAAGCAACGAGTACACAACGCTAACTTGCAGAACGCAGGGAAAACCCCTCTTCTCGCGTCCGCTCTAGATCCTCGGCACAAACACCTCAGGTTCCTCGACGAAAACATGAGAGTAAGCGTAAGAGAAAAACTTTTTGAACAATATCAGAGCATTTCTTCTGATGTGATGGGTGCGGGTGGAGCCGTTGCCGCCGCTGCTGCTGATGAGGAGGATGAGCCTGTGCCTAGTCATCGGCGAAGGCTGAGCCTGTTCTTCGGCGAAGATTACAGTGAATCAAGCCGAGACGAGTGGGAACAGTTCTTGACGGAGCCGTGTATTCCACCAGATGAAGATCCCATAAATTGGTGGAAAGACAACACAAAGCGCTTCAAGAAACTTGGCCACTTAGCTCACCGTTATTTGTGTGTCCCTGCAACGTCTGTGCCGGCGGAGCGCGTTTTCTCTGCAGCCGGCCTTATTGTTAACAGACTAAGATGCCGACTTTCACCCGAGCATGTTGATATGCTTGTTTTTCTGAACAAGAACATGTAAAATAATAACGAAATAGCACTCAGACTTAGGCTAAACGTTCTGTAGCCTACAATAGCCTAATTTGAGCAGCCAGCTTTATTGCCGTTTTTTTGTGCGCTCGCTGCTCTGCGTTTAGTGCTTAAATGCTTATCTTGTATTTTTTATTCTTGCTCATGTGTCTTTATTTGTGCACACAATGTTTGCAATAATTGCACAAAGGTTGAAATGTATAAGCTTGTTAATATAGTTGTAGCCTTATAGGCTTGTTCAGAGATGTTCATACGTAACAAAACTGATGTTTGTTTGAAGTAACGTCTTTCTCAATAAACGTATTTAAATAAACGAATATTCGAATATTCGTTTTCTGTGAGCTCGAATATTCGAATGCAATATTTTTGAAAAATGCCCATCCCTAGCATTTACACCTTGTGTACACAACTACTTGTTATCATACGGTGTACTTAGCAATTGCTTAGTTGAACATAGACTGTAAAAAAAAAGATGGACGACGCCCATTCACTCTCTTCCATTGGTGAAAAGTGAAGCCGCCAGTGTCCCGATACTGCGCTAACATCTTGGGTCTGAGTCTGCGCAGTAGCGATTTCGGGACCAGTCCTGCGCAGTAGTGAGGAGGAAGTAAAGCCACAAAATCAAGGCCCCGCCCTCGCAGAATGGCATATCACAGCTGTCAATCATGATGTGACAGCACCGTTTTTATAGCGCTAAATAACTAACTAAAACAAACTTATTTTAAAAACACTTGAATTTACATCAGCGTGATAAAAACTACAGTAAATGACACAAAGCAGCTTCGGAAAAAAGATAATTGAAGTGTAATTAAATTGTTTAGTTGGTCTCAAGTCCAAAAACAAGACCAATAAGGGTGAGATGAACCCGAAACAAACCTACCTATATAGTGCCTCCTTAAAACAAGTCGATCACTTGATAAGGTAAACCACGACTCATAGGATTGTCCACATCACTACAACAAAGCTATCGAACCCCTCCCCCTTAAAAGCATCTCTCTGGATTTTTCCACTTATCTTTTTCCCCATTTGCCATTGCATTATTGTGTGCAAACACTATGACTACACATGCTGACTGCCTCCCTTTGCGCCCAACACAGAAACAGCTGGTGTGTTCGGAGCTGCACCTGGGTACCAACAGTGACTGGAAGAGAGGAAGCTGAACTGGAATGATAGGAGAGTGTGTGCGTAAAAATAGAGGTATCAGGTGTGGCTGCAGCCCCATAGACTCAATAAGATCAACGCAGACGCATGTGCGTTATTGATCTGTGTAAGCGATACATTACCACATATGTACAAACACATTCAGAGCATATTTATGTAGACAAAATAAACATGGCTAACCTCTCCTTGTTGAACTTGAGTGAGTGCAGTACAGCTGGTCTCTTCTGTCGCAGGTTCCATAGGTGAATACTATCATCGGCCAAAGCACTCACCAGCGCCCCCTATAAGAGAAAGAGAGAGTGAAGGTGCATGCAAGACAAGTTGAAAAAAATACATTTGGAAAAGAATTGATGGTGCAAAAATACACATACAGTACTGTGCAAAAGTCTTAGGCCACTACCACCAGACTTGTTGTTTTAGAAGTTTTAGTGTCCATCAATATTTATTTTTCAATCTATTTTATTAAGATACAAACAGATAATACAGGAAATATGTACAAAAAATTAAAAATATAATGCCCAATTGGCACTAAGGGGCCTAAAGTGTGCCAAGAAAACATCCCCCACACCATTACAACACCACCAGCAGCCTGCACAGTGGAAAGAAGGCATGATGGATCCATGTTCTCATTCTGTTTATGCCAAATTCTGACTCTTTTATCTGAATGTCTCAATAGAAATCGAGACTCATCAGACCAGGCAACATTTTTCCAGTCTTCAACTGTCCAATTTTGGTGAGCTTGTGCAAATTGTAGCCTCTTTTTCCGATTTGTAGTGGAGATGAGTGGTACACGGTGGGGTCTTCTGCTGTTGTAGGCCATCCTCCTCAAGGTTGTGCATGTTGTGGCTTCACAAATGCTTTGCTGCATACCTCGGTTGTAACCAGTGGTTATTTCAGTCAAAGTTGCTCTTTTATCAGCTTGAATCAGTCGGCCCATTCTCCTCTGACTTCTAGCATCAACAAGGCATTTTCGCCCACAAGACTGTCGCATACTGGATGATTTTACCTTTTCACACCATTCTTTGTAAACCCTAGAAATGGTTGTGCATGAAAATCCCAGTAACTGAACAAATTGTGAAATACTTAGACCGGCCTGTCTGGCACCAACAACCATGCCACGCTCAAAATTGCTTAAATCACATTTCTTTCCCATTCTGACATTCAGTTTGGAGTTCAGGAGATTGTCTTGACTAGGACCACACCCCTAAATGCATTGAAACAACTGCCATGTGATTGGTTAATTAGATATTTGCATTAATGAGAAATTGAACAGGTGTTCCTAATAATCCTTTAGGTGAGTGTATATGATCACAATAACATTGCAAAAACAACAAATCTTATTCTGGCATGATGGCCTAAGACTTTTGCACAGTACTGTATATAATGTATATACAAGGGATATAAAGGAGTTTTTTGCCTAAATAAGATCAAGATGCACTGCCCTGATTGGCTGACAGCTTTGTTGAAAGAATAGTTCCCGCCTATCTTACATTTATGCACATGGCATAACCTTTTTTGCCTTATAGTGCATTACAATGTATACATTTTAGCAGTATGTGTGTTCCCTGAGGATCAAACCCATGACATTTTGCACAGCTGCAGCGCATGAGCTACAGGAAAACTGAATTCTTGAATTCAAGTCTTGAATTTATTTAATTACAGACTTAACTCTTGCTTTCATCACTCAACAACACCAATTTTAAGTAAAATTTTTCAAAATGAACTTGAAATGACATTGACTATGAAGTGAAGTGAGTCAGGTATTCGTGAGATCTCAGCTTGGTTGAATAACAGGTGCACCTCTGTGCCCGCCACCATCATTAGAGTTTTTACGCAGCATTTGTTGACTAATGGTCCGAAAAGTTGACTATTAATAATAGCCATAAACAATAGTTAGCAGTAACAAATAACAGCTACACGAAATTGTATAATATAAAAGCATTATAAAATACATTTAAAAACATACACAGTCTTTGCTGTGTCTTGGTATTAATAAATTAAATGTTAATATAAAGGATTAGAGTGTTAAACAAGTCTTTCACATGCAATCATGTGCATAATATTAAAAAATATCCTCATGAAGTTACAGACACACACACACAAATAATCCAGTAGAGACAACATATTCATTCTGTAAACTTTCTGAAGGCTTGGAAGATTCTGGCTACAGTGGTGGGTGGTGAATATACAGTATGTGTGTGAGAGAAACCGAGCCGAGTGGAAAAATACATCGAAAGAGAGACAGTGTGGGTGGGATAGACAGAAGAAAGGAGGAGAGATGCTACCACAGAATATCTCCTTTCTATCTAGACACTGCCATATTCAGACCAAACACGCGCACACACATAAACACTGCATGTAAGAGACTGAATATAAAGCAGGGTTTGTGCTTTTCCTAGGTGTGTGTGTGTGTGTGTGTGTGTGTGTGTGTGTACATGTACAGGCTTTACTTAGTCTGCTGAGCCACAAACACACACATGCATACAACTATATGTAGAGTAATTCAGACCCATTAGCATGCACCAATTCTTATTTATTTATACATTTAAGCTAACAGGTAAATGATGAGTATTTTACGACCCATGGTTGAGTCAAAAATCGACAAACCTGACCGTTGGGTTAAATTAACCTAGAAAATGTCCATATTTGACCAAACCAATGTGTTGAAACAGCCAAGAATAAGTTAATTTATAACCCAACGGTTCGGTTTGCCCTTTTCTGACCCAAGCAGGATGAAACAACCCTGCATTTTTTTTTTACTTTAGTTAAGTGGACATCAAGATGTACAATTTATTTATAGCTGTTGATAGATAGATAGAACCAGGTCATTAATGTACAAATGGGCAGATTTATTAGAAACCAGTAAGTTCATTTTAAGCTATTAAATTAATTATAATTAGATTGCATATTAAAAAGTTAGTAATACAATTTCAATGAGCATAAAGGTCACCATAAAAACATTCAGGAAAGTTAAATAAATCTAAATATTGTCAGGGTCTTATGTCATGAAACATACAGTATCAACTAATTGTGACCCTGAAATTCAGATAAATAAGCTTTTTATTGATGTATAGTTTGTTAGCAAAGGACAATATTCAGTCGAATCCAGAATCTAAGGATGCAAAAAATCTAAATATTGAGAAAACATTTTTAAGTTGTCCAAATGAAGTCCTTAGCAACACTTATTACTTACTTATTAATGACAAATACTTTTTTTATATTTTTATGGTAGGAAATGTACTAAATATATTACATTTTTGGAATTAAAAAGAAATTTATAATTTTGACCAATACAATGTATTGTTGGCTATTGCTACAAATGAAGAGTTTGGTTCATAAAACGCGTTAAACAAATTTTTTTTTAAATAGTTAACGCCAAAATCAGGTCAGTATTAAAAAGTCAATTCTTCATTTTACGCAAAAATATCTGATATTTGCCGTGTTACTCTGTTTTTTTTCTTTTTTCCAAACCGCGATAAACACCAGTCTTCTTTCTCGGCAGAATGCAACAAATCCGCTTAACCAATCACAGCGCACCATTCGACGCATTGTAAACATTAATGCCGGCATTCACGGAATCATAGTTTACTTTGTACTTCGTGATCAACAAACAAACAAACAAACAAAAACAACATAGTAGTTTGGCATTGATAAACCTGTGGTGGTTTTCTGTGGTGGGGAAGAAACGTAAGCCATCAAAATCGAATAATTTTTGGGAGAGGCACTCTGGCGAAGGAAAAATGCTGGCTGTTGCTTGTTCTCACACGACAGCATCAAGCTTCTGTCATGCTAACACACTGACCCCAGGGGATCTTATAAAAAACGTTCCATTATTTTACTTGAAGTCAACAAAAATCGAGAAGGACCAAATTTTTTTTACAGCTGATCGCTGTGAAAAAAGTTCAGCGACGACGTTCCAAGGATGACAGCAACAATGACAGTGTTATAAATATGTCAAAGTAAGTGTTTTGATTAATGCCATTAATGTTTATTTTTTCATCAGTTCATACCACTAGTCAACTAAATAAATATAACATGGCAAAGATGAATGCACATTTATATATTGATTCAATTGATCAATAGCATTTAAAAAAAAAAAATATATTTTTATAATAAATCTTTGAAAATCAAATTATGGATTTGAATTTTTAATGGTATTATATAATCTAAAGAGGCTATGTGATAGTTTTTAACAGATAATAGTTGTTTTCATCTTGTCACTTTCTAGGTATAGAAAACACATTTTTACCCAAATAAGTCAAAATGGATTTATTGCGTTTTGGAACCAAACTCTTCAAATATATCCATGCTATTTATGACTGGTTTTGTGGTTACAACAAATCATGATGCAATAAAGCTGAGGTCAAGGTTTATTCCCAGTGCACACACATACTGATAATATGCTTTATACTTTTCCTGTGCATGTACAGTAAATAAATCATTTTTACACTAAGGAATACTATCTACGCACCGGCTTAGTGTAAGAGATTCCTGTGGTCTCAGCTGTTGGCAACACTCTAGGGAGATAATGCTAATATCTGCCTCTACTGTAGGGTCCCCCCAGGGCCACTCTGGAGGACAAGAGGGTATATGGCAGCAAAGGCTTAGAGTTAAGGGATCATCTAAGCCCCTTGAGGCTTCATCCTGGATTATTTAAACAGCCTCTTGGAGCTCCAGGGATATTGGCTCTTAGCATGGGGCTGTGCGGGACACGGGAACAGAGGAAAAAATAGAAACGCTCACCTCATTTATGAGAAACTGTAGCTGGATGACGGCTGCTCCGCTCTCATGCTGACAGTAACACTCCACACCGGGTCGGCCGAATCTGAAAGGGTACCGAGTTAAGGAGAGAACCAGGAATAGAAGACAGTATGACTGAAAAAAAAATCACTGTCCTTATGAAATCTTGTATCTCCAAATTCACTTATAGACTAGAAATGGAAAAACAAGCACTTTTTAAAGATACATTCCACTTTTTTTAAAAATATGCTCATTTCCAGCTCCCATAGAGTTAAACATTTGATTCTTACTGTTTTGGAATCCATTCAGCTGATCTCCGGGTCTGGCGCTAGCAATTTTAACATAGCTTAGCACAATCCATTGAATCTGATTAGTCCATTAGCATCATGCTAAAAATAACCAAATAGTTTCAAAAATTTCCTATTTAAAACTTGACACTTCTGTAGTTACATCGTGTACTAAGACCGATGGAAAAATAAAAGCTGCGATTTTCTAGACAGATATGGCTAGTAGGAACTATACTCTCATTCTGGCGTAATAATCAAGGACTTTGCTGATGTAACATGGCTGCAGGAGGCACAATGATATTAAGCACTGCCTGAAAATAGTCCCCTTGGTTACTTTTTCATGGCAGGGGACTATTTTCGGGCAGTGCGTAATATCACTATGCCTGCTGCAGATATGTTACGGCAGCAAAGTCCTTGACTCCTATGCCAGAATGAGTGTGTATAGTTCCTAGCCATATCTGCCTAAAAAAACGCAACTTTTCATTTTCCGTCGGTCTTAGTCAAGGCCGCCTTAATGCACGGGCTTACCTGGGCTGAAGCCCAGGGGCCTCCCAAGTTCAAGGGCCTCCCAAGTTTGCGTTCATGATGAGCTGAAAAGGTCATATTGTTTTATAACTTGTCAGGTTTTCTGTCAATCACTCTAATTGCACGTTACATGGCTGCTTAACGTGAAATAAAATGTCAGACGTAACATATTTTTTATTCCGCGTAATGTAATTAATTGCGCGTTGTCAACTTGACATTCCTGCACGTTAGACTGAGTGAGACAGAGAAACGGGAAATAATCCACCAACAAATGAAAGAGTAATTTCTGAAATTTCATAATAAGCACTAGTGAGGTGCAGGTCTCTCTCTCTTTCGTGCGCTCGCTCGCTCGTTCGCTCTCTGTGCTCGTTCAGCTCTCTGGCATGCAGAAGTCTCTCCAAACGTGCACAAGAAACTGTGTCGCTAAATTAAGAAAGGAGTTCCCGCACATAATGCTGTTAGTTGTTATAAAGTTTAAGTTCACTCGCGTTTATATCAGTGACGCGTGCGCAGCTGGAGAGATGTTTGACGCGACGTTAGCTCACAGTACACACATCTGTTGGTTTAGAAAGATGAGAAAGAGACGGAACGGTAAAGGTGCAAAAGAGCGACAAGACCATCTCAAATGATCATCCCCTGATAGCACCATTATAATCTCATTATCTAAAGATCTTATATACAGGTATGTTCCCTGTCTGTCTTGTGCATATTCATACTTGGTCGTTTTACATGCTTATGTATGCCTACATACTAAATACAATGCATACTTCAATATCTTCAATAGCCTACAAAATAAATAACTGATTAAAAAACAAGATTCTGTCTATAAAGACTTATCTTTTGTTATCATTAATGCATTTAAAAAGATTCGGTCTATAAAAACGTATCTTTTGTTATCATTAATGCATTTTCACTTTAAAACTAACCTTAACTTATTATATTTTTAAAACTGTGGTGAGCATTTAGTTAGTGAGTGGCAATTTTCTGCAAACTAGTATATTCCAAAAACTAAATAAACATAAAGCTTATAAACATATAAACTTTCACACATTTTGGTTTTATTATCACCACAAGTTGCTGTGTGTGGTTGTTAAAGTGTCTTGTGTTTATGCTCAAGTGGACTCAGTGATATGTTAATAACAATATTATGGTGTTTTCTGGCTCAAAGAGGGAAAACTCACTGTTGTATGTCTCGAAAGAAACTAATGCATTTTGTAATGTAGATTACCTAGATATTACACTAAAAAAAAAAGAGACTATTAATCGAGGGGAAGGGGGGCCTACAAAACCTCTTAGCCCCGGGGCCTCACATTAGGTTAAGGCGGCCCTGGTCTTAGTACACAATGTAACTACAGAAGAGTCAAGTTTTAAATAGAAAAAATATCGAAACTCTTTGGTTGTTTTTTTAGGGGTGATGCTAATGGTCTAATCAGATTCAATGAACCGTGCCAAGCCATGCCAAATAGTGCCAGCGCCAGACCCGGAGACCAGCCGGACGGACCCCAAAACGGCAAGAATCAAACGCTCAACTCCAGGAGAGCCGGAAAATGAGCACATTTATCAAAAAAGTGGTGTCCCTTTAATACTTTGTCAGTGGGTTTTGCAAATATCCCATCAATACAAACATAAAGGGTGATCAATAAAAATGATATGAAAAAAACACAATATACTTACATAAACTCATGCAGGACATCTCATGGCCGTGTCACTCACACGTTTTAAGTTCTTTATAGGCAATAATTTAGGACATTTTATGAGTACTGCTCTAGTACAACGCATGTCAGTCACTGTTCACCCTCTGTGGGCAACATACAAGTTAATTTCCTCTGCCAATCCCTCAGGCCCAGCTACTGGCAATAAAATCTGTCATTCACTGTCAAAAAGCTAATGAATGAGAACAGACTGCATGTATCACTTCACATGCTGCATGTCATCTTAAAATGTTAAACTTCATGTTCTCCCTTTATCAGGACTGAAGTCTCAAAAACTCGCTGTAATCTTTGGTTATCAACAGGGAATTCAACGCACAAGTGGTCTCTACATTGACAGAGCTCACAATGAGAGGGGCCAATTACAGCTCTTTGTACAAAAAGCAATCATTAACACAGTGATTATCCAACCCTATGCCACCAAAACGACATACATACCCCTTGCAGCCTACATTTAGACATCAATCCTTGAATTTGAAATGTTGGCTCAAAATACAACCAAGACAAAGTTAATTACTTTAAGTTCTCTAATTACTTATTATATGACCAATACTATTCCCTCTCTGTGTCTGTGTCTGTGTCTGTGTGTGTGTGTGTGTGTGTGTGTGTGTGTGTGTGTGTGTGTTGTAGAGATACAATTTAATGATAACCTCTACTGGGAGCCACAGTCATTTTCCACGGCAAGAAAAGATGAAGAGATAGAGAAAGGTGGGGGTGCAAAACGAATATGTGCGTATATAATCAGAACGGGAGAGAGAAACAATTAAAACAGATTAAATGGCTAATCGCTGGAGCTCAAACTGTTGGCAATGAGACCAGGGTGCAGACAGGAGTACACAAGCATGAATAATGATGTATGTAATGGGGTCTTACACTGGGGAGGGTTATGAACACAAGCACGACCTGCCTGAGGTTTCTGTGAGGGTATTTAGACAGAAAAGCTTTATAGAGAGTGTGTTAGAGAGCCAGAAAAAAACAATGCAGATATGTGACCCTGCCTGTTAAAACCCAGGCATTTACGGCTTTCTATATAAAATCATCCTACAGAACATATATGTGAAAATATAACCTTGATATTGTTAATATTGACTGAGTAAGGCCATGTTAAAGATTGTAATCAATAATTGATATCAAACTTTGATGTTCCATACTCATTCTTAGATTATGAGACTTAGCCTGGATTGCATAGACAGGGTACATTTTTGCTCATCTTCCATTCATGAACTGGGATTTGAATTGGAAAGACAGTATAGCATTAAACTAAACAGCAATTTCTCCAGAGATAATGTATTAAACGGGGGCGGCCATAAATAATTAATATGTAATGTCTCTGGAAACGCCTTATATTTTATGTGCATGAATCATGATAACATGTTTGAAGTTATTTATGAAAAAGAAAATGTATTATTTATGTGGAATTTAATGTATAGTTTCACATGTGAGACCCTGGACCACAAAACCAATAAGAAGTAGCACAGGTATATTTTTATAAGTAGCCAACAATATATGAAGAGTTTGGTTCCAAAACGCAATAAATCCATTTTGACAAATTTTGGTAAAAACGTGTTTTCTATACCAAGAAAGTGACAAGATGAAAACAACTATTTTCTGTTACAAACTTTCACATAGCATCTTTAGGTTATAAAAACATAAAAAAATCAAATCCATAAGTTGATTTTCAAAGATTTATTATAAAAACGGATAATTTTTTCCACAAAATGCAATAAATCCATGACAAGTTTTTATTCAAAATGCTATAAATCTATTGAATCAATAGCCTATATAAATGTGCATTCATCTTTGCCATGTTATATTCATTTAGTTGACTAGTTGTACACACTAATTAAAAATATAAACATTAATGTCATTAATCAAAACACTTACTTTGTCATATTAAGATCACTGTCATTGCGGTTACTTGACGTCCTCGCTTAACGTCTTTCACAGAGATCAGCTGTAAAATGTTTTGGTCCTGCTCGATTTTCGTTGACTTTGAGTAAAATTATGGAAAGTTTTTCATAAGATCCTCTGGGGTCAATGTGTTAGCATGAGAAGCTTGCTGTCGGGAGAACAAGCACCCGTCTCCCGAGTGCCTCTCGGGGAAAATATTAGATGCTGATGGCTTACGTTTCTTTCCCATCACAGAAAACCATCACAGGTTTAGCGATGCAATTAAAGTATTATTTTGTTTTGTTTGTTGATCACGAAGTACAAAGTAGATGAGGAAAACTAGGACTCCGTGGACTCAGCGCGTCCGCCATTGTTTGTTTACATTGCGTGACTGGTGGGCTGTAATATCAGAAATGGAGTTATTGCGTTCTGTAAAAAAGGAGCAGTGGCGTTTATCGCATTTTGGGAAAAAAGGGAGAAAAGATGACAGAATAACACGGCGGATATTAGATTTTGCGTAAAATTAAGAATGTACTGTTAACTACTGACCTGATATAATACTGATTTTGGCAGGAACTCATTTTTTTCAAAAATGGCGTTTATCGCGTTTTGGAACCAAACTCTTCATATCTTCATATTGTATGGGTCAAAATTATTGTTTTTATGCCAACAATCATTAGGATATTAGGTAAAGATCTTGTTTCATGAAATTATTTTGAAAGTGTCCTACCTTGAATATATATATATATAATGCATTTGTCATTAGTAATATATGTTGTTATGGACTTCAGTTGGACAACTTTAAAGGCAATTTTCTCATTATTATTATTATTTATTTTTTTTGCACCCTTAGATTGGAGATTTTCAGATATTTATATCTCAGTCAAATATTGTCCTAACAAACCATACATCAAAATAAATTAAATTAAAAACAAAATGTACCCTTATGGTCCAAGGTCACAGTTTCTTTGAACGTCTTCACATGTATTTCTCAGAAATCTATTCTATTTTAAAGGAAAACACCACCGTTTTTCAATATTTTTCTATGTTCTTAGCTCAACTTAGACAAATTAATACATACCGATCTTTTTTCAATGCATGCACTTAATCTTTGTACAGCGTGTCATGAATGTGTTAGCATTTAGCCTAGCCCCATTCATTCCTTAGGTACCAAACAGGGATGAATTTAGAAGCCTCCAAACACTTCCATGTTTTCCCTATTTAAAGACTGTTACATGAGTAGTTACAAGAACAAAATAAAACGTGGCTATTTTTTAAGCGGATAAAAATGAGAACTATATTGTATGGCGGAAGAGCACTTACTTTGCACCACTTTGACCTTGGTGCGCAGTAACATCATTACTCCTGACTACTCCCCTTCTCGCCCAAACTTCCTTCAATATTACCGCTTAAAAAAAATCGCCACGTTTTATTTTGCGCCACCATACTTAGTTGTGTAACCACTCGTCTTTAAATAGAGAAAACATGGAAGCGCCCGGCGGCCCCAAATATCATCCCTGCTTGGATCCCAAGGAATGAATGGGGCTAGGCTAAATGCTAACACATCCACGACATGCTGTGCAAAGATTAAGTGCACGCATTGAACAAAGATCGGTATGTATTAATTCGTCTAAGTTGAGGTAAGAACATAGTAAAATATTGAAAAACACTGGTGTTTTACTTTCATGCTGCTACCCTAAATTAAAATTCAAAATACAGTACATATAAAAAAATGTCAAAATGCATTATTGATTTACTTCTGAGTGATTAAACATCAGCACGTCATTATTCTATTATTCAATACTCAACCCAAGATAAACGAACAAAGAAACAAAATTACTAGCTCAACAAATACAGAGTGCTTTGAGAAATGACACAATTTCGGCTGCGTTCCAAAGTTGCGGCACTGTACTTGAGTGCATCATTCTTCACCTAGAGGAAGCCCGTACAGTCATTCAGTGGCTGATCTCGTCCATCCATCACAGACACTCTGAAGTGACGGGTATGGAAGATACCAGGGGATATTGTGTGTGCGGATATAGACGCGCCTTGAATCTCATACATCCACCGTGCACCTGTGTCCACCTACTTTGTACACCGGTGCTCAATCATGTAATGAGGTAATAACACACAGGGGAGTTGGCTGATATGGTCAGGTCAGGGGCAATCGGTGTGGGGCAAAAATGACAGAACCTAGCAGAAAATACAAAAACAAATCAAATCGATTCACTAAGTGAATCAGACTGGTTCAGACATTACATACCCATAAAAATAAAATAAATAAAAAAAATCACAGAAGTAATCTCTTTAATATCTCACTTATTTCTCCTTGACATCAGTAAGATTAAATGGAGAGCGAATGGAAACTTTTGTATATATCCCCCAATAGCGGCTCATGACTGCTCATCGGAGGGCTGCAAATTCAAAATATGTGTTCGGAGTGACGTGTGTTGCTTGCGTTTTCAAAATATGTGTTTGTTGCGTCATGTAAACCATGTGCATCACATGTTTTGTCAAAATAAGTGCCTGCTGTATAGGCGTTAAAAACTGTTTATGATAAAAGAGACGCCCACGTTCACAAAATACACACAAGACACTCACTTAACATTAATTATATATGAGATTATGCGAGTATCTGGCAAACGCGAGTGTCTCTTTATCATAAACCCTTTAGACGCATCTGCAGCAGACACTTTTTTTGACAAGACACATGATGCACATAGGTTCACTTGACGCACAGAACAAATTTTGAAAAAAGGAACCACACACATGACGGGCTACATACATGTTGTGACTAACTTCGCATCAAGCGCCCTCAAAAAAAGAAGTCACCGGCTGCCACTGATATCGCCTGCATCTCATTTCATAAATGTCTTCATTAGAATAGGAAACAAAATCTCAACAATTTCACAAACTGAGCTCAGATTTGCCAAGTTTGCAATAAAAAAATAAGAACTAGGGCTGTGCGATAAAGCTAAAATGTTTATCATCGATATAATGTGTTATATCATTAAATAGTGATAATTATTAATAGAATTTATTAAGCTTTTTAAAGAATGACAAATAGAAAAAAGTTTTAATTTGACCACTGTATGTTTTATTTACACATTTTATTAAGGCAAACAATAAACAATTTTAGTTTAGCAGTACAAAAAAATTTGTATCTTGCATAAAGATTAAATTGGTGTTAAATAAACTCTATAAATGCTCTCTCTGGAGCATTTTCGTCACCATAATGTTTGATTCCCGTTTCTTGTTGTTTGTTATAAACTTTGCTTGTAATGGTGGATCGGCTACTTTTCTTCAACTAAATTTTTTAATCTACTGTAAACTTTGCCAATTCGGTATGGCCTGGTACAGTAATAATTTGAATAAGAAATCATTCGTATTGCGTACACCGACACATACACTGTGTCGAAAGTTTTTTTTCTATCGTTTCCGATAAAGGTGTATCGGTGGTACATATCCATATTGTTTTTTCACCCAGCCCTAATATGAACTCAAAAATTCTGCATCACATTTACCCAAATCCAGATAATTTCACCTTTTACTGTAAAACATATGGCACTTAATTTTTTTTAAGAATAATCAACTTAGATTTACAAGTCATTTCAACTTATATAGTTTATCTTGACTGGTGATGAGTTGCTGTAACTTATAAAATAAAGTTAAAATAACTAAATTCAACTTAATTTTAGAAGTTACAGTAACAATGTAAGTGCGATTTTTTTTTACAATGTATATACAAATCTACATTCAATTTATAGCTCCATGCTGTTAAAGCAACACTATGTAGTTTCCATGTAAAAATGACTTACAGCTCCCCCATGTGGTTGAAAAGTGCAACAGTGCCTGGTATCAGACACTCTTCTGCAAGCAGGGGGAGGGGCGGGGCTGTGTTTCCTACCCTCCACCGCCACTTTCAGAGTGTGCTTGTAACAGCTAGGAGGCTGCTCAGGTTGCAGCAACAGTACAATTTGTCCAGTTAAAAGTTGTTATATCACTAAAATAATTTTGGAGACATTATTTAAAGGTAAAAAAAACTACATAGTGTTGCTTTAATGTATTTTAACAATTGTCTTTCTATTGTATTTCTCCTGAGCAATTTGAACAGAAACATCTTAGACTAAGATCATTTATAAATGAAAATCATAAAAAGCATTCATAAAATATCCTGAGCTACAGTATTAAAAGAGCAAAATCTGAGCAATAAAAATCTGCCGGTATAACAGAGAAAACAAAAGAAGAGTTTGAGTATTGGCTTAGCTTGCTCAACTGTAAAATACATAAACACAAGTAGAAGAAAACCAATAATGTGTGTTTGCATGCATGCATGCGTGCGTGCGTGCGTGTCAACCCCACTATCTCAGTCATCATGCTTGCTGATAAAAATGGGCTAAAGGAAGGACTAAAAGCTATAAGAGTGAAGCAGCCTAGAGGGTCAATAGTGACGTTTATCCAGCTCTGACGTCAACAGTGTTCAGTCAAACTTTACTGTAACACAGACAACACAAACAACACACAAACACACACACACATCCTCACAAAATTACAGTGATGTAAGCTTTTTCTTTATGAAATGCATACTCTCTTTCCAATGCTCCTGGGAATGATTAATTTGTCTAATATGCTTTCTAAATAAATAAACTCCGGGGACACACGTTTGATTTATTGGGAACCCAAACAATTAAAGTTGCAAGTGCTGCGGCTGTCGCTGCAACGCCCCGCCTTCACCTTGGGCGCGCTCCAGTGCACATACGCCCTCGAACAAGGCACTCTGCAGATACAGTTGACATGCGACAGGCTCTATTAAAACATCCTATACTCAGCAGCGCTGCAAAAAAAGGCTAACATGTGACTGGAAATGATTCATTTTAATACACTTATGCTTTGCTGTTTTTCCAAAGCTGCCCTACCCTAGAAATTTGCATACAAGGCTCTGCATCTTGGCTTTCGTCCATGTTATATCTTATGCAGCTTTTACAGTACAGTATGCAAACCTGTATTAGATGAATTAAGTATGATGGCTTGAGCTTCACAGACGTGCTTTAAAAGACACAAAACAACTGACCAAAAGTGATTTGTATAAAACAGTCCTTGTATCTATGCATTCACCCCTCTATACGTAAAGATCTGGAATTTAGTGCATGTACGGATAGAGGATGTTAGACGTGTTTTGAAGAAACAGATTAAAACAGTATACTAGTGTATGCTGGAGGACTAAGAAACAAAACAGTGCTTTGTTCATCATTAAAAGCTCTCTCGCTGTAGGTGGGTGTGATGGGCCAGAGACTATTAATGACCCTGTTCTTAAGGCTAAATTTAGATTCACCGTTCATCACTCACAGATGATGTAAACCCTCTAAACCACAAAAAACACAAGAGTTAAGAAGCTTGTTAGACGAGAAGATGTGGAGCTATAGCATATTCTCTTGTAGCCTGAAGTGATGTGCATTACAAGTTCATGTGCTAGATTAGAGTCCATGACGTGCATGCTCAGGTCTGAGCAAGAGTCCAAGATAGTATAGTCTATTGGCACAACCCTAGTGCCCATATAAGGACTTCCACTGTAAATCCTGCACTTAAAGTGACACTTCACCGATTTGCAGTAAGCTTCGTATCTTTAGAACCCCAGTCATGTTTTTGAATGGTCGTGCATCATTCCCTCAGTTTCCCCTGAGACGGGAGAAATACAGATTTCAGTTTTGCACTTCCTTCTTTCAATGATGTAAAAATCGTCATTTTGCATCATTGAAAGTATGAACTGCTGTATCGTTGTCAATGGTGAAAAACTACAGACACTCATTCCTCCTTTTTCCAAGGTGGGGGATATGCGTGGGACCCACTCAGGCTACAGACCTATTACAAATAAGTGGGTTGGACTTACGAAAATATACGAACACAGACGGGGAAAAAAACGATCAGCTGCCAACTTTGTGCTAAGCTAAGTTAACAGACGTTGTGGAGTGAGCCAGACTTCATGTCACAATAATAGCGGAAGGTAATCGATATGATATGGAAGAGGGTGATTTCGCAAGCGTGATGCTCTAAACCGCTGTTAATGGCACCTTTATGAGCCACAATACAGCAAAGAACTGAGGCAGATGGAAGAACAGAAGCCCGAGGAGTAGGCCGGAGCCTGGACTTCGGCTGCTTAGAGGAGCCCGGGGAAGGCGCCGCAACCTTCGGCCTCTGCTGCGTAGAGAAGCCCGGACTGGCTCGAGCTTGGACGGACTAGTAGTGGCTGTACTCTCGCTGTGTGCTTTCTGTAAAACATTTCCGCATCAGATCAGGATATGGACGTTTGTTTGGTCAATGTTCCTGGGCAAGAAGAGTTAGTTTGCGTGTGTTTATTTCACAAAGATTTTCGGCTTACGAGCACAAGCGCTGAGCCAGCGCGTCTGTGGCATATACATATTGTGCGGTGGATGCGTTTGTGTGCAGGATGCGGCATTTTCTTCTTTAGGAATATACATGTTTGGCCAAGCACTCTCAAAAACAAATCAGAAACTGAATGAAGCTTGCTCCTACCCAAGTTTCGTACCATATATGGACAGCGGCGTCCTGGATACATATTTTAGAATCCTAAACTGGAAGCGACAACCAAAGCCTGCAGGGATAAACGGACGTCTGACTATAAAGTGAGTGTTTCTATTTTCTTTGTTATACTAACGTGGCATTTATGTACACAATAGCATATCTGAGCGGTGTTCCGATTAAAGGGAGTGGCTTGTAGAGCTGTGCATTGTGGGAGTTGTAGTTTTCCATACAAATGTGCCCTAAAGTCACGTTCTGTCTTTTCTCTGTCAAATAGGTACAAAATTCTAAATTTATGTTACATTTTGACTACAAATATGACCGACTTTCAATAAAGATGAATGTTTCTACCGATGAAATTTCCCTTTAAATTGCCCATAAAAAAGCAAGATTGTTAGGTACGAATCTTTTATGTTCGAAAACTGCTTTTTGAAACTTTGCCTATGTTTAGCATGAAATAGCTTTAAACCCCTCTTTAAGCTCAAAAGCAAGGTTATCCAGCTATAAGACTCTTCTTTTGAAAGCTGAAAGAGTTTCACACCAGTGTGATTAATTTCATTTATACGAGCGTGTGAAATACATCCAGACTCTACAGCGCATATCAAATTTATTTTTTGTTTAAGATGAACAGAAGAAGACAGAATCGATGGCATTGAAAGAGAGGGGGGAGAGAGAGAATCACTATGTATTGTAAATGAAACTGGATATTGCTACCCATGGGGAGCAAGGAAAGACATTCTAAACTCTAAATCAATCAACATTTAAACGTTCGGCGTATGATGTTGTGTCTGATACTGCAATAGGAGTCTTACACTTACATCTGTCATTGTGGCTGTTTGATAAATATTTGCATTGAAGGTGTCCTATTAAAACGCACTGCGGGGAAAATGAGACAGGTGACTGCCATACACATTTTCCTGGAAAACGAAGAAATCAAACATACACGTCTAAGCTTCAAATCTTTCACAAAGAGGATTATGCAAGTAGAGGATGGCAAGATAGTAGTAAAAAGGGGAGGGGGAAAATAAATCGAAAAGCATTTCCCCTCTATATTTAATAAATAATGCATGAGGCTAACTGGGAGTGGGCACACACATTTACCTTTGTTAATATTTTAAACAGCCAAAATGCCAGAGGGCAGGTTATATCAGCTAAGCTTTATCAACCAGATTGTTATAGCCACAATTGATTGCGCAATCCCTACACAAAGCATAAATGCACGGAGGGATGTAGTGTAGATGCTTAACTGAAAGATGTTGTTTTTGCTATTAAAGGAATAGTCTACTCATTTTCAATATTAAAATATGTTATTACCTTAACTAAGAATTGTTGATACATCCCTCTATCATCTGTGTGCGTGCACGTAAGCGCTGGAGCGCGCTGCGACGCTTTGATAGCATTTAGCTTAGCCCCATTCATTCAATGGTACCAATCAGAGATAAAGTTAGAAGTGACCAAACACATCAACGTTTTTCCTATTTAAAACGAGGATTTAAAAGAGGAACTATATTTTATGGCGTAATAGCACTTTTGGGAGAACTTCGACTCGCCTGAAAAGTCCGCTCCCCTTCTCACTCTCATAATGGGAGAGGGAGGGTGTTACTGCGCCGAGTCGAAGTACTCCCATAAGTGCTATTACGCCATACAATATAGTTCCTCTTTTAAATCCGCTTAGAAAAGCGCTACGTTTTATTTTGTACCACCAAACTTGCTCGTATAACTACTCGTCTTAAATAGGAAAAACGTTGATGTGTTTGGTCACTTCTAACTTTATCTCTAAATGGTACCATTGAATGAATGGGGCTAAGCTAAATGCTATCGAAGCGTCGCAGCGCGCTCCAGCGCTTACATGCACGCATACAGATGATAGAGGGATGTATCAACAATTCTTAGTTAAGGTAATAACATAGTTTAATATTGAAAATGAGTAGACTATTCCTTTAAGGAGACTGATTTACAGTTCAATTTGTGCATGTGAGGGAACTGTTACATAAGCCACCTGATCTCATTCTCAATCTGTTAAAAGTGATTGGTTAAAAGACTACTAAAAACTAAAAAGACTCCTGTGTGAGATCCTTTTATCCATGAAGATGATGTAAATTGTGTGAAACAACATACAGTTCCGACAGTAAGCTAAACAACTTAGCATTTCCTTCACATTTCATGCTGTTACTGTCAAGCTCAGTGGTAGTGCAAAAGGTAATGGGCTCGAATCCAGGGAACACACATGATGACAAAAATGAGTACCTTGTAATGCACTTTAAAAGTGTCTGCCAATAAACGTTGGAGGATTTTAGTTACCCATTAAAGCTACTGAAATACAAATAAACCAAGTAAAAAATCCTATAAGAATCACAGTAACCAAGCACATAAATGCTTATTCTATTCCTAGCGCACACATACATACAGCAAGATTATTCGCCAAGGCCAAATTGCCACTTCAACAAGGTTATGATGCAATGCACGTACAATAAAGGCTAATGGCTAATATTTCACTTTTAATTTAACAAATGCAAGGTCAACCCCCATCAAGAGACTTCACTATATGGCTCTTCCCGACGCTATCTGTCCAAGGACACACACAGCCAAGTACGGCACACACACACAGCCAAGAATTCCAACAGTGGAGCAATTCCCAAGGTACGGTGCTGATAAGCCAAACATTATAAGACTGGTAGAGAGGAAGAGAAGGTGAGTACGAAAGACAAATAGAGAGATTGCAGAGATAGATGTACACAGTGATGTAGTAAGAGGGGAAACGAAAGAGAAAAATGAATAAAAATAAGAAAGTATAAAGGAAGATAGGAACAGGACAAAATGTCCTTAGGTGTTACAAGGAATGCACTTCGCTTGTTTGGAAAGTCTGACTGAAAATGGGCATATGGAAAAAAAATCTGGCTTTGGTTAAGCAGCTGTTGCACGGCTCAAAAGCATACTGTATTCGATTGTATTAGTGAGTGGGATCTTACAGAAGCCATTTATTGGGTAAGCAGGCAAATGAATGCGTGGGTTTGATGAATCTGTCCCATCAGTACAACCAAAACTGCAATGGGTAGATGAACAGTTACAATATAAATGCACCTGACTACAGACGATTAAAATATGCGCAATCCTTCACTTTTCAATTAGCGATAATATCGTCGAAGTAGTTTGGTGGATGATGTACAGCAGCAGGGACGACAAAGTGATAAAAGCGTTATTCTCCATGTCAGTCAGAGCTTCTGTCCAATCCTTATCCATTCCACACTGAAACTCACTGGACCAAAACCCTCACATTTACCTAAAATGACACTTCACTCAACTTTTTTTTTTTTTTAAATATGCTAATTTTCCGGCTTCCCTAGAGTTACACATTAGATTTTTACCTTTTTGGAATGCATTCAGCTGATCTCCGGGTCTGGCGCTACCACTTTTAGCATAGCTTAGCATAATCCATTGAATCTGATTAGACCATTAGCATTGCGCTAAAAATATCCAAGGAGTTTGGATATTTTTCCTATTTAAAACTTGACTCTTCTGTAGTTACATTGTGTACTTAGACTGACAGAAAATTAAAAGTTGCGATTTTCTAGGCAGATATGGCTAGGAACTGTACCTTTATTCTGGCATAATAATCAAGGACTTTGCTGGAAATAGTCCCCTTAGTAACTTTCAATGGCAGAGGACTATTCTTGGGCACTGCGTAATATCACCTCCTGCAGACGTGTTACGGCAGCAAAGTCCTTTATTATTACGGCAAAATGAGAGTATAGTTCCTAGACATATCTGCCTGTAAAATCGCAACTTTTAATTTTCTTTCAGTCTTAGTACACGATGTAACTACAGAAGATTCAAGTTTTAAATAGGAAAAATATCGAAACTCTTTGGTTATTTTTTGCGCGATGCTAATGGTCTAACCAGATTCAATGGATTATGCTAAGCTATGCTAAAAGTGCTAGTGCCAGACCCAGAGACCAGCTGAATGGATCCCAAAACCGTAAACATCAAATGTTCAAATCTACGGGAGATGGAAAATGAGCATTTTTTTCAAAAAAAAGTGGAGTTTGCCTTTAAGAAGTGATTGGTTGTGAAAGCCGAGAACAAGAAAATAAAACCATACAGCGGTGATATAGCACCACTATAGCACCAGATATGTAAGGGATAATGTAGAGGCAGCCGGTAGTTATTGGGAAATAAGCCCCGACAGTGTGATCAGGACCCGACGCGAAGCGGAGGGTCTTGTATCACACTGAAGGGGCTTATTTCCCAATAACTACCGGCTGCCTCTACATTATCCCGCTTATTACACGGCTACTTGCCACATAAGAAAAAAAACTGGACATGAATATGAATTTTAAACATTTTATTGGCATATTTGTTTTAAATTAACATTTTTATCCTTCCGCGAAACTTTGCACAGATGAATAAAATGATCGTAATACCTTATTAAGATCCGCTGCTTCATACTTGTCTCTCTCCATTTTTTCTCTTTTAGCCAGTCTTTGAGAAGTTTTAATGCCCATTCTGTATTTTTGTGTGTGTTGGCTTCGTAGCTGTCATGCTCTATTTTGTCAAGTTCAGTCTCAGTAAGCTGTCTGTCTCTTGTCGTGGTTGTCCAGTGTTTGTCACAAGATGGCGCCAAACAGACAGTAATCTTTATTGATCTTTATTGGCGCGGAGCGATTTCACTCGTGCAAGTAGTCCGGCTATGCGTTATTAATTTGGAGCGGTTATTATTTGAAAAGAACGAACCTGCAAATGTCTCAACTGACCAATCAGAATCAAGCATTCCAGAGAGCCGTGTAATAAGGTTCTATATAGCACAATAGGGTTCTACACAGGTACTACATAAGTACTAAAATGGTTCCCCTATGATTACAAGCCAGTGAATTACTTTTAGTGCTATTTAGCACCATTTGTTTTGTGTAGTGCAGACAGTGCTTATCACATGCTTATTACATGGCTTTTACCTCATAAGTAAGGGAAGGAGCATTAAATATTGTTTTTAAAATATTTTATTTGCTTCTTTTTTTAATGACCTTCTTTGAGAAAAACACATTTACTTTTGGTTTTAAGATAAGACAAGACGTTCAAATGTCACAAACACACTATTTGGTTTATCCATTTGTAAATATAATGCCAGACATGTTATGAAAAACATAATTTATTTAATTTGTGTAATATTACACTGTACCTGTCAAAATAATTAGCAGCATCCGGGTTACCATGTGTTATTAGTTTTGAGTGGTAGTTCGAACCTTGGAATTTCGTGACTGGCCAATCAGAATCAACCATTTAAGAGAGCCATGAAATAAAGCAACATAAGCAAAGCAGGACTGACTGAGGGTGAGGACCTTTTAACATAATAATAACAAAGAAGGGAAATCTCCAAGAATTACAGAAAAGTTTGCTCAAAAAAAAAGAGTGAGAGAGAGAGACCAAGTCACTTTTGAAAGATTACGAATTGTTGCTGACCCCTCTCAACAAGCCCGGGGGTGAATCATAAGCTAGCACAGTTGTGCGCTAGTGCACTGACCCATAATACCTCCGTCTCTCTCACCAGATTCTAGAGTATTCCCGTCAAGGACAAAGTCTCAGTGTGAAGCCAGCAGTGCGACTCTGCCTTTCCCTCTATCCATGAGTCAGCACGGTGCCTGGACGCGAAACATCCTTCAACACAAATGAAGAAATACTGCACTACCAGTTATTTCCTGTTCTGTATTTTAACCACGTCGTCTTTGGTTCTTTTCATTGAGAAGTTTAAAAACTTTGTCCGAGAACAACAGAACTGATAAGTTTCGATAACCCAGGGGTAATTTTGATTCCTACATGGCTATTTCTGGGCTGATTCTGGTGAAAAATGGCCATTTATTTTCATGAGCCGAGAAAGAAACCGTGGAGAGCGGAGAAAAGAGAATATTGGGCCAATCCATCATACTCACAATATACTACTGCGCCTTTATTTTATTTTAGATTATATCAAACAGATACCACAAATGTGAGTGTATGACTTGTACTGTATGCTTTTTTCCTTAAAAAGTCATAAGATTACTTTGTGCGAGAAACCAAATGAAATGAAAGTACTTCCTAAATTGTAAATATTGGCGATATGGCGATAAGTACAGTAAATCATTTTTACATTAAGTTCTTGTTACACTGTAAACAAAAGTGCAATTGAATAAAAAAATGCAATCCGATGTAATGCTGTAAAGAATCTGCTTCTGCATCTTGCTTAAACTGTTCGCATAAGCCACAAAATCTTTTATTTGCAATTTTACAACCGCCCTCCACCCGCAATCTTTTCATCTTCACCCCAATTACCATCGACGTAAACGTGAAAGAGAGAATAAGTTGTTTGCCTCTGGAAAAGAAGTGAGACACCGCTGAAGGCTGCATGAATTCCAAAAGCTTCCTCTGAGGTGCAGAGCGGTTCCCCGCAGCTGACAGGGGTTAAGTGCGTTTTTCAAGAACATGAGCGTATCGCTTCTAGAAATGAGAGGTGCACCGCTGGGATGGGAATATTTTCATTGTTAACCAGTGAGATTTTATCACCGAGCTCTTATAAAACACATGCGAGGGCTCGCTCGATGCCACCTGACGATATCCTCGCATGTCACCTATGTGGCATTTCCGCCAACACAAATTACAGTGAGTGACGGTGTCCCAATCGTCTTGACCTTTAATGTGCTCGTTCTTCTGCCATATCGCATTAGACAGCGTGTCTGCATCTGAACCTCCGTGGGGTGAAACATATGGACACCGCTGTGTATAATATCATTAGCTTCTCGTCAACCCACACCAGCGGTCCTCTCCAACACCTTGAACACACACCACGTGGACTAATGGTGATGGATGAGATGAGGATGTGAAAATGAGAGGTGCAGCAGCAGCATTATGCAGATTATATACAGAACATATAGGCACACAAGTAGAAAAGACAAGTAGCGGACCACAGACAGACAGATGACAAAGATTAATAGACAAACAGGCAACAAAGACAGACAGATGGAGAAGAGAGATAGACATACAAATAGAGACAGACAAATGAAAAAAAACAAACAGGTGACTAAGGGACAGATCACACCAAACGTGTTTATGGCAGTTGCAGGCACCTTTTTTTGAATGATTTTCTATGGGCAGTGAGCGTTATGTGCGCTGTTTTTTGCCACATGCCACACCACACGTTTTTGAAGGAGTGCTCAGAGCGGAAAAGCGTCCAACCTCATTCGCGGTCTTCCATTGTCTGCACTAAGGCAGACAGAAAGATGGCAAAGACAGACAGGTTACTGTCAGCTTTTTGTCTTTCTTGCCCAGATGACAAAGACAGATAAGCGAAAAAGACAGACAGGTGACAAAAGCAGACAGACAGATGACAAAGACAGACAGGCGACAAAGGCAGACAGGCTGATGGCAAAAACAGACAGGTGACTGTCAGCTTTCTGTATTTCTTGTCCATATGAAAAAGACAGACAGGCGACAAAGACAGAAAAGTGACAAAAGCAGACAGACAGATGACAAAGATAGACAGGCAACAAAGGCAGACAGACAGATGACAGAGACAGACAGGCAACAAAGGCAGACAGACAGATGACAGAGACAGACAGGCGACAAAGGCAGACAGACAGATGACAAAGACAGACAGGCGACAAAGGCAGACAGACAGATGACAAAGACAGACAGGCGACAAAGGCAGACAGACAGATGACAAAGGTAGACAGATGACACAGACAGACAGGCAACAAAGCCACCAGACAGACAGATGACACAGACAAACAGGCGACAAAGGCAGATGACACAGACAGACAGACAGACAGGTGACAAAGGCAGACAGGCAACAAAGGCAGACAGGCAGATGACAAAGGCAGACAGACACATGACAAAGGCAGACAGACAGGTGACAAAGGCAGACAGACAGGTGACAAAGACAGACAGACAGATGACAAAAACAGACAGACAGATGACAAAGGCAGACAGACAGATGACACAAACAGACAGATGACACAGACAGACAGATGACACAGACAGACAAGCGACAAAGGCAGACAGACTGACAGACAGATGACAAAGACAGACAGGCGACAAAGGCAGATGACACAGACAGACAGACAGATAGACAGGCAACAAAGGCAGACAGGCAACAAAGGCAGACAGACAGATGACAAAGACAGACAGACAGATGACAAAGGCAGACAGACACATGACAAAGGCAGACAGACAGATGACAAAGGCAGACAGACAGATGACACAAACAGACAGATGACACAGACAGACAGATGACACAGACAGACAGGCGACAAAGGCAGACAGACTGACAGACAGATGACAAAGACAGACAGGTGACAAAAGCAGACAGACAGGCAACAAAAGCAGACAGACAGTTGACAAAGACAGACAGCCAACAAAAGCAGAGGAGACAGATGACACAGACAGACAGGCGACAAAGTCAGACAGACAGATGACAAAGACAGACAGGTGACAAAGGCAGACAGACAGATGATACAGACAGACAGGCAACAAAGGCAGACAGACAGATGATACAGACAGACAGGCAACAAAGGCAGACAGACAGATGACACAGACAGACAGGTGACAAAGGCAGACAGACAGATGACACAGACAGACAGGCAACAAAGGCAGACAGGCAGATGGCAAAGACAGACAGGCGACAAAGGCAGACAGACAGATGACAAAGACAGACAGGCAACAAAGGCAAACAGACAGATGACAAAGACAGACAGGCGACAAAGGCAGACAGACAGATGATACAGACAGACAGGTGACTGTTAGCTTTCTGTCTTTCTTGTCCAGATGACAAATACAAACAGGCGACAAAGACAGACAGACAGATGACAAAACAGACAGGCAACAAAGGCAGACAGACAAATGGTGAGAGATACAGACAGACAGACGAAAAAGACAAGCGACTAAGGCACACAGATAGATGGCAAAGACAGACAGGTGACAGGCAGACAGACAGGCAGATAGAAAGACAAAGAGCTGACAAAGTCAGACAAACAGCTGACAGAGACAGACAAACAGACATGACAAAGACAGACAGGAAACAAATAGACAAGCAATATACAGACAGACAGATGACAAAGACAGACAGGTGACAAAAGCAGACAGTCAGATGGCAAAAACAGAGAGGCAACAAAGTCAGACAGACAGCTTACAAAGATAGACAGACAAGTTATATGATATGTGAACTTATATAACAGCTATACATATTGTACATGTTGGAACACAAAGAGTCAAAGCGGCTGGATTCTGCTTTTGAAAGATTGGACCCAGCTTGACGTCAATGAAAACCCTACACATTCTCTCTTCCAGAAACCCCAGTTTACACGAATGTGTGCATTATGTAAATGTTGTTGTGTTGTGTGCAATGTCACATGAGCCCAGAGCTAAAGCTGATGGGCTAGAAGATGGGAGCACAACCCCCCGCCAACCTCTAATCTCCCTCCATGCTCTCTCTGTCACATATCTCTCTCTTTGGCGCCACAACTTCCTTTTACTATAAATCCATTTGGCTTCCTTGAATACGTGTATGGTGTGTCCCCTGGTAATGCTCTGACCTTCATCCTCAATGTACGTCCTCCAAGGATATCAGCTATTTGACTCGGAAACATCTGAGACACGCTGCTCTAAAAGCACAGCCACGCCCCTTCAGCGCTCTGCCCTCCCAAAGCTCCTCCAGCCTTTGTCCATAAACCTCAGTGTGACAGTTTGATTGGCGATACAAAACACAGCTGTTTATTAAACCCTCAGGACATACAGCGAGCAGCAAAGAGGAGATCTGAAATCTTTTTAATGATCACAGAATGAATCTGCCACTGTTCTTAATATCACATCCCATCTACAGCCACCTTGTTGTTTGGTACTATACAGTAGGTAACATTACGTGCGAATGAAAACAGTTGGGACTTCAAATCTAAAATCATTTCTGGGTTCAAATCTAATTTAAACCTAAAAATAAACTTGGCTGTATGGATGATGAGTGAGAAATACTTGAGGGATTCTGCTCTATTTCAAGGTCGATAATCAAATAAACAAACCTGTGACATTGTTAACATATAAAAGTCAGATGCTTTGCTTTTATTTCAGCTGAAGATGAATAAAAAATGCTCTCCGAAACTTCCTGAGATCATACTGGGCTAATAATCAGAATAGCAGCATGGTTGCGAGAATCATACTGCTTTAACACAAGTGCTATAAATATGTTCAGTAAGAGATAGTCTACATCCAGCCAGATGTTATTAATAAATAAACCCTTACAGCCGTGGTTCTTAAATTGGGGGCGCAATATTGTGCCATGGGCCAGATATATGACATTTTTTTAAATACATGAATTTGTCATAATTTCTGTGTAACGTTACATTTATAATTTATTTTGAAATATTAAAGATGTGAATGGGTTATACTGAAAAGGCAATAATATCACCATTTATTAAATATTAAATTTTTTTCATTTTCTATTTCGCTTCTATCTTAGTCTATGTCTTCTTTCTGCTTGTTCTAAAATTATTAGGTTTACATACTTAAAAAAAATAATAATAATAATATATATATATATATATATATATATATATATATATATATATATATATATATATATATATATATATATATATATTATATATACAGTTGCAATCAGAAATATTCAACCCCCTCACCTCAAAAAACATTATAGTGATGTTGATAAAAAAAATAATAAAAATCTCTTGGAATGTTAAATATTTTGGAAATCTTCTTATACCCAAGGCCCTTCAGATGTGATGAAATAATCTCCTCTCTTAGCTTTTGTGGAAGCTCCTTTGTCTTTCCCATGATTGCAACTCACCTTGAAGACCTTGATGGTTGGGATTTATATATGCATCACAGAAGCAAATGAAGGATCGTTATAGAGTTCCTAAAGGCTTAATGATGTTTCAGCTCCACTTCAGGCCATAAAAACTGTCAGAAAGCTTTAAAAATAACAATATTATATAGGGGTTGAATAATTGTGACATGGCTATCTTAACAAAATATACTATTACACACAAATACTACATAAAACATTTTTTGTTTTGATGTTATGCCTCACTTAACTCATAAAAACTCATCCAAAGTAGAATCCCGCACCTTGAAAATATTTTTTTTTATAAATCCTTAAAACTCTTTGGGGGTTGAATATTTCTGATTGCAACTGTATATGTTTACAATGGTCCGCAAATTTGCATTTTATATATAACATGACCTCCCTACGTCACTACGCATTTACGTTAGGTTGCGCTGGACCGGACTTAGACGAAAAGTTGTGGTTTAAAAGAGCATACTGTTTATTTTTCTTGTCAAAAATGACAATCGATTCGCTAGACCATTATGCCTCGTTTGGGATCATTTATAGACCTTTAAAACTCCGTTGAAAAAAACTGTTAAGTGTTGAGTTAAGTATTAAATGTTGGGCTCTATTAAAGTCCATTAAAATGAGAAAAATCCTGCAATGTTTTCCTCAAAAAACATAATTTCTTCTCGACTGAACAAAGAAAGACATCAACATTTTGGATGACATGGTGGTGAGTAAATTATTTATTAAACTACTGCCCCACTACTTTATTTATGACAAGTCACTTGATTGGTGGACAAAAAAGAAGCAAGGGCAACACTGTCATGGCCGCAACCTTCTTAAAACTATTGCCATAAATCCATCCACGTCATTAAGTTTAAAATTTCCTGCTTGCCAGGTAATGGGAACTACATACGCACCTAACAACCTCTCTAGTGCAAGGAAATGTCAGAGCTGCGCGTATTACAAGTTCAGGTGCTAGAAGGAGTCCATGATTCCGCATTCAGGTCCAAGCAAGAGTCCACATGCATGTGAGAAGAAACCCGCACGCATTACAAGATCTCTCGCGCAAAGTAAAGCCCACAAACCCTCTCATGCGAGGAAAGCATGCAATGCGCATGTTAATGTAAAACAATGATGATAATAATAATAACTATCGCCAACTATTGTCATGAAAGCCCGCTATTAGTGATATGTCTGACGATTGTCGATACACGATACTTGTAGATGTTTTCATCGCTAAAAGGGAGTTTGGGAACTAGTGATAGACTGATATATCGGGCCGATTTTTGCGAGTTTTATGTGTATCGGCATTGGCGGATATGTGGCTACTCTGTTTGCAGATAGTATTTTCACACATTTTTTACCGACAGAGTGTTGGAAGCCGCAAGCGACTGCAGGTCATGTCACTAAAAACAAGCAACCTTTCCATGACAACATCGAAAGCTCGGCCTAACAGCTGATCATAGCTGGACAAAGCGAGTTTTTATTTCTCATCTCTATATATATTTGTAGTAGTAAAGTGCTAGAAATCAATATCCTTTGCTGATAGTTCCTCGTCATTGTGAAGGGCGCACTTCATGGTTCCATAGCACCCTCACCTGTTTTTACTATTTGTTAAATAGTTTTTTTTTAAGATCAATAAATGTTAGTTTTTTAAATTGAGACTTGTAACATGTGGCATCATCATTCTGTTATTTTTATGATGTAAATTGAGTGAGCAAAAGCAGTATCGGCTCCAAATATTGGCTCAAGAAAATCGGCAGCCTTTATCGGTCATCGGCTAAAGCTGATGAAACAAAAATCGGTATCGGCACAAAAAAATCCATATCGGTCGATCCCTACTGGGAACTTACAGCAAAACACAGATGACAACAGGTTTACTCGAGACAGCGCAAGCTAGCATGAAGGTAAAGTTAATCTTTTACATTATAGGAATGGCACTGGTAGTGACGATTCTCTCAGACCAATCAGTGATCTACAGTGTTTTCATGTCACGTTTTGGTCAGCTCGGGTCGCTTGGAACCCCGACCGAGGTGGTACTAAAAAAAGTAAACCCCCAAAAGTAAGCTGACCCGACCAGACCCAAACCAAACCGTTAGGTACTATGCAATGGAAAAGCAGCATTATTCACATATATCAGGTGCCAAGCCATTTAAACTTTTAATCTATAAAAAAATTTACGTAACGTCATGAAAATGCTATAAGAAACATTAAACCAATGGGAAACATTGGGAAAACACTTCACACCGCCATTGCAGAGCTGTCACTTCTTGCCACCGGTTGGGAACGTCATCTCTGTTTGCAAACACGCAAATGGTCTATAGATCCTCCTAAAATGTACACACTGCACCTTTAATTCTTCAATACAAAGGGCAAGAAAGGTGAGATGAGCTTTGCTCACACACACACACACACACACACACACACACACACACACACACACACACACACACACACACACACACACACACACACAAGTTTCATAAAGCACAGTGTGCAACTTTTGGGAGGTGCATTAAAAATGCATCGCTCTGCAGCAACTGCTATGGAGTAACAGGAAGACTCCTGAATTCTATTGATATCTCTGTGCATAAGCAAAAACATCTCTGATGAGAGAAACCCAGCACACAAAGCAATTATATAAAAGCAACCACACATAACATCCTACCGACGACTCACTCAGAAGACCCTAGCAACCTCTAAGCAACACCCTAACAACCACTTACAACATCCAAGCACCGCTGCGTTTGCACAAGCAGGCGGCACTTAGATTTACTGAAGAAAGTATAAAAAAATTAGCTTTCTAATTCTCGATAAACACCTGACAAGTGGCTGGGCCTTGTATTTATATATGTCTCTCTGTGTAGGTGTTTGTCCTGTCATAGGAGGCCGCTGTTCGGCATACGTGGCCAAAAAAACCTGCATGTGGGAGGTTGCAGAAAAAGCAACACTTGGACCAGAAACCCTGTCTGAACTGTGACACACACACACAGACACACAAAATGCCACCCACATCTCACTTTCTATTGCAAGTGACAAAATTCTGAATACCAAAATAGCTGCCCTTCTGTTTTCAATTCTCTCCATCTCTCTCTTTATCTCTGTGTACATTTGACATCACAGCCTATTCAGCAGTCTGAACCAATCAGACGTCAACACAAACATCCCTGTGGCCACGAACAAATCATACAGGTTCTGCATGAATGTATGCACATATCTGAGAGCGAGATATGTCAGTCGTGTGCCTCAATGAGCATTAACAAAACAATGATTCATCACCTTACATGAGTACCTCTCTCTGCATCTTCCAATAGGGTCTCTTTATATGTGTGATGTCATAACGGCAGTAAAACAGTGCTGCCAGCACTGGTCAGGAATTAACATCACAGTCAGCTCCATCTATCGCATCTATATGTGTGTGTATGTGTCATATGGGGGAGGGGAGTTGCGGCATTGCGCTAGCACTAATCATGTTGTTTTCACTTATAACAGCACAATATAGCAAATAATCCAAAGTTGCAACAAATGTCCTTATTGTAGAAGATATCCAATAGAAAATCTCCTTACACTTGCTTAACTAGTCATTTCAGCAACAACCCAGAGAATGTATTTGCAACGTGTGTACTAATTTGCACAACACCTTGCACACGTTACTGTCTTTGATTAATCCATCCATTATATTATGTGGGGGCGCAGGAGGGCTGGAGCCTGTCCCAGCATCTCGGGCCACAGGGAGGTTATGTCCTGGATAGATGCCAGGTAATCGCACATACATTTACATTACATTTACATTTTATGCATTTGGCAGAGGCTTTTATACAAAACGACCTAAAGTGCATTTAAGGTATGCATTTTGTTAGTATGTGTCTTCCTTGAGGATCGAACCCATGACCTTTGCGCTGCTAACACAGGAACACACATTCCCAATTGCTGTTAAAGGATTAGTAAATTTTCTTAAAAAAAATCCAGATAATTTACTCACCACCATGTCATCCAAAATGTTGATGTCCTCCTTTGTTCAGACGAGAAGAAATTATGTTTTTTGAGGAACACATTTCAGGATTTTTCTCATTTTAATGGACTTTAATGGACCCCAACACGTAACAGATTTAATGCAGTTTAAACTTGCAGTTTCAAATAACTCTAAACGATCTCAAACGAGGCATAAGGGTCTTATCTAGCGAAACGATTGTCATTTTTGACAAGAAAAATAAAAAATATGCACTTTTAAACCACAACTTCTCGTCTATCTCCGGTCGTGTGACACGTCAGCGCGACCTCACGTAATACGTCATCACGTCAATAGGTCACGGATGACAAATGCGAAACTACGCCCCAGTGTTTACAAGTGCGGAGAAAGAGGACTGTTCCGACGTTGTTGTGTGTCGAATGATACTAATTAATGTTTTTGTGTCCGTTTATTGTTTGAAATGGTCCACAAATGTGCGTTTCATATACGTAACACGTGACCTTTCCACAGCATTACGCAATAACGTGAGGTCGTGCTGGTGCGTCACAGGACCGGAGATAGATGAGAAGTTGTGGTTTAAAAGTGCATATTTTTTATTTTTCTTGTCAAAAATGACAATTGTTTCGCTAGATAAGACCCTTATGCCTCGTTTGGGATCGTTTAGAGTCCTTTGAAACTGCAAGTTTAAACTGCATTAAATCTGTTACGTGTTGGGGTCCATTAAAGTCCATTAAAATTTGAAAAATCCTGAAATGTTTTCCTCAAAAAACATAATTTCTTCTCAACTGAACAAAGAAAGACATCAACATTTTGGATCACATGGCGGTGAGTAAATTATCTAGATTTTTTTTAGGAAAATTGACTAATCCTTTAATGTTATCTGAAAAATATAAAGTATGATTCCCTAAGCTCATCACATTTTGTGCCTGACACTGTAATTTATAGATTTGTCACAGTACCTATATATCCTCAACAAACACAAACAAAGAAAACACAATGAAAGCAGATTAGACATCTGGAGCAGAACCACGAGGACATGAGCCACAAATCCCAAAGAGTAGACTGAGATTGTTCAGGAGGCAGGATGACTCCCAGATCCTACTAAATATAACTCAATTGTATGGCACAGCAATTTTCCTAAATACTGACATACATTTGAAGAATAAGGTCATGAACTTTGAGTGAGCTCTATTCTATTCTATACTCCCTTTTTTTAGAAATCACAGAGCGATGAACGAGATGAACAAGACTCCAGATGAAGTATTTTTTCTACCCCCTCTTTTATAATATTCTCACAAATCCAAAGGTACAACTGATCACTTTATGCATTTGGCAGACGCTTTTATTCAAACTGACCTACAGTGAATTACTAAGCTATGCATTTTTTATCAGTATGTGTGTTTTCTCGAGTCACACCTGGATTTACCCTCTATGGCACAGCATTGCCTGCATAAACACCATATGGCTTATGCACCAAAACACAACACCAATCTTTCATCATTAGAAGTAGTACAACCTAACAAAAATAATTGGTCACAATTATCCAACTGGCAGACTTGCCTCATTCACCAGGTGCCATATTTTCCTCAGTGGAAAGTGACCTTTTGTGTCAATAAAAATAAACATTTAGGGGCAGTTTCCCAGAAAGGGTTTAGATCAGGGGTCTTCAAGTACTCTTCTTTGAGGGCCAGATTTAAAAGGTCTCGTTCTTTCTGATCCCATTTTTTAAATCCTAGTTAGTGTGTAATGTTGCTATAATAGCATAAACAATACCAGTAAAATGATAAATCTCAAAGTTCACTGCCAGGTGATATATTTTCTTTAACAGAATTCGCCTTTCAAAGCCTACAGCTAACGGCCGGTTTGGACTACAGCCCTCTACTTTCTGTTTTAATGACATCACTAGAACAGTTTTTTGACTAAACTCCGCCCACATGAATACAGCTGCCAGCTAAGCTAACGGCAAGCTAAGCTGCTATCGAATCACAAGACACTAAACAAACTACACAATCAGAACTCGATACGTATTTCTAAAGGAGGGACTTCATAGAACAAGGAAGACATCAGCCCGTTTTGAGGACAGTGAAAACAGCGCTATACATATAAGTCAATTGTCTGAAAAATACAGCGTTTTTTTTTATCTAATCTGAGGTAATGAACACTGTTTTACGTCTTTTCGTATTCAGCGCTATTTTTAGCCTTTCATTGATAAAACGAAAGCGGCTGATTTCCGCGTAGTTTCATTTTGCTACCGCGTGAAAGTTGCGCGATCTTATTTCATAAACTGCCCCTTAAAGTAATCAGGACAGAAGTAGTCAAAAGAGACCTATTTAAATATAACAGGTATAAACGTTATGTTTCTCTCTCGTCCACATATTCTCTCTGCAGTATTTAAGCAGCCTCTCAGTGATAAATCTTAAAGCTACACTGAAGTTGGGATTTTGATAAATGCAAGTTATCTTTGTGTGCTAAAAAGGCACATAAGTTCATGTAGATGCCAATACACATTCTCTTTTTTGCCAAATAAATGAAAAGAATGTTGAAATCATCAATGTCTTCCCTCTTGCTGTATCAAAATCTCACCTGGCTTTCCTCAGGGATGTTCCCAATAATGTGCTTAAAGTCAAATTCAGTTTGTGCATGATTACATGATATAACTTTTTCAATACTGTATCCTAAATTATGGATAATTAATACATTAATAAGATAATACATTTCTGGAGTGTTAAAAATTAAAAGAAAAAATAACAACAAGAACCGTACTGAACCGAGAACCGTGACCATAGAACCGTGATACGAACCGAACCGAGGGTTTTGTGAACCGTGCCACCCCTAATATATATATATATATATATATATATATATATATATATATATATATATATATATATATCTATCTATATCAATATCAATATCTATATATATCTATATCTATATATAGTTGCAATCAGAAATATTCAACCCCCTCACCTCAAAAACATTATAGTGATGTTGATAAAAAAAATAATAAAAATCTCTTGGAATGTTAAATATTTTGGAAATCTTCTTATACCCAAGGCCCTTCAGATGTGATGAAATAATCTCCTCTCTTAGCTTTTGTGGAAGCTCCTTTGTCTTTCCCATGATTGCAACTCACCTTGAAGACCTTGATGGTTGGGATTTATATATGCATCACAGAAGCAAATGAAGGATCGTTATAGAGTTCCTAAAGGCTTAATGATGTTTCAGCTCCACTTCAGGCCATAAAAACTGTCAGAAAGCTTTAAAAATAACAATATTATATAGGGGTTGAATAATTGTGACATGGCTATCTTAACAAAATATACTATTACACACAAATACTACATAAAACAATTTTTGTTTTGATGTTATGCCTCACTTAACTCATAAAAACTCATCAAAAGTAGAATCCCGCACCTTGAAAATATTATTTTTAATAAATCCTTAAAACTCTTTGGGGGTTGAATATTTCTGATTGCAACTGTATATGTATGTATATATGTGTGTGTGTGTGTGTGTGTGTGTGTGTGTGTGTGTGTGTGTGTGTGTGTGTGTGTGTGTGTGTGTGTGTGTGTGTGTGTGTATAGATACATATATGTATAGATACATATATGTATAGATGGGAATTTGATTGAAACACACTTAAAACATCACTTCCGGTCGGCATGTCACATGCGGTGTGTTGGCACAAGTTTTTTTTAAGGCATCCAATGCTCAAATTGGATCAAAAAAGTATTCACCCGCAGATGGTTGTCACAGCACGCAGCCCCTTTGCGTCTCTTCTTCTGGATTATCGGCCGTCATTTGTCATGTACAGTGAAAAGGCAGCTAAAAAGTAACCAAGCTGATTTTAAATCAGACAAAGATGACCAGCAGGCCCGATAAAAATAAATAGAGGGCCACATATGGCCCGCAGGCTGCCCGTTGACTAGCCCTGGTTTAAATTAATCCAGGAGTTGGCCTTAGTTATATTAGGACATATACAAACAAACCTTACAAAAAACAATACTGGTGTGCATCTTGAGACAAAAGATTGGCATTAATATACTGTATGTTAAGGTAGGTCAGTGCAAAGTGTTATTAAGTTAAGGCAGCTCAAACATGCATTTTAATCTGGGACTAGGGTAAGCCCTGTCTGGGAAACCACCCTTTAATCAAAGTTTTTTGATAAATTATGTATTTTAATCGTTAAAGGCGCAGTGTGTAAATTTTAGCGGCATCTAGTGGTGAGGTTGCGAATTGCAACTTACAGCTCAGTCCACTGCTCACCTCTTGCTTTTGAAACACATAGAGAAGCAACGGTAGCTACCACTGGACAAACATGTCATCGTTGGAGACAACATAGTAAAAAAGTTTGTCCGTTAAGGGCTTCTGTAGAAACATGACTGCACAAAATGGCGGCTTCCATGTAAGGGGACCCTCTGTGTATGTAGATAAAACGTCTCAATCTAAGGCAATAAACACATAACAGTTCATTATGAAAGGTCTTTATACACCCCCTGAGAATTTAGTTTTGTATATTATTTAGCATTTCTGTCAAGAGATCCTTCTAAAAATTACACACTGCACCTTTAAAATACACCCGTAATATAAAATTATCATGTTTGTATTACTGTGATGTAACTCTCTATTTCTGCTTGTGTTAGCAACGGATGAATGATTGATGATTATTTTGTTTTAAAACGTTTTTTTTTTATTGCGGCACAATCCTAAAAGATAAAAAAACCTACACCACTCCTGAAAAATATTATTTAGAAAATATGCAGTTTTGGTGTTAAAAAAAGCAAACCATGATGTTAACAGTACTTCCTTTTGCTGAGTAACTAAAGGAAAAGCAAAAAGTAAAGAAAGAGAAATAACAGCTTGCTTACACAAAGGATAGGAGGTACAGGCAGAGGAAGAGAGCATGATAAAAAAGGATATTTTTCTTGTCAGTGCTTGATGCAAACGCCTCTCAGCCCACAGTAAAGCGTGAATGCAGAAAAAATGAAAAATAAAGAGCGGTTTGAGCCGAACACCCACATGGACTGTCAAGGTCACACCTGCTACTGCATGCAGTACAGTGTACGTTTGGCTCAAAGCCACCATGAGGTCCATTCAGGAGCTTAGATGGTAGCACTTAATGATCAGAGGCCATCTCATGGGTGTGATGTGCATTGAACCCCAGGTCCGCCAAAGGGTTATCAAGATCACAGTCCAGCTGCTAAACCAACAGCAGGGCAATTAGCCCTCATACACCCAAGGTGAAACTGTCCCTGCAACTGGATAACAATAATCTGTCAGGATAACACTACATGGTGTATTTCAAATGAGACTTTGTAGCGAAATGGTATTGAGCATCTTACATTTGCATTTATGCATTTGCTGCGCTGAAAATGGCAGAATGGAAGGGGAGTAATTAAGTCACACAAACTTTTAATAACTTAATAATAAATGTGTCCTCAGGTTAAAGAAAAAAATTGTAGAGCGGGAATTTTGCATATTTAGTTAATGGATATTTAAATAAGAGGAAAAATCTGAAATGAAACTGATACATCAGTCATGCGTTGCCTCTGAGACTGAATTGTCACGTGAGAAGCTTGACGATGCATTATAGAATAATCCTTTGCCTCTCAAAAATCACTCTCTGGACATCCGTCCCCCCACATTCCCCCCATTTCCAGCCCTGTGCATATGGCATACACTTCTCCAAAGCGACTTGCAGTGCACTCAAGGTATATTTTTTAATTATTTGTTACCTGGGATCAAAGCATGACCTTTGCACTGCTAATGCAATGCTCTACCAATGCCACAGAAACACACTATATAGATTAGGAATGGGCACACTGCAAAAAATTATTTTCAAGAAAAAAATTCTTAGTACTATTTTTGTCTTGTTTTCAGTAAAAAAAAATCTAAAAATTCTTAAATTAAGATGCTGTTTCTTGATGAGCCAAACAACCCAAGAAAATAAGTCTTGTTTTTAGACCAAAAATATCAATTCTAAGTGATTTTGTGCATAAAAACAAGCAAAAGAATCTGCCAATGGGGTAAGCAAATTTTCCTTGAATTTTGTGTTTAAGAAAAATTTAAATGTTTTGCTTACCCCATTTTTTTTGTTTGTTTTTTCATTTGTTTTATGCATAAAATCACTTACATTTGATATTTTTGGTCTAAAAACTAGACTTATTTGCTTGGGTCACTTTGCTCATCAAGAAAAAGCATCTTAATTTTAAAAAATTTAGATATTTTTACTGAAAACAAGACAAAAATACTAAGAACATTTTCTTGAATATCTTTTTTTTTGCAGTGCAAAATATATATATATATATATATATATATATATATATATATATATATATATATATATATATATATATATATATATATATATATATATATATATATATATATATATATATATATATATATATATATATATATATATATATTTATATATATATATATATATATATAGCGAAAGGTTGGGGAAGAACAATTGGCATCAAAAAATTATGTATTCACACATGACGATGCCTAAAATAAAAAAATTTGCCAAAAGGAGCCTTATTTTCATTTTTGGAACGATTATTTAGCAATTTGCGTCAACACCATACACAGTTACCTATAGTCTGGGGCAGGAAAGTGCTCAAAACTACGACATTACAGACAGGGCCATGCACAGACATTTTGAGGGGCAGTGGCCCAAACCAAAAAGGGGGCGCGGGGGGCACAATATGGTTTTAATATTATGATGTGTTATAGATTAGTATCAAATAATATAAGTGATTATAATGGAAAATAGACTTTATAACAAGATTTAGAGTGTGACAAAATTTCTTAATATTCTATATGATTTACATGCTGAAGCTTTGAATCCATGTTTGCAATTTTGAACAGCTTTTGCAGCCTCCCTTCCAACTCTGACATTTAAAAAAATCTCATCGGGTACATTACTCATTAGACAATCGCTGTAATTCTAAAAATGTTTGCTAAGTTGTTAGCACTTTAAGAAGACAGAGAGCCAATCATCCACAGAAATACAAAAACATAGGAAAGCCGAGAGAGGTCATCCATATTTTTATTTTTGCTGCTTGTTTTCTCATGATCTCGAGTTGTTTTCACGCTATCCAGACATAATAATCCAAATGCCATAATGTAATTTCCTGTCCATAATATTTCATTTATTTTGAAGTGGACTGCTGATGCATATGAGCTGTGTCCCAATTCAGGGGCTGCGACCTTATAAGCATGCGACCTTAAATATGAGCACTCGGTCTTTCAAGGTGGCAGCCTCAGAAATCCGCGAAGAGAACTGAAATGAGACGGTCTAACCTTCGGATGACCCATAATTGGCGTCACCTGCTGCGCCTGTTAGCAGGACATAGCGGAAACGTTTCTGACTTATTAAAATAAATATGAAATCAGAAAAATATTAATTAAGTTTATAAAATATGACACGTTGATGTAGATTAAACTATTCAACAGTATATTAAATTTAATAAATCAACCTTAGAAATATATGCATCATAAAAATAATAATATTAACACAAAACATAACTTATAAAACTAAAACAGTGACAAACTTTTTTTGATAAATACACACTTTTATTTAATGAAGGTTTTAATTGTTTATTTTATAATATCCAGCCGCCGTTGCAGGCGCGCAATGAATCTTGGGATATCCTCGGCTGTTAAGGATCCATTCGTTCTATCCTTAACAGCGCGAAAAAATGAGGACGCATTTTGAGGCTTCATTCTAAGCATCCTTCGAATTGGGACGGCCTTACCAGCCTGAAGTCGCGCTGCTGTGACGCAATCGGTCTTAAAATACGACCTTAGAAGGTCGCAGCCCCTGAATTGGGACACAGCTATGGAGTCTTCGCCGCGTAGCTAATTGTCGATAGACTTAATAAATAAATAAAGTTTGATGTTCGTGAATTTAGGGACCATCTCTAAAGTGCACTGTACACGTTTCTATCTTCAATAGTATTTAACAGTTTATTTGAATAAATATAAAACATCTAAAAAAGTGTGCATTATAGTTAACAACCAGAAACACTTTACAGTTGGTTTTGTGACTGTTTGTTGACTTTAAGTTATTCCATTTTAATGCTGTTTAAAGTAGAAACGTATAAGGAGTACTTTAAAGACGGTCCCTAAATTCACCGCGCTATCAAATGGTCAATTATTGGCAAATCTGTTTCATCTTGAGCGAATGCCTGATCTAAGTAAAATCTCATTTGTTCATCTATGCTAATTTGCTAAATATGCTTTTGCTGTCTAAAAATTATGTTCTATTGAGTACACGTAAGCTTTAATCACATCACAAGAATACAACTTTTGTTATGTTGAGATCACGAGAAAACAAGCTGCTGTTTTCTCGAGATAACGAGAAAATTAAGTAGTGATCACTAGAATACAAGCAAGCAAAAATAAATATAGAACACGACCTCTCTCGACTTCAAACTACCAAATTACTAATTGAGCAGCTCAACAACTGAGGTAATGTAATAAATCTACCTGTTAATACAACAAACTGTCGTCTTCGCCCTTCAAAGAGTGGACACAGAACGTGAGAAATGCTGTGGAGCGGGCGGGAAATCACGAAGTGGATTACCAGAAACAGTGGATCTTTAGACAAGCGGTAACAGAACACTTTGACTGGGGTTGGCGAGAGGGGCACCTCAGCCGATTAGGGCAGAAGGGCAGTTGCTCTAGCCACCGGGCCACCCCCCTGTGCACGGCCCTGATTACAGACATCGATAAGTCAGTCCACCTAGCATCAATCTTGGTAATGCCAAACAGGGCAGGGGATAAGCGGCAATTGTTGTTTTTTTACAATTAAATAACTTAAACAAGTAATATAAATAAATGAATGAATAATTCAAGACAAGAAAATTCTGATTTGCAGAAAACTGCCGTGTGTCTGCAGTTCTAGCGTTTGAGTCATGTGCAATATAGAAACCGTGTGCATTGACAACACAATATTTAATTCATACAATAAAGATTCATTTGACTTGATTTCTGTACCTAATGCTAATTTTAGCCCTTACTTAATGTGCAACTTTGTTCTTTTATAAATATTTGTAATTTCTTTATTATTATTTTTTTTTAAATTGGTGGGAAGGGGGGCCCCCAAACAAATTCTGCTTAGGGCCCCAAAGAGACTCGGGCCGGCACTAATGCCAAAACAAAAAAGCTATGTTATTTTCTTTTTATGTAATAAATATACAATACAGTACAAGCTCAGAGTTAACCAAACCTCCAACGCCTTTGCCAAGACAGATATGTTCACTGTAACATATTCACATCAGCAATTACATTAAAAAAATGTCACGTTAAAACTCGGTTTCTCAATCCTGTCCTGCACATAATAGAGTGAATAAACATTTAAAAAAAGGTGATTGAGTCTTTAACCTTCCATTTTTACAGCTGCCATTGCAATTTTTCCCACTTATACTACTTTTGAGTGGTCCGTCTCTTCCCCTTTATGCCGATTTTCCTAGAGAGGGTGTTAACACAGGGCGCGTTCTCCCAATCAAACTGCTAGACAAACCCAGACGAGTGCAATTTACTTGTCGAGTGTTCTAACAGAAAAAATTGACAAAAATCCTATGCAGACACAATAATCCCGAACAGAAAAGAATGCTGTCCACTGGCACACTTCCTGTGATCCAGAAACAAAATATTTAATCAGGGCAAGAAGATAAGCTTGGCTAAAGGGGCTGGGGTGCTACAAAATGATGGAGGGGTGAAAGGGGAAGGGAAGAGGGGCTCTGTGGCTGAAAGCCTCTTTGAAGTGATGAAACAGATCAATGAGCCAAGGACGAGCTTTGATGGTGAGAGAGATCAGCTGACAGCTCGACGAAGCCTTGTTAGCATGATGAAGCACGAGACGTTGCGAACAACAGATGACGCTTACTTGTTTCGCACTAAAAATGAAACGTTGAAGAAGCGTAACGTACCGTCAGTTGCTGTGTGTGATTACAGCAGGTAGGTGACCTCAAAGGGGATTCACAACACAGTCGACAGAATTTACCGTGAGAGAATAGGAGACTGTCTCGCCTGGCAACCGCATCCCATAAACTGCACCACACTTTCTAAACTGCGTAGCAACCACTTAGTGGAGACAGACACAAAAATGCACTGCAGTGAGGGGGGTGGGGGGAGCGAAGATACGGGAAGAGGAACAGAACTAGGAAGGTAAGACCGTGACAACAACGATATTTGGATAGAGAGTGAATCGTTGTTTTTAGATCAATATTGAAAAGAATCAAATTTGGGATGCAGGTAAATGATGCATCGATCGCTACAAGGTTTCTGCATCAGACAGGGGAGGATATCGTTCACTTACATGTTCCAGCAAAAGAAAAAAAAAAAACTTACGCTAAATATTTAAGTCTGCATAAACAATCCACAAATGGTGCCTCAGTCTCTGTAATTTGCTATTGTGTTGTTTCACTATTGCTTTTCCACTTAATGCCAATAAAAGCAGCAATGTCCGACTTTTGTGAGCTGTCATTGTTTTCTGAAAAGTGAAGACAATATTCAATCCCTCGACAACGTTTCCATTAGCCTTTCCTTTAGAAACCTCACAAGTGCCTTTATGTAAGGGTGTCACCCAGATCCAATTCAGCCCTGCTCTTCGTCTGATAGTCGTACACTGCTAGACTGTACCAGGAGGGTAATTTACTGTAAATTATTTAACAGCCTCTCTTTGCAACATCACAAAACCGTATTTCTATGACGACCCGGTACTGACACACGGTATGTCCCTGCCATTAAGAGGTTTTCTCACGCAGGCCTCTGGGGAAACGGATGGCAATATAGGTCGTGCTTATTAGATCAGCGCAATAAAAGTAAGGCATTACAGATGGACCTATTCTAGTTCTGCTGGGGAGAAAATAAAAAGAGTAAGTATTATAGGAGCTTTTTGAAGAGGTTAGCATAAAAATAAGCTGATAGGCTTGAAATCCCAGGGCAGGGACGGGGTGAACCGAAGTGAACTTCATGAAGACAGCGTGCGCTTATATGCAGAAATGTTGTGTTAATGTTGGTGTAGCATTAAATTGATGTGAGTGATGACCATAAAAGGAAAATGAGGGCAATGAGTTTGGGCTGGACATGAAAGTCCTGAAACAATGCAAAGCCAGCAAACTGTCGGCCAGAATCACTGAAGACTGAAAAAATATCAAATAAACAAAAATGGTGACAAGCTGTCACTGGGGCAGTAACCTTTAAAAAGGTCCTAATATGCACCATTTATGTAAAGTTTACATTTGGTGTCAATATTAAGCCAGGACTAGGCCCTAGTTTAATTAGGAAATATAATTAGTTTTAACAAACATGCTTTACTAAAAACATTACTGGCATGCATTTTAAGGCAAAACAAAGGGTACTGATGTATTTTGAGATATGTCAGTGCAAGTTGTTTTCAGTTTGGACAGCTCTTACATTTATTTTAGTCTAGAACTAGTCTAATCCCTTTCTGGGAAACCGCCCCATAAGGTACAAATGTGTACTTTTTGAAAGAGCACTGCCCTAGTGACAACTCTGGACCATGTTTTGACCATTTTCTCTGACAGTGTACAGTAAGTAAATTATTAATTTTAAAGAGCACCTACACTGTAAAAAAAACTTTGCTGCCTTACAATTTTTTGTTAAATCAACTCAGATTTACAAGTCATGTCAGCAGAGATTAGTTGTCACAACTTATAAAATATAGTTGAGAAAAGTCAACTTTAATTTATAAGTTATAACAACTCACCTGTAGTTATAACAACTCATCTCTAATCAAGATAAATAATAGTAAGTTGAAATGACTTGTAAATCTGAGTTGATTCAACAAAAAATTTTAAGGCAGCAAAGTATTTTTTACAGTGTATTGTCTGATTCACGATTTTACATTTCCTTTGGTGTGTAAGTGTGTATGAGTACATGTTAACGATATGCAAAAGGTACGTACCCCAAAGTAAACGATGACGCAACGTAAATCTCTTTTCTTGGACTACAACAAACACACGGATTGTAGGCAACAGTTTACTTCCTGGGATTGGTGATGTACAGTAGAGAGGAGTGACATTATCATAATTCCTCCTGTTTTGACTCACAGCCTGTAAGTTAACTACTGTTTGCATTGCATTGTGACTGAATCTTTCAAACATGGTAAGGAGCGTCACATTTCCGGCTGACGTCAGAGGTATTCAGACCAATCACGATGTACAGATTAGCTGGCCAATCAGGGACACAGAGCTTTTCAAATCAATGAGTTTTGTACAAAATCAGTGCGTTTCAGGAAGACAGCATATCTGGACCTACAAAAATGTACGGTATTTGGAAATTAAAGTGTTTTTTGAACCATAAACCACGCAAACAATTTGTAATATACCAAATACAAAAAATAACGTTTCTGTTCATCTTATCAGATGTAATTTTGCTAAAAAGTGACGTTGGTCCTTTAATAAACCCCATTAACTCTTTCCCCACCATTGACGAGTTATCTCGTCAATCTGCAATACCGCTATTATCCGCAACTTATAAAACCCGGAAGTATTGCCCTAGGGCAAACAGCTGTATGTCCGTGTTTTAAAGATCGCTCTGCATCTGATCTCTATCAAAAGTCCTTCACAAAAATGGAATTATCTCAGCTTTTTGTGCTCAACATTGGTGTTTTTGATGAAACCTACACATATTTGAGAGGTGATAAAAACAGAACACATGAAGGTAGGATGAAACTGATTTGTTTGAAAGCAGAGGGTCTGTTCTTTTAATTCATATATTGTATGTTTATATATTTAAAAAGGAGCATTTTCTGGAAGGCATTAAACTTTTGTGAAAAATGCTGGCGGCGAAAGAGTTAAAGCACTGCCATTACATTCAATAAAGCACTTCTGTAACAGATTCAAAACAACTTTAATGACACAATTACTGTCGGACACAAATACATGACACGCACCACAAGAGTTGCATTTGTTAGACAAAGTGACAACTTATCTGAGCTTTTAAACGTTTATCAAGACCAACCACTGACTAGATGACATGAATATATCTTGCGCATTCTTAATAAAGTCGCTGTGGAAAAAAAACAACTACATAAAACTAACGAAGAGACGGCAGACACAATCCTTAAAAGAAGACATATCATGAAAATCTGACTTTTTTCATGTTTAAGTGCTATAATTGGGTCCCCAGTGCTTGTATCAACCTAGAAAATGTGAAAAAGATCAACCCAGTAACTTAGTTTTGGTAAACCAGAAGGGTTCAGAAGGGTATAATACCGCCCCTTAATCTGCACAATCCAACCACAGCACTGCCATTTAGTGTAGAGTTCAGCTCATTTGGATTTTAAAGGACACAACCAAAAACGGCACATTTTTGCTCACACCTACAAAGTGGCAATTTTAACATTATAGCAAATTATCTATGGGGTATTTTAAGCTAAAACTTTACATCTGGGGATACCAAAGATTTATTTGACATTTTTTTAAAAAATCTTCTGAAATGTCCTTTTAACAAACACATCAATTACCATCCAAACCATCATCTTCAAAATCAGAAGCCAGCTATTGCCTGATCTGATTCATTCAAATTCATTCAGTTCTCAAAATCTGATTCATTCAGTTCTGAACAGCCTCTTCCAGCGGTGCAGCAGCAGAGTACAGTAACACATTCACACGCACGCTTAATAATAGACGACTGCTGTGCCATTATTGCACAGAGGACGGAGTTAAAGTCTTTGCTCCAGTCGATCAGAGCGCACACGCATACACACTGCTGCCCAGATCTTGAGATGATCCCGTGGATTATGTAAGTAGTGGCATGCATGGGCATCCTCAGGCAACGTCCATGTGTATAAATGTGTATGGGTGTGTTGGGCTAACATGCATGACGCAGAAAAAACTAAACAAATCACAAGTAACACAAAGAAATGACGCAGTCAGGACACGGCTACCGTATTTGTATTTATGTGCTTATAATGCGTGTAATGCAATTTTGCAATGAGTCCTTTTTAATATTTAGGTGTCTATTGTACTTTATTTAACATTATTAGAGAAAATAAGGTATTTTTGATTTGTATTTAAATCCCTCACTACAGTACCTAAAATATACCACAATCTCATGCATACGGTCCAACGTCTGGTGATAAAATTAAAATAGCATCCGAAAAAGCGATTGGTTAACCTAAAAATGTATTAACCTTAATATATATATATATAATATATTGTATGTTACTTTGAATGCTGGTATGTAAGCAGTTTCCTCAGCTGGTACTGGACACATCCACTATTTTATTACACAGATATATTATACACAATATGTTTATTGCAAACCCTAAACAACCCTCATCAAACTCATGTTGGGTACGAGGTGTGATCTTTATGACATATTATCTACATTCATTTTGAAGAGGCCAATCATCATCATCATTATGAATAAAATTATAAGACTCATAGTTGGTTCTATTTTCAATTACACTGTTAGCGAATCAATGCTGGAGAAAGAACACATTTGTGCTTAGCAGTCGATAACGTCACGGACAGTCGAGGAAGTGAAAATACTCATGAGACTACTTACAATGTATCTGCTATACCATGAGGTCCTCACACCACTTTGTGTACGTAAGGTTGATCAATAGATCTGCGTGTGAGTCACGTAGTCCTCGTGCCTGCGAGGTAGTTGAGTAATGAGCGTGTCATTCTCACACCGCTGTGCTTGACAATACAATTCACGGGACAGGGACCACCCAAAACAGTGGGCTGAATTCTTCAAATGATAGACCAAAAATGTAAAGCTTGTAAAAATACTAAACAATAACAAAAAATGGTGTGAAAAGGGAAAAACATCCAGTATGCAGCGGTCAGAGGAGAATGGGCCGACTGATTCAAGCTGATAGAAGAGCAACTTTGACTTAAATAAGCACTCGTTACAACCGAGGTATGCAGCAAAGCATTTGTGAAGCCACAACACGCACAACCTTGAGGCAGATGGGTTACAACAGCAGAAGACCCCACCGGGTACCACTCATCTCCACTACAAATAGGAAAAAGAGGCTACAATGTGCACGAGCTCACCAAAATTAGACAGTTGAAGACTGGAAAAATGTTGCCTGGTCAGATAAGTCTCGATTTCTGTTGAGACATTCAGATGGTAGAGTCAGAATTTGGCGTAAACAGAATAAGAACATGGATCCATAATGCCTTGTTACCCCTGTGCAGTCTGCTGGTGGTGGTGTAATCATGTGGGGGATGTTTCCTTTGCACACTTTAGGCCCCTTAGTGCCAATTGGGCATCGTTTAAATGCCACGGCCTACCTGAACATAGTTTCTGACCATGTCCATCCCTTTATGACCACCATGTACCCATCCTCTGATGACTACTTCCAGCAGGATAATGCACCATGTCACAAAGCTCGAATCATTTCAAATTTTTCTTGAACATGACAATGAGCTCACTGTACTAAAACGACCCCCACAGTCACCAGATCTCAACCCAATAGAGCATCTTTGGGATGTGGTGGAACGGGAGCTTCGTGCCCTGGATGTGCATCCCACAAATCTCCATCAACTGCAAGATGCTATCCTATCAATATGGGCCAACATTTCTAAAGAATGCTTTCAGCACCTTGTTGAATCAATGCCACATAGAATTAAGGCAGTTCTGAAGGCGAAAGGGGGTCAAACACAGTATTAGTATGGTGTTCCTAATAATCCTTTAGGTGAGTGTACGTAAACCATTTAAAGGGATAGTTCACCTGTATAAAATGGGAAAATGGGATGGCTCATTCATTTTGTAAAATAATTGTTCTAAATCGAACAGCAAAAAGATTAAATCCTTGTCTGCCATTGGTCAACCAAACAATCTCACCAATGGCAGATGGGGTAAGGGTTCGAACTCGTTTAAACACAATTTTTATTCAAGTCGCTTTTGTGACAATCAGCTCACAAATTTAACACTTAAACTAAGTGCTAATGTCTACCAGTGGCCGCTGGAAACAGATCGTGAACATTTATCTTTTTTAGAGAAACAACTTAATGCCAAACTTGTCATGTGGGTTTTCTTTCTGGTCTTTTGGTCTTTTAACATGCGGGTGTCGTGTCACTTTGGGGAAGCAGAGGCTCTGATCTGAAGTGCAAAATTCTTTTAGGATCACATTGCATTTGCCCACTGGCCTCATACTGAAGTTTCTCCTCTGCCTCCTACTGCTCTAATCTTTGATGATTTTGCCAGGATTCTGTCATTCTGCTCTCTTGATCTGCCACTTTCAGTCATTCTCAAACAGGGAAAAGTTTACACAAATCTGCTCCGAGCTACAGATACACAACGCAGCCTGAGCTAGAAATACAACATAATATAACAAATACAACAGAATATGTTACCTATTCCAAGTATATGATCAACGTATTTCCTGAAGTTAGTCGCTAGTGTGCTATTTTGCTGACAGCGCGTAGGATTATGAAGGCTAGTTAAGGGCCGGATAGATTTTTTTCCACATCCATGTTCTGCTCGCACATGTCCACTGAGCTTTTAAAGTATACTCACCGCGGCTACTATCTGTGCATATTTTGTTACCTTTTAGGACTGCATTTTTAAATGGGGGCATTATTATGGCTGTATTAAGGCTCAGTAATGGCAAAATAGTCTTGAAAAACCAACACGAAAAAGAAGCGTGATAAAAATTGCGAAATCGTGATTTTGCCTAAAATAACCGTGATATGATATTTTGCCCACTTCGCCCACCCCTAATGTCAGGTGTGAACAGAATGTTTCTGTAAAGTTTCAGCTCAAAATGCCCCACCAATCTTTTGTTATATCATGTCAAAAATACCCCTATTTGGGTTGTTTCTGTGTGTGTACCTTTAAATGCAAATGAGCTACAGCCCTTACCAACAAACAGTTAAAATAGATCTGATTCCTGTTCATACAATCTGAAATAACAGTATCTCACCAATCAGAGGACAGCAACAACTCACTGAGGGCGGAAACTTTGATAATGTGATGGGTGGGGCTTTATCAGTGTGACCTCACATTGATAAGAGAATCAAAACAGCATGTCTAACGAGGCTATTTGATTTATAGCAGATAAAAAAAAGAGTGGGTGGATTTTTCTCATTATGGTGCTTGTGTTCACACACTACCAACACACATTTATGTCCAAACACCTTGTAAAAGTGGATTTTGCATAACAGGTGCCCTTTAAGGCTTCATCTACATCACCTCAGCCCATCCAGGTCAATCACAAGGTTACTTTGTACTTCTTTTTTTGCCGATAGTTCGAACAATCAAATCCCATTCGCCCTCATTTCAACGATTATCTGTCTAAATATCGCACATCACATTACAGAGGCAAATACGATTTGTTTCTTAAAAGACTTCAACTTCCATAGCCATTACACAACGTGACAAAAGGCAAGTCAAGTGAGATCTACCGACCTGATTAATGGCAAATTATTGCTTTGTGATCGCAGAAGAGATCATTTCAATTAAACCCGAGTTCGCTCTGAAAAGTAAACTCATGCTGATGCTTCTGCATCTATGAATGAACCAGGGATTGGAAATCAAAGGGCATCTTTTGAATAACAGAGCGTGAATGGAGGTTTTGATAAGAGAGGAAGTTATTTGCCATCTCTGAGGTGGGAATAAACCTCGTGACTTGTATAATATAATTGATAACTGAATACATGTATGGAAATTCAGTCATTAGAGTGAAATGGCAGATCCTGATCCAAATCCTGTAATAATAACCGCTCTTTTATGAAAGACTCATAAAGGCCCTGACTGACAACCCATGACAGTGGATCATTTCGGTTAAGTACAATTGGCATCGCTTATTCTGTTGTGGTGCAGCATAACACTTAAGTCACAATTGAGTAAGGCATACACTTGCAAACAGTGGGTTATTGCAGACATCAGTAAGGCTTTGATTTTGAATATCATGACAAAAGGCTTCATGACCAAATCTAAATGCAAGAGAACTGTCAGTCAATGTCTGGGTAAAACAGCTGGTAAAGAAATCCAAATACTTACTTTTGGTTGGACTGTGACCTGAAACAAAGCACACACACAATCAACTTTCAATTGTATAAAGGATACAATCGTAAAGCTCCGCTCTGAGTCCCAATGGCCAAAATCTTCTGGACGGGGTCGAATGCCATAGAGGAAGGCTGGTAGGGGAAGCCATGGCGTACGGTCTAAAATCCAAGACAGAAGAGTTTAAATGAACATCTAATGCAAAGTGCAAGGTTGTAACCACTTTAGAAAATATGGAGATTATCATGCCTCCCATAATATTTAGATAAAATTGCCAATCAATAAGGATTTTCCAAAGACCACATCTTAGATTTTTAAATTTTAACCTCCCCCCAAATCTTAAACATTCAGATACATCCATAGAATGACTATTTTAGGCATTGGATTGGCATGTATAATATTTTATGCATAATATGTATTTATATAATGATGGCAATTTTTAATGTTTAATGCACATAAACTAAAACCTCACTGCACACCAACATCTTCGAATGCATTGACCTCTGGTTAACATCTGGCATCTCTGTCTCTGGTTTTGCATTAATTCCTTGTGACTTGCCTACATAGAGAGCATTTCTGGGCAGCAAAAAATATCAAATAGGGAGCTGCCCAACTAGACAGCACCATATGAATAAGATACCACTGCTCAACAGTTGTCATTGTGTTTCTTTGGCTGAGCTTTAAAACCTCGTGACTTGCCTACACAGACAGCATTTGTGGGCATCAAATGGTGTTGTCTAGTTAGGCAGCTCACCACTTGTTGAGGTCACTTGTGCATAAAACTATCACTGTCTCTTTGGCTTTAAAACTTTGTGACCTGTCAACAAAGGCCGATTGTTGATTCCTAAAAATACTGTTGTCTAGTTAGGCAGCTCACTATGTGATGAGACACGGCGTCTCTGTATGTTTGTTTAGTGGCTAAGCGCGTTACGTAAGCAGCGCTCGCGTGGACTGGTACCTGTCGTTGACATGCGCAGTAGCAACAGGATCCGTCCATCTCTCGTATCTGTTCTCATCTTTTTGTAATTCTGAAGTATTAACCCAACACAACATTCACTTGGTTCGTATGCGTGTATTTAATTTAGATCTGACAAAACGGATCAAATTCTGTGTAAAAGCACTCGTATAAACGTCGTAGCCTACATTATTAATACTAAAGCCAGGTGGGGAGAACTGTTGTTGACGTCTGTCTCAGCGATTTTTTTAATTATACGTTTCTTTGTGCCATAATTCCCTTAAACTCTTCTAAGAAAGAATTTACCCATGGATTCCTGGCTACATTAACTGGTCTGTATATATATTGAATAAAAGTAGACTTACAGTATATGACTATTATGTGATAGGTTTACGAAACCACAACATTTACCGACGTGGAACTGCCGCACTTAATCGCGATACTTCAGCGTGCCATCCTCCTGTTTGCGCGATAGCGCGTGGGCTCATAATCCGTTTAGACGTGGGTTTGCGTGCGCATGATGGACGTGAAGAGATGAGCCTCAACAGAATCCGCGTTTCTCATTAAAAACGATTCATTTCATCCATTATACTTTCAAAACTAATGCAGGAAAGGCAACTGGCCTATTCATAACATTCATTACTGTGACTGTTTCGCAGGTCGCAGTGGTCGCGTATCAAAACCGAGCGAGCCCCCTACCCAGACAACATCATGGTCACCTATGGTGGCCAAAAATGTCGAGGAGGGCAACTCACTGGTGTCAAAAAGATCAATTTTATGTTCAATGAAAATACTCAACACGTTCAATTACATAGTAATCCCAGGCACCGTGGATTATGCAAGAAGCGGGTTGTTTACCCCCCACCTCCTCCCTCCCTTCACTCAAGCATCCCAGCTTCATTCTAACCATACGATTAAACAAAATATAGCCAAAGTTGCCGTTTTCACCACTGTAAATGAAAAACAGCCTAGTGTTGAAAATGATTGGCAATAAAAGCGTTTCGTGTTGGGTACAAACGGACCCCTGTCACGCAGGCATATTTTACGCATTTGTGCGCATTTTCAAAACAGAGCCAGCTCTTTCAACACACGCACCTGCTTGTATAAAATCATATTTAGTGAGTATATCATACAGAGTATGACAGAACAGTGGTGGATTTAACATGAGTATGAGTCTTTATGTGCAGTAGAAACGTATTCCGCCGGTGCGTAATATAGAGAATTATAGCTCTTCCGCTCTGTAATGGTTTGTGATTTGCATTACAATATAAGTAATACGGTATATGGTTTTCTTGCAAAATAAGCAAACAATATAAGAATGAGTTTTTATATGGGAGTACGCAAATGTGTCTGTAATGGTTGCATTTAATCAGTTCACATCTGCCTACCTGAAAAGACATGCGTAGTACTTGGGATAAAGTAAAAAGCATGCACTAGGTAGCACTTGCGTGAGATGTTAAAGAAAAAGCCACATCAAGTGATGTTGCATGATGTGCAGATACATTGATACTTGAAATCTTCCCCACCTTACAGAGCTGAAAGTGTTCAGACTGGATCGTCTCCGGGATAAGATCGTTCTCCCTGGCCCCGGGCTGAGGGGATGGAGTGGGAGACGACACGGCCGTCAAACCGTCCAGCACCTTACGGATATTAAACTTCTTCATTTTCCCCCGGTGCGCGCGACACGGAGGGGACGGTGCGCCCGAGATCACCCGTGAACGATGAGGGGAAATAACCGCTCTCGCTCGTTTTTGCAGAACGTCTCTTTACAGCTCACATTTTAACTGCCTGTCACCATATCCTCCATGGTTGGACTGTGAACGTTGGAAGTTTTTTCGCGTGAGCGTTTGCGGGGTGTCCCTTTAATCTTTCCAGACTCGGCGTCCTGCTGCGTCTCCAAATCCTTCTCTCTACCTCCCCTTTTCCACTCAAAGCGGAAACATCGCTGCAGCGCCGCGCATGCGCACCTCGGACTGGATGACTACCGAAGCCGCCTTCCAACCCTTTCCCCGACGCGTTGAGTGAGCCTCGCGTCACATTGCAGAAACGGGGGCGGGACTCTGCACCTGGAGCCGCAGAGATGCAGGATGGAAAGCGCATCCGCCCCTCTAAACCATCTCATAGCACTCATAAATAATATACAACATAGCACCACCCTGTAATCTGGATGTGATGCATAATCAGTATTATAAAGGTCTGCCAAGAGTTTAGCTCTGTTTATGCCCAATGTGTGTATTTTGTGAGAGTCAAAGACTACATCACAACAGCTTTTGTACTGTAGCTGTAGACTCTTTATGGAACCAGCTCTTTGTGTCAGACAATATTGAATGTCTGGTTTGTGAGTTTGTCTTTGTCCAAGGGATGATATGGCACTAATTTAAAAGAAACAGCTATTGAACAGAAAGGTCATGTCTATGCACATCATAAGTTATGTTAGAATACTTACACTGTCACAAAAATGCTCCCTAGCTGTCACAAAGTCTGCACCTTTTCAAAAAATACACTTTTGCACTATATTAATACCTCATAGATTCAAAATGGTACAAATTAGTGCACATTAATAGTACACATACATATCTGTACCTAAATGGTAAATATTGGGGACTTTTTAAAGGGTATACAATTTTTCCTGACACAAATTGCAGATAATGAAGCTTCCCTTCATTCACAGTTTTCGTTCAATAAAAAACACCTATCGAACACTTCATATCAGCAATGTCAGATGTATGTTTTTAATTGCAGTATATGTAAATTATACAAAAAGGCAGCACACATGAGAGACCTATGAGGGCAATGCTGCTACAAAAAGCAAACACTAAGCCTTCAGTCAGGTTTGAAATAGATCCCTTTGATTATAGACCCTTTCATAGTGTAATGATGGAGATAAGAATTGCATGCATTTCCTTATCAGGTCCTTGGAGAGACCGATAAGACCCATATAAGGTAGGGGCCGTCCTCCTACGTACAGTACAAAATACTGACCAATCACCTGCTCCCTACACCAAACACTCCATAAAGCCACACGCTAGAACATCAATGACTTTGTTTCTCATTTATTTTGGCCCTTTTATTCATAATATTAAAAAAGAAGGGGATGGGCATTTATATTCAGCATTAAGTGGGTTGCTGTTTGCATTAATAGGATTTCTATTTAGGCTTTGATTGGACCCTGTCATTAATGCATGTTTGTATTGTTCTCTGAGGAAGGGCCAAAGTTTACAGAAGCAAGCCTAAAGCAAGGGGCTATATCACTGACGTGTTTTTTTTCTGCTAGCAGCCATAAATCCATCTAATTACAGAAGTAGTGTCGGTGCATGCGGTATACAACAAATTATTAGTTCTTTATTTTGAAACATCTCCATATTGTTTTTTTTTTTACATACTTTGATGTGCATTAAATAGTAAGGCTTGGAAAAACTAAATTTTCCTTACCTTATATTAAAGGGAATACTTCATCCACCCAAAACTATATAAACATAATAAATGTACTCACCCTCATGTTTCTTCAATCTTTCATGATCTTTCTCTCTATGGAAAGAAAAACATATTTTTTAAAAACACTACCATTCATTTTCATATAATGAATTATACAGATTGCTTTTGTTAACCATATCACCTAATTAATTAAAACATCTAAGCAAAGATTATAAATATTAACAAGATGCAATACTGTGAATAATGATTCGTAATTAAAAAGTCATTTTTGGGAGGACTATTTCTTTACCCACTGAACATTCACACCTCAGTTTCACCCCATCTAAATATTATTGACATGAATGATTATGAGAAGTGCAAAGTGACACAGGTAATGAAAATAATCTCGATGTAAATGCCGCGTGCAGCGGATGATGTCGATTGCCTGTCCAATCTAATTAGGTGTCCCTTTACCCTTGGCATATTTTGTCCCACCCCTTTATTTAAAGCGGCACCTTACACAAGCTGATGATGATTAAACAGCGAGTGTGTGCTTTATTTTATAATCAGAACGCCCAGCATGTCATTATTATTTTGTTTTGATGACCTTCCAACAACTTATGAATAATTCATAAAATGATACAATGTGCAAATATTCGTCTGGTAAATGAACCCTGGGGTTTAAACTGAGAGGAATGTAAAGCATGTTTAATACTGAAGTGTATTGTAAAGAATAGTGTTTTCCAATGAATCAACTTCTAATGCAAGTGAATGTGACATGGCTTTACATGAACATCATGACTATAATAGCAAATAGACTTACAAAACAAATCATGTATGTGTATGTAAATGTGTGTTTGTCCTTAAATTACATCTAGATAAAATGTCTCATTGGGGTTGTCTGGGGACATAATTACTTGAGTGTAGGATGGACTATAGTTATCAAAATTTATTTGATATAAAATCAATATATTGTAGAAGTCTACGTTATGTCCCAATTAACATACACTCACCTAAATGATTATTAGGAACACCTGTTCAATTTCTCATTAATGCAATGGCGTAATGGTGTGGGGGATGTTTCCTTGGCACATTTTAGGCCCCTTAGGGTCAATGGGGCATTGTTTAAATGCCACGGCCTACCTGAGCATTGTTTCTGACCATGTCCATCCCTTTATGACCACCATGTACTCATCCTACTCGGCTACTTTCAGCAGGATAAATCACCATGTCACAAAGCTCGAATCATTTCAAATTGGTTTCTTGAACATGACAATAAGTTCACTGTACTAAAATGGCCCCCATAGTCACCAGATCTCAACCCAATAGAGCATCTTTGGGATGTGGTGGAATGGGAGCTTCGTGCCCTGGATCTCCATCAACTGCAAGATCCTATCAATATGGGCCAACATTTATAAAGAATGCTTTCAGCACCTTGTTGAATCAATGCCATGTAGAATTAAGGCAGTTCTGAAGGCAAAAGGGGGTCAACCACAGTATGGTGTTCCTAATAATCCTTTAGGTGAGTGTAAAATCAATATATTGTAGAAGTCTACATTATTTCCCAATTTATATGTATGTGTGTGTTTACAGGTTTGGCTGTAAGGGTCAAAATGGTAAATACTTGTTTGAAATTTTAGATGTTTAAAATAGCCTAAAAGTCATTTATTATCCTTTATTAACCTCATAGAGCCATGTGGATTACGTCTGTGAAGGATGCATGCACTTTTTTGGGCTTCAAAGGCATGTTCTCTGGACCCTGTTTACTTCAGTTATAAAGCTTGAAAGAGCTGGGTCATTTTCAAAACTACTTAAATTGTGTACATTTAAACAAAAATAATCATGTACATTGCAGATGGCTTGTAGGTTCGCAAATTCGCTTGAGTATCCCTTTAAACATCTTGACATTTCATTGCCACATTCGACTGAATGACAGCTGACAATGGCTTAGTCTGACAATAGTGACAACCTCACTGCTCTCTGTCCTTTTCTAGAGTATCTGTAAATAAGACACCGTCTAAGATTTAATAATACTGTCTGATTACCCAGTAAAAGGAAGAGAGATGCAGACAGATGACATTAGACCCAGCTAAGTTAAACGAGAATCTGTTAACTACAATGAACAGTAGGGGTCACCAAATAATCATAACTGGGCCTAAGCTGCTATTGGTTTACAGTACGTCAATTTACATCTACTACTAAAATATATTAATTTGCACTAAATGGCCGAAAGCTCAGAGCAGCTAATTTTCAAAATCTTAATATGAATCTTCCCAACAATGTATATAAAAACTAGATAATGGAATATATGTAGACAAAACTGTATAAGTGAGGTCATTCATTGATTTTTGGGTCAGTGTGGTCTGACTTACAGTCTGCATGCAAATAAATCCTGAATGTGTTCAGTGGAGTTCATTTTAATGTATACCATAAAATTAAAGGAACGGTTCACTGAACAGTTCACAAAGGACCAGTGAACTATTCCTTTAAGGTCTTCATTGGCTGACTTAGTCAATGTAAATTTTAACAAAGGAAAATCATTGCTGGGTTTTACTGCACGTTTGAAGAAAGGTTAAGTATCTAAAGCTATGTCTAAATAAAACTACTGTGGGTGCCTATACTGTACAGGTGATCTAGTGTATTAATATATTTGTTTTGATCAGACATCAGTGTCTTTGATGTTGAATGATGTCTTCTATTACTTCTAGAAGTATCCGATTCTGTACAGGAAATCACATAACACATTTCATGTGTCTAGGTGATGCACAGCATCAAATGGGGATTCTGCTTTATCACACCTATCTCCACACACTTGCACTGTTTCATTACATAAACAGCAGGGAATTCATCTCATAAACTGTTACCTCGATTGGTATTCAACAGGTTCACTTGAATATGTAGGTGTCAAACTACTGCTTCGAAAGAACAGGATGTCTATGCACCACATAAACAAATATAATTGCCATTTTTATTTATACGCTTGTCCTATAATAAACATTACATGATAACAAAAATTGACCAAGCATTTCTTTCACTTAACATCTTTAAATGGATAGTTCACAAAAAATTACTCTCCCTTAATTTTGTTCCAAACTTGTACACATTTCTTTGTTCTACTGAACACAAATGAAGATGTTTGTTAATATGCAGGTCTGGGGCACCATTGACTTCCATAGTAGAAAAAAATAATATTATGGAAGTGAATAGTGCCCCAGATCTTTTTGTTATAAACCCTTTTTAAAAAAAATGTATTTGTGTTCAGCAGAACAAAAAATACACTCACCTAAAGGATTATTAGGAACACCATACTAATACTGTGTTTGTCCCCCTTTCGCCTTCAGAACTGCCTTAATTCTATGTGGCATTGATTCAACAAGGTGCTAAAAGCATTCTTTAGAAATGTTGGCCCATATTGATAGGATAGCATCTTGCAGTTAATGGAGATTTGTGGGATGCACATCCAGGGCATGAAGCTCCCGTTCCAACACATCCCAAAGATGCTCTATTGGGTTAAGATCTGGTGACTGTGGGGGCCATTTTAATACAGTGAACTCATTGTCATGTTAAAGAAACCAATTTGAAATGATTCGAGCTTTGTGACATGGTGCATTATCCTGCTGGAAGTAGCCATCAGAGGATGGGTACATGGTGGTCATAAAGGGATGGACATGGTCAGAAACAATGCTCAGGACGTGGCATTTAAACAATGCCCAATTGGCACTAAGGGGCCCAAAGTGTGCCAAGAAAACATCCCCAACACCATTACACCACCACCACCAGCCTGCACAGTGGTAACAAGGCATGATGGATCCATGTTCTCATTCTGTTTACGCCAAATTCTGACTCTACCATCTGAATGTCTCAACAGAAATCGAGACTCATCAGACCAGGCAATATTTTTCCGGTGTTCAACTGTCCAATTTTGGTGAGCTCGTGCAAAGTGTAGCCTCTTTTTCCTATTTGTAGTGGAGATGAGTGGTACCTGGTGGGGTCTTCTGCTGTTGTAGCCCATCTGCCTCAAGGTTGTGTGTGTTGTGGCTTCACAAATGCTTTGCTGCATACCTCGGTTGTAACGAGTGGTTATTTCAGTCAAAGGTGCTCTTCTATCAGCTTGAATCAGTCGGCCCATTCTCCTCTGACCTCTAGCATCAACAAGGCATTTTCGCCCACAGGACTGCCGCATACTGGATGTTTTTCCCCTTTTCACACCATTCTTTGTAAACCCTAGAAATAGTTGTGCGTGAAAGTCCCAGTAACTGAGCAGACTGTGAAATACTCAGACCGGTCCGTCTGGCACCAACAACGTTCAGTTGTATACAGTTTTTTTAAGTCAAAAAGAAAGAAACAGGCCACATCAGGTTTTAAAAACATCAAGCCACAAGTTCAAAATAACATTCGGGCCCCCTTGTGAGCACTGTACTGTAGTATGGAGACCCTGTGATAATGTAAATAAGTGAAGACTTTTAAAATCATACCGTAGAAAAAAGTCACGGCATAACACTACAATAAATACTCTTTAGGCTCTCTTGATGTCTCATCAGCCAGAATAGGGCATGCAGGGCTAATATGAGTCAGTAATGACTCTTTCATAGTGCAGCGTGGGTGTGTGGCACTCATGGATATCTAGAATTAAATCCTGCACTTTCCATGAGCCTCATACTTCATATTGAGCTAAAAGTTCATTGATGCAGGGAAAAGAAATGCAATGTTTTGTGTGTGTGTAAATTCTGACCATGGCTTAGTGAATTAGCTTCCTTATTGATGGAGTTATGAAGATTGTTTTAGTCAGATGTCAACCACAGACTGGAGTCAGAACACATAAATGACCAACTCTGATTTTTCTGTGCTTTAAAGCTAGGAAATAGCAGGACATATAAAATAAGGAGAGAGAGAGGGAGATTTAACCTTAATTATCCTTATGAGCAGAGGCATCTTCAGCGTGGATGTGAGTAATGCTCTAACTGTCCACTGGAATGGAATAATATATCCTGGAGCAGGCCTTCCGAAAACCTAAAGCACTCTTAAAAAAATATAATATCCAACAGGACAGACATCCTACAAATAACTGAGGTCATTCACTCCTTATGGACAGCTGCAGTGTAGCTGGCAGAAAATGTAAATATACTTTATGTGTAAATGCAATAAAATAAAAATACATTTGACTTGTTTATCTATTATTTTCTAATTTATTGACAGTAATTTATTGACAGTTTTTTAATTGCTTATGTATTCTGGTCGTGAGTTACATTAAAGGGGGGGTTCAATGGTATTTCATGCATTCTGACTTATTAACACAGTTATAGAGTTATTTTCTCATGCTAAACGTAGGCAAAGTGTCAAAAAAGCAGTTGGGCGTGTTACAGAGTATTTCTGTGTCGAATGCAAGTTTCGGAAAGTTTTTTTTCGATTATGGGTCCAGCTGACGTTTCAGGGGTTTCTATACGTATCACTTCTTTTTATGGGCACTTCCCCCGGAAAACCCCGCCCACCCATTAATCAGCGGGAGACGCTAGAACTTACAAACATCACATCACACGACACAGCATTGTTTAATTTCACAACTCAACAATGGCACAAATAAAGAAGTGTGATTTTGGAGGTAAGTTGAAGAATAAAGCCAGCCTTATGGAAACAATGGATATAGTTTATTATCCGGGGTAGCAGCGGAGTTTTGCGTGTGTGTTTGATGTGCTGGATTTCATTGAAACGTCCCAATTCCTGAATGAGTTGCATGCGGTAAGTAAGAATTGTGTCTTATGTTGGAAAAAGGCGCGTGCATATTATATAAATGACACGAACATGTAGTGAATCATAAGTTAAAAGGTGTTGTATAGTGTTGCATGACTCGTACTCGCTCCTCCCGTGGTAGTAACTCCTTCTTCATTTTTTCGTACGTTATTTAAACGATTCGGTAAAGCTAATCTTTCTTTCATAAATCTGATTAAACTAAACCCTCTTCGGAGATATAAAGGATGTAATACTACTCTATAGATACTCCAGATTAACATCAGAAATGCAGAAACAGCATGTGTTATGTGAGCTTTAAGTAACATAATCAATAAGTTACATTTGACTTTGAGATTTTTGTGATAATGAGCTGATATGCTAAGTTAAGTAATAGAAACTAATGCTATAGGACATTATCTTTATTGAGCATCAGGTTTTCTTTCAGTCAGGACTGAAAAATTAAGACTGCAAAGGGGATAAATAACACTTTTAAATAAAACTATATATATAAATAACTTGGCAAACTGATTAACTGAAAAAAGTCACAATTCAATTGCATTTCAAATCACAGTGAATCCTTTAGATCAAATTCTGAACAAATCTAACAGTAACTATTAAACTACAAAAATAACAGAAAGAGATCATGTGAAATTTCTAATAAGCAGATCAATAAAATTAATCACTTTAATTAAAGTACAGACCACACCAGTTTAATGTTGTATAGTTGTGACCAATCAGATCACTTCTTCTTGTTTGCACTCTTACGTGCACCTGGTTGAACCTGAGTAGGGTTTTTCTCTAACTCCACCTGTTCAGTTGCTTCCACAGACATTTCTTCCTTATTAAGAGGCTGCTGCTCTAAGACATGGGTGCTATACGCCTCGCGGGCCTGGAGCATCTTTTGCCGGTACGCATCCATAGCGTCCTATAACAAAAGCATTACGAAATCTTTGCTTCATTCATTTAAAGTAATTACATATGTTAATGACCTGTATGTTGTGCATTGTAACTACTGCATGACTATTGTATCAATAGCAATACTTAAAACACTGTATTTACAGACAAGGCTTAGTGGGATAGTTCACCCGAAAATTAATAGTCTGTTAAAATAAGTTTTTGAGCACCATTGACTTCCATAGCATTTGTTTTTCCTACTATGGAATTCAATGGTGCTCCTGTCTTCTGCTTGATTATAAAAACAAAGAACTCAAAAGAACTCTGTAGCAATGATTTTCATTTTTGGGTGAACTATCCCTTTAAGGCTAATGCTAGACTTATGTTGCGTTCACACCAGCCGCGGTACAGGCGTCAAGCGTGAGTGATTTCAAAGTCAATGTGAAAACGCGTTTTCGCACGTCTGGAGGCCTCGCGACATGAATTTTGGTGGAAAAAACGCGCTGCGTTAACCAATCAGGAGCTTGCTCTAGTATAGTGACGTGATTACAGGAAGCGTGAATTTCCGCGTGAATGTCTCGATTGACTAGAATTTCACACGCGAATGAAGTGAGTAAACTCAAAATGTTCAAGCGGCAAACTAGATGCGTTAGACGCGAATTTGACGCCTCAAACGCGGCTGGTGTGAACCCACAGTAAAATGCATGTTTTAGCTTTCTCAATTAAAAATAACTTGCAGTGAAAATAACTTTGAAATGCTCAGCTCGTGAGGGGTTGGACAAATATCACAACAACCAACTGGGGCATTGTTCAATGACTGATAAACAAAGCATCATAGCAACCAAAGCACTTAGCTAAAAAAAAGCTGGCAAGCGCCTACAATCGTCGTCCACCTGCGTTTAAAAGCTTTGGTGTACTTGTCCTACTGAAAAATCCAGCTAAGACCAGCATAGGCTGGGAGCTGGTTTTTGCTAGTTTAAGGTGGCAGTAGCTGGTTTAAGCTGATCCTCCCAGCCTGGCAAAGCTGGTGAGTCAGCTGGTCTTCCAGCCTGACCAGCTAAGTCCAGCTAGACCAGCTTAAAGGGACACATCACCCATTTACATTAAGCTTTGTATCATTAGAACCCCAGTCATGTTTTTGAATGGTCGTGCATCATTTCCTCAGTTTCTGCTGAGACAGGAGAAATACAGATTTCAGTGTTGCACTTCCTTCTTTCAATGATGTAAAAATCATCATTTTGCATCATTGAAAGCAGGAAGTCCAATAACTTTGTTGAGGGGGTGAGAGACTATAAACACCCCTTTTCTCGGTCAAATAGGCACCAAATTCGAAATGTTTGTTACATTTCAACTACAAATATGACGCACTTTCAATAAAGATTAATGTTTCTACGGGTGAAATGCTCCTTTAAAAAGTGACCAAAACACAGCTAGACCAGCTTACCAGCAATACCAGCTAAAATCAAGCTGGGAGACCAGCTGAAACCAGCTCACCAGCTTATGCTGGTCTTAGCTGGATTTTTCAGTAGGGTGCCCCCTAAGGCATGTTTATGCAAGATGCTTAAACATCTTAATTTAACTAAGGCCTATTCCTGGCTTTAGCTAAGCCTTGTCTGTGAAACCAGGCCTTAGTGTTGTGGAAATCTAAATTCATGCAATTACAATATCAACACATCACAAACCTGAAAACCAACGTAAGTCTCCAGCTGTCGTTTCATCATTTCCCTGCGTGTAATTTTTTCCTGTTTACGCTGTTCCAGAATGTTGTCCCAGATCAGACGGAAGCTTTGGAACTTCTCTGAACGTTCCCTTCTCTGTTCCTCCTCAATCAGTTGATCCTTCAAACGAGGCTGGGGCAAAGACTTCCTGCATGGGTTTTTAGATAATATTTTGGGTTTTTGCTTTGGAACATGTGAACATTTAAGAGACACAATATTCAATGTGCCTGTGTCACGTTTAACAGACTGTGTGTGTGGTGTACCTAAAAAATGGTGTATAAACGATGTCAGTTTTGCTAATGTTCTTTGAGAGGACACTGATCTCTCCACTCTGTTGGGACTGAGGCGTGCCTATGGAAACAGGGACCAATCATTCAAACACACACATTAATAAACATCCCTTATACCACTGTATTAAAATAAAACCTAAATTGAAAATTCACAAATGAATTTCTGTCATTGATGGTGCAGTGCACAAGCTATCTACATTTTGAAGCGCTGATAAAATAAACCAGGTGCAATCCACCACAAGCCAAATTTACTTGCATAAAGAAGGCGTTGGTGTGGAAACATTTTGATAGTTTAAACACAGCACATTACTATTTCACATAACGGCAGGTGTTAAGTGAATAGGCAGCCAGTTTTTGCACCAAACAAAAATTCATATGAGCAACGGTTAAGTGAATCCTCCCCCCTGGTGTGTACGTATTTGTATCTTTGTGTGTAACCTGTCTCAGCTGTGATAGGCTCTTTGCCCTCCGCATTTGCTTGTAGCTCTTTGAGATAGCGCAGCCGGTTCTGATGAGCCTTCAGGACAAATCAAAACCAGTTACAGATAAGACTGCTTGTGCACACAGAGCGGATGTAGCTTTGCAGTGGATTTAGCTTTAGTACCTTTGCTGCTCTGCCGGGCTCAGCAGTTTCCCAGGCCAGTTTCATCGCTCTGATTTCCTCTAGTTTCTCGGTGTCTTTCTTTACCTCTATAGTTCCTGCTTTACTTTGGTCACTCACCACACGTAGGGTCCAGTGGGGCTTAGTTGCATCCAAATTCTGCACACATAACATATGTGCAGGAATTTATTGTAGCTTTAAATTCCCACATTGTGTGTAAATAAAGTACTGTAGATTGGCTGATTTGTGCAAAATTAAAAAAAATTAAAATTAAAATGCTTGTTATGCAGCACGTACACTGTTGGGAGGGAAATCTGTTTTTTTATTTAACATATTAAATATGAAAGAAGGTCTTTTTGATAGTAAAAATAGGGATGAAAGATTAAAATATAAGGTGGGATTTAACACAACACAAAGACACACACATACTCACACTGACTTGGCCCATAGTGAAGCTCGACTTGGATGTTAGTTTGTCTTTGTCCTTTTCTCGTTCCTTGACCTTGTGTGTTGATTTAGGAGCAGATTTCTGGCCATCTTTGTTTTGCTGATCTGCACCAACAGATGCAGAAGTGCCGTCCAAAAAATCCCCAAACACTGCCAATATTAAACAGAGAGATTAAACAGATAAAATTTAAAGTGAGCCATATGTTTTTTAATATACCTAAACAACAGAAAATGTAGAAAATATATTAAAAAACGCACTTTAAATCACTTTGGATACCAGCATTGTAAGTGTGTCATTTTTCAATGTTTCAACATTTCTTAACTTACTCTCTACTCCTTTCTTAACACAATGTAATGTGCAGAAAAGTGTATGTATATACAGCGGGGAAAATAAGTATTTGACACATCAGCATTTTTATCAGTAAGGGGATTTCTAAGTGGGCTATTGGCACAAAATTTTATACACATTTAAGTATACAAGTTGAGTCATAATAAATAAAGTGAAATGACACATGGAATAAGTATTGAACACATGAAGAGAACAAGGGGCAAAATGGCATAGAAAGCCAGGAGATCGTCTTAAATCTGTCAGTACTGAGAGAGAAACCCTGCCCACTATCAGTACTAATTGATATCAGCTGCTTCAGTGCTAATTGATGGCCTATAAAGGCTTCTCATTACACAGGAGGCACACAGGAAAGACTTCATGATGTGGAAAAGCAAAGAACTCTCTCAAGATCTTCGTAATCCTATTGTTGAAAAGCATTTTAATGGGAATGGTTATAGGTGCATTTCCAGAATGCTGAATGTTCCTGTGAGCAGTGTGGGGGCCATTATCCAGAAATGGGAAGAGCATCACTTCACCATAAACCGGCCACGATCAGGTGCTTCACATAAGATCCCTGTCCGAGAAGTCCAAAGAATAATCAGGAGGCAAAACTTCAGGAAGACCTTGCATCAGCAGATACTGTTGTTTCAAAGAAAACTATAAGCAATGCACTGAACCGCCATGACATCCATGCACGCTCACCACTCAAGACTCCATTGCTGAACAAAAAGCATGTTAGAGGCTCGGTTAAAGTTTGCGAAAGAGATTATTGGGAGACTATAGTATGGTCAGATGAAAGCAAAATTGAACTTTTTGTCCTTCATTCTACACACCATGTTTGGAGAGGAAATGGCACTGCCCACCGCCCCAAGAACACCATACCAACAGTTAAGGTTGCGGGTGGAAGCATCATGGTTTGGGGCTGGTTATCAGCAAGGGGTACTGGCAGACTTCATATTATTGAAGGCAGGATGAATGGAGAACTGTATCTGGACATTCTGGATAAAAATCTGCTGCCATCTACCAGAAAGATGAAAATGAAAAGGGGGTGGACATTTCAGCAAGATAATGATCCCAAACACAAGGCCAAGGAAACAATGAAGTGGTTTCAAAGAAAAAAAAAATCAAGTTTCTTGAATGGCCCAGTGAGAAAACTGAAGATCAAAGTTCATAAAAGAGGACCATTTGTGTGGAAGAATGGCCAGAATCACTCCTGAGAAATGCAGACGACTGGTCTCTCCATACAAGAGGCGTCTAGAAGCTGTAATCACCACAGCAAAGGCTTTTCTACAAAGTATTAAATAAAGTGTGTTCAATATTTATTCCCTGTGTCATTTCACTTTATTTATTATGACTCAACTTGTATACTTAAATGTTCTGATTTATTTGTATGAATTCAATATTTGGCTTGATGGCTACATCTGGTGGACATTTTGTGTCAATAGCCCACTTAGAAATCCCCTTACTGATAAAAATGCTGATGTGCCAAATACTTATTTTCCCCGCTTTATATATATATATATATATTTATATGCACTGTTGTGTTTTTATTTGACCACCCCAACACTGCAGTATCGGCTCAACCAATGGTGTGAGTATGGGGTGTAACTGACCAGTGCCAGGAAAGGGAGCAATTTATGAAAAATGTCTAAAAATATATTTTTTTTGCTAAATATTATTTTTGGACTAGCATTGCAGAGGTTTCACATTTTAAAATGTTTCATGTAAAGCCTCATATTGCTGTTAGAACTACACATGAATTTGTAAATCCTGCTAGATGGCAGTATTGCTCTATTAAATAAAAGCTGAACACACAAAAACCCTTAATCACATTTACCTTCTATTGACTTTCTATTTATAAGGGCACATCCTCCTGAACAGTTTACTTAGGGCTCCTGCAGTATCCATAAGGACATCACAGCATCCTGATCACTGATTTAATCTGAAGTCCAGCCATGCTCTCTGACAGACAAGTGTTACTGAAATGTCACTATTTATCAACCTCACTCTCTGTGTCTTGACACTGAATCAATATAACAGAAAGCTATTTTAGATATGTCCAGCAATGTCTAATGCAATGTTATGCACTGCCAATCGCTCTTTAAATAATTGGAATACACTATCATAGTGCCTGCATACATTTAACAGTTTATCTTTTATGGGAACATTCATCTATTTTATAATAAAAAGTTATATAATAAAGAATTATGGGAATCTCCAATATTGCTTTATTATATTACTGTACAATGGCTCCCTCACGTGTGCATTATGCATATACTAAAAAACACACAGAATTATTTGCAAGACATGTGCAAACCAAAAGAAGAGAGAAAAGCTAATGTACACACGCAGTGAGCATTAAAGTAAGCATGTGAGAATGGAGGTCATTTAAGATGAAAAACAAGGAACCTTCATACAGAAGGATCATCCATATAAAAGGCTGACGGGCATGCATCAGATTCAGCCTGCTTGTCCGGGTTCCCATGTGTATTTATTGATTGGTGTGTGGTAACTGTGCTCAGGGTGGATCCTGGTCTACAGGGAGCCACTCAACTGGGTTAATTCAATTCTCTTCTCTCCAGAAATACTTCCCAGGGCACCAGAGGCCAAGAGCCAACTTCATTTGACTTCTCATTGACCCATTTACAAAAGCTTATTGTGAGATGAAACGAGAGACACGCGTGACGTACATGCTTGTGAACGTAGATTCCAAAAATAGTACTCACACGTGGATATACTGTACATATTTGAACCTGTCCTCCTTCCATGGGTCATTTATGCAAGCAGTTTATTACAACCTACTGTATAGTTACGTTTTAAAGGATTAGTCAATTTTTTATCCAAATAATTTACTCACCACAATGTCATCCAAAATGTTGATGTCTTTCTTTGTTCAGTCGAGAAGAAAGTATGTTTTTTGATGAAAACATTCCAGAATTTCCTCATTTTAATGAACTTTAATGGACCCCAATACTTAACAGTTTTAATGCAGTTTAAAATTGTAGTTTTAAAGGACTCTAAACAATCCCAAACGAGGCATAAGGGTCTTATCTAGAGAAACGATTGTGATTTTTGGCAAGAAAAAATAAAAATATGCACTTTTAAACCATAACTTCCCGCCTTCCTCTGGTCCTGTGACGCGCCAGCGCGACCTCATGTAATAAGTCATCATGTCAAGAGGTCACGGATGTCGAATCGAAACTACGCCCCAGTGTTTACAAGTGTGGAGAAAAAGGACCGTTCCGACGTTGTTGTATGTCGAATGAAAATAATTAATGTCTTTTTGTCAGTTTATTGTTTAAAATGGTCCGCAAATGTGCATTTCATATGTGTGACACGTGACCTTTTGACGTCATTACGCAATTATGTGAGGTCGCGCTGGCTTGTCACATAGCCAAGCCAAAAAAAATTCTTGCCAAAATGACAATCGTTTCCCTAGATAAGACCCTTATGCCTTGTTTCGGACCATTTAGAGTCCTTTCAAACTGCGTTAAAAAACTGCAATTTTAAACTGCATTAAAACTGTTACGGGTTGGGGTCCATTAAAGTCCATTAAAATGAGAAAAATCCTGGAATGTTTTCCTCAAAAAACATAATTTCTTCTCGAATGAACAAATAAAGACATCAACAGTTTGAATGACATGGTGGTGAGTAAATTATCTGGATTTTTTTTAAGAAAATTGACTATTCCTTTAAAGTTAAGCGCTTTCAAGTTGGTGTAAATAACAACTGTTGTGTTGCGTGTCATCAAGAAATGACAGCACACCACTGATATTGGTTTAACCAAGTGGTTCTGAAACTTTTCAGGGCGCGGACCCCCTTGTGTAGGGTTCATCCCTTCAGCCCAAAGAAAAGTCATGACATAAAACAACGTGGAATTTTAATTAAAAAAAAACAAAAACATTTAATTATACATTGCAGTGCTGTTGACCAATGTTTAATTACACAAAATCTATGATAAATTAATGTATTTTATTTTATCAAATGTCAAAAAAACTGGGGCCCCTGGCGGCCCCTAGTTTTAGAACCACTGGTTCCAACCTTACTTCCCTGTGCATACCAATTATGGATCCAGCATTCAAAGGCCTCTAAAGCTTATACACAAGACGACTTCTTCACAGTGCATAATACATTCCCACTTTTGATCAACGGTGATAAAATGTGCTAAATGCTAACTTGTTTGTTAGCAAATATAAAAAGAGGGTGCAAGTCGTTCGCATCTTATGAAATATACATTGCATATTTTATGAATACAAAAAAAAAACAAGGAAAACAATTAAAATCAGGGGATCAGGATCATAAAAGAATCTTGATGTGAGTACTGGACACAGGCCATCATGCAAAGTAGCTCATCTACATCAACCCTAGTGCCCGATCAAAACACACACATAGCTAATAGACTCGCTCTCTCCTTCATCATCATCTCCTTCCTCCTCTCTCTATCCATCTCAATTCTTCACATTTCCATTTCTATGAGCTTGCTGCTTATTCATTTTTCTCGGCAAAATCAAGGTTATTTGCAACTCATCCGCCTAGCGGACCACAGCAAATGATCTCATGTCATCAGTCCAAGGCCAAAGCAAATCACGTTTTCCTATTTACCACAAGCAGATGAATTCAGTAGGCCTCCATTACACATGTGAAGACCAGCTCTCGGTTAATGAAAGAAGCGCAGGTGGGATGGGAGTCATTGCATGGATTCAAATCACACAGACCTAATGGTTGCTATCATTTACAGTAATGAAGACGAAATAAGCAGTGAAAAAATATTTCTATAATATAAGCTGGAGTTTGCAAAATAATAAAATTGAAACTATAAATGGGTCAGACAATACAAACAAAAACAATCTTGAATGACTGAAATTACTCATATTTTCAATCAGTGCTGCAAGGTTGGTTTACTTCATCTTCCATGGCTGACGTCTATAATTGGTGTACAACTCTCTTTTCAAAAAGACACAAGCAAACAAACTAAAACACCCAATCAGACATCCAATCAATATAAAAACAACCTCAGTTTAAATTTTCCATGTGATGTTTTGGAGAATGTAGGTCAAAAAATTGACATCACAGTAACATAACAATGTGCAGCTCTTCTGAGGCTATGTTAACACGACAACGATGTAGTGAAAAACAAAAAAGTCTTGTGTGCACACAAGTGTATACACTGTATTTTTCATGTGTCAGGCCAGTAGATGGCGATGTTACCTTGTAAAGCAGCACTACACACCTGCGCACATACACATACTTCTAAAGAGCAATAAATACAAACAACGAAGACGGCACAAGCATTGAGCAGTTTTGTTTAGATGGACCATGCGGTTGGGTTATTACTACAAGTGACCCTGGACTATAAAGCGTCAAACTTTTATAAACTTTGTTGGAGAGGTGTTAAAGGTACAGTATGGGTATTTTAGCAGCATCTAGTGCTGGGATTGCAAACTGCAACTAATGTCAATTTCAAAACGCAATGAGATGCTACGGTAGCTGCTACAGGACAAACATGTCATCATTTGAGACAACAGTTTGCCCATTTAGGGCTACTGTAGAAACATGACAGCGACTTTCATGTATGGAGACCCCCAGTGTACGTATGTAGCAGTGGCGGCTGGTGACTTCTTTTTTCGAGGGCGCACGATGCGAAGTTCGTCACAACATGTATGTAGCCCGTCATGTGTGTGGTTCGTAATTTCAAAATATGTGTTCTGCGCGTTGAGTGAACCTATGTGCATCACGTGTCTTGTCCAAACAAGTGCCTGCTGCAGATGCGTCGTAAGTATTTTGTGAACGTGAGTGTCTCTTTTATCATAAACGGTTTTGATGCATGTGTAGCAGGCACTTATTTTGACAAAACACGTGATGCACATGGTTCACATGATGCAACAAACACATATTTTGAAAACACGAGCAACACACATGACACTCCGAACACATATTTTGAATTTGCGCCCCTCGGATGAGCAGTCATGAGCCGCCACTGGTATGAAGATAAAAATGGCTCATTCTAAGGCAATAAAAACAATTCAGTGTATCGTAAATGACAAATCATAAGGCAATCTTTGAAACTAGACAAACAGATAAAATGTATACATTGACAGCACCATAAGTCACTTTTGATAAAGGTGTCAGCTAAATGCAAGTGAAAATGTAACTGCTATACCTTTCATTTCATTGCGCTCCTCGTCTCTGAGATTCTGGATGAAGGAGGCAAGAGATTCATCTAAAGGCCAGCTTTCCTGCAACACCTCCGCCTGAATACAATACTTATGAACCTGAAGACACACACAAGCAAAAGTCTGAGTCATGTTATGTACTGTATGAACAAAAGGAAACAATAGAAATCAACCATCCATATCCACACATATACTTAACTCTTTCCCTGCCATTGACGAGTTATCTTGTCTTTTAAGTGTAAATATTTGCATAAAAAATGTGTTTTCATGTTAATCTGCAATACCGAGATTTTCCACTAGATGGCACACTTACGCAATTTATGAAAAAACTGAAGCCAAAACGTTATTTAATAATTTTAAACTTGTATACTAATTGTATGTTTTGATAATAGTTCTGAATCTGATCTCTGCAAAATTCCTTAAAAAAAAAAAGCAATTATATCAGCTTTTTGCTAAAGAAAAATTATTTTAAAAGAAAAATACCCATATTTAAGAGTTTATGCGCAGAGAAAAATAAAAATAGGATCAAAACGTTTTTTTCTCATTTTGTTTGTTTGTTTGAAAGCAGAGGGTTTGTGTTTAAATATTTTAGAGGAAACTTTTCAACAAATGGCTAGTGGGGATTGATAATACACCAGATATGTTTGGTCACCACGTGTTGTGTTTTGGATGCCCGTCTGCACCATTGGACTGTGGTGCGCAAGTGTCCCCATGACCAGAACTTGACCATATTAAACTTAACCAGCTTCAACCAGTTCAACCACCTCTATAAGAAAAGGTGAGCTGGTAGATTAGTGGTAATCAGCACTAAAACATGAGAACTAATGCTGGCCTATGTTGATCCTTCCAGCAGAGAATGTTAAAATCTTAGAGGTTAAGTAACTACCAAACACTCACACACAACTACACATAAATAACAGCAGCTGTGTGTTGTGACAGGTACCAGTGTGTCCGTAGGGTGCCGGTCACTCCCTTCCTTTCCTCCTGTCAGAGTCCCTTCTGCTGTAAGGCTGCCCTGATCCTGCCTCGCCCCCGTTTGGGCCACAGAACCGCCTGCAACCAGCAAACACACGCATGAATACCCTATAAATACACTGAAGAGCTGGCAGAGCCAGGCTGTAGCTAAGTAACTGAGACAGTGACTTTATAAAGTGAATATGTGTTAAGACAAAATGTGGGGTGGGTGGACAAGAAGACTTAAGACTAAAGAAAGAGAAAGAAGTACAAACTATTCCTGAAGTTGGTGTGAGTCTAGATATATTACTAGATGGCTTGTGTAAGAATGGGTGTGTGCATCCGAATATTCTCATTTCTGGGTGTGAAAATGTGAGCATACGTAAATAGGCCTGTTTTCATGTGTCTGTCCATACGTTTGAATGTATATTGACAGTGGCCATAACTATTGAACAGTACACTGAAGCTACTTGTTAAAAGGTATTCCATAACAATAATTGCAAAACAAAATATCACAACATGTGGCAAACAAATTATGCAAACAAACAAAAAAAATCTTAAAGGGTAATGGTGCTATCTATATTAAATGCAAATTTGGTGTGATATTGTGTCATGTAATGCAATACAATTCCTACATTTTCATACATGTGGCTCAAATATCCAAACAATCTTTGATGCATCTTTAACCTGATTAACTCTATGCGAAGGAGATGTGTTGCACTGCGTGTGGTTTTGGACCCCCTGCCCCCCAATACAGTAAAACTGCCATTTTAAAATGGCCTTTTATTGTGGTCAGCCTAAGGCACACCTGTGCAATAATCATGCTGCCTAATCAGCATCTTAATATGCCACACCTGTGAGGTGGATGGATTATTAAGTGCTCACTAACTGGCTTAAATGTCCAAACTAGGGCTGTAACGATATATCGTGTGTCCCATCAAAAAGACTCTGCATCGCGATTCTGTGTTTCATGTGCAGCTTGTGCGTGTATTATGGCGTTTTGGTCAGTAAGAAGTCCGTTATTAATCTAAAATCATTATGAGTCTGATACAGTGGCCTCAAGGTGCAAATATAAATTACAATGGTAAATTACTTATTTACAAGATTAAAAACAAATTTACAAGTTTTTTTAAACAAATTTACACGGTTTTTTTTAACAAATTTGCAATGAGTGAACAAATGTACAAGTTTTTGTAACAAATTTACAATGAGCGAACAAATTACAAGTTTTTTAACAAATTTACAATGAGTGAACAAATATACAAGTTTTTTAACAAATTTACAATGAGTGAATAACTGTACAAGTTTTTTTTAACAAATTTACAAGTTTTTTAACAAATGTACAATGAGTGAACAAATATACAAGTTTTTTAACAAATGTACAATGAGTGAACAAATATACAAGTTTTTTAGCAAATTTACAATGAGTGAACAAATGTACACGTTTTTAACAAATTTACAATGAGTGAATAAATGTACAAATTTTCTTAACAAATTTACAATGAGTGAACAAATGTACAAGTTTTTGTAACAAATTTACAATGAGCGAACAAATTACAAGTTTTAAAACAAATTTACGTTTATTACGGAAAGGGTAGGTACAATACGCTGACGTCACGCATCCGAGCCTCCAGTGGGAAGAAACCCGGAAGTATCGCCGTGAATCACATGAGAGTTGTGAATGCGATGTTGTGTATTAGGCTGTACATCCTATTAACGAAAAGGGAGTGATAATATATAACCTTTCATCGCTTCCGAAGTAACTTAAAGGGATATTGGACCTTATTTTCAGGTAAGTGAAATAGTTTTAGTTAGCTAACGGTAGCTTTCCAAGTTGCACACGTTTTTGATGGCAGTAATCAAAATAATTCACTGACTTTCTCATTAGATTACAGACAACACGAGAGGGTGCTTCAAACTTTTTAATCAGGACTGCATTGTTCGTTTGCTCCCAGGGTTACATAGACTGAAACGGGAAGCGTGACGAGTTTGTTTACATGGTGCTGTAACGTAAATTTGTTTTAAAACTTGTAATTTTGTTCGCTCATTGTAAATTTGTTAAAAAAAAATTTAATTTTGTTTTCGCTTATTGTAAATTTGTTTAAATACTTGTAAATTTGTTTAAATACTTGTAAATTTGTTTAAAAACTTGTACTTTTGTTCGCCCATTGTAAATTTGTTTAAACACTTGTAAATTTGTTAACAATTTTTTTACATTTATTCACTCATTGTAAATTTGTTAAAAAACTTGTACATTTGTTAAAAAACTTGTAAATTTGTTTTAAAAAAATTACATTTGTTTTTAATCTTGTAAATAAGTCATTTACCATTGTAATTTATTTTTACCTTTCCAGGCCACGGCAGTCTGAGTCGTTTATAACGTGCATTTAAAAAAGTTAAACAAAATCATTCAAAATATTCTTTATTATCATGAAAATACCTGAAACAATCTGAAGAACGGCGATATACATATTCCTGTAGACATTTCCTGAAATAGGGTTTGTAATGCTACTTTTTCTGTTGCACAATTGGATTTTCTGCACGAGAGCGCCCCCTGGCGTTTGGATGTGGCGGCATTTCACCGTAATTCATTCAAATTCATTAATTGAGAAAACACACATTTGCACGATAAATCGTTACAGCCCTAGTCCAAACACTCTTTGATGCATCTTTAGAAGTGTGTTTGTGTACAAACCATTGCCGGCTAAGAAGCAGTAGACTGGGATGATGACATGGCCTTTGCCCTGGTTGCTGATGACCTCTTTTTCATTGTCTAAGATACTCAGTTTAATGTAGACATCTGATTGTGAAGTCTGAAACTGCACAGTAGCACTGTGATCACTGGAGACTTTTACCATATGTCTGGCAGGAAAAACAAACACATCTAGTTTAGATCGATCTTGATGCAACGTTATTTCAAACAGTAATGATTCATTGTAATAGCATATGTTGTGTGGTTCAGAAGCCTGCAGTGTTTAGAACTTTAGATGCACAAACTGTAAATTACTATAAATCTGATGTGTGTGCTAACCTGGAGATGATGTTCTTTCTATTAGGGATGTAGTAACCTTTTAACTCTTTAACAGAGAAGTTATTGTTTGGTGTTTCTTTAGCCAGCTTTGGTACTGGTTCTCGGGAGCCAATCAGACGCATGCACCATTTTCCTCCCGACAGGGGTGTGTCTCCAGTATGTGCCTCAGCAACAAACGTGTAACCACTCTACAGAGTGTAAACCATAATAACAATTGATTACACAAATTACTGTAGATGTTACATATGGAATGAGGTTTCTCAAATCCATTTAACAAAAAACATACCTTATTTGGGGTGTACAGGTGTGGCTCTACCCTGTTAAAGACTCGGGGGATTTCCTCTAAAGTGTCATTATTTATGACATGCAAAATACATACAGGGAGAGGAGAGTAGATCTTGGGAACAAGAACCATGTTCTTATGAACATGAAACACCTCCCTAGCGAAGATAGACATTCAAATTGGCTTCATTAAATAAATACACTATGGAAAATTGATCATAAGTTCAGTGCATGTATACAAAATATACCATGAAATCTCAATTTTAGGGCTTTAATCAATGTACAGTATTATATTCACCTTATTTATACAGTTTATTGTACACCTTAATATTGACAAAATCTATCTATCTACACTACAGAATCTCCCTGCCTGCCTATCTGTCTGTCTGTTTGTTTTTCTGTCAATATGCCTATCTGTCTGTCTATCCATTCATATATTTGTCCGTCTGTTAAACTACCTATATGTCTGTCTGTCTGTCTGTTTATCTGTCAATATGCCTATCTGTCTGTCTATCCATTCATCTCTCTGTCAGTCCGTTTATCTATCTGTCTGTCTGTCTGTCTGTCTGTCTGTCTGTCTGTCTGCCTGCCTGCCTGCCTGTCTGTCTTTCCATCTATCCATCCATCTATCTAACTACCTACTTATATGCCCATCTGTCTGCCTGTCTGTCTGTTTATCTATCTACCTATATGAATATCTGTCTGTTTATCTGTCAATATGCCTATCTGCCTGTCTGTCTGTCCATCCCTCCATCCATCTAACTAACTACCTATATGCCTGTCTGTCCATCCATCCATCTAACTACCTACCTATATGCCTGCCTATCTGCCTGCCTGTCTGTTTATCTATCTACCTATATGCCTGTCTGTCTGTTTTTCTGTCAATATGCCTATCTGTCTTTCTGTCTGTCCGTCCATCCATCCATCTAACTAACTACCTATATGCCTGTCTGCCTGCCTGTCTGTCTGTCTATCTACCTATATGCATGTCTGTCTTTCCGTCTATCCATCCATCCATCTATCTAACTAACTACCTATATGCCTGCCTGTCTGTTTATCTACCTATATGCATGTCTGTCTATCCATCCATCTATCTAACTACCTACCTATATGCCTGTCTGTCTGTCGGCCTGCCTGTCTGTCTACCTATATGCATGTATGTCTGTCTGTCCGTCCATCCATCCATCCATTGAACTACCTACCTATATGCCTGCCTATCTGCCTACCTGTCTGTCTATCTATACACCTATATGCCTGTCTGTTTGTTTATCTATCTACCTATATGCCAGTCTGTCTGTTTATCTATCTACCTATATGCATATCTGTCTGTTTATCTGTCAATATGCCTATCTGTCTCTCTCTCTGTCTGTCCATCCATCCATCTAACTACCTACCTATATGCCTGTCTGTCTGTCTGTCTGTCTGTCTGCCTGCCTGCCTGTCTGTCTGTCTGTCTGTCTGTCTGTCTATCTATCTATCTATCTATCTATCTATCTATCTGAAAAGAACACTTTTTGTGTGTCAGAAAAGACAGTCATTCAGTTAAAAATGAGTGATCCTGACCTGAAGATCAAAATCCAGGAGTTTGCCACCTCTGGTACAGGTACTGAATAGTCAGTGAATGTTATTCTGTTGCACTCATCTTCTCTGCAAGGGTAGAGCTCTGCTATTCCTTCACCATTATCAACCATGTGTCTACAGAAGCACACACACACTTAGTTTTTTAGAAAGATTCAAAGAGACAAAAATGACCTATGACACTCAGACTGTCAGAGTTGGCTAGGTTAGGCTACAGAGAGAACAGAGAGAAGATACCACCCACCCACTGAGCTCAGACACATGCCACATTTACCCCTCAGGACAAAGGTCACTCACTACAGACCCGCCCCATAACTAAAGCCAGACACACACAGTAAACAGCAGATGGTACCACCACAAGAAACGACAGTGAAAGAATGATGGAGAAATTATTCTTCAAAATAAATAATTCACCTCAGCAAAGCTACAGCATGTTTCTCTAAATCTGACTCCACAGAAACCCACATCTCCTCCAGAGTCTTTGTGACACTCAGATTTTCCTTGGTGCCTAAGAACAAACACACAATAAGCACTCATAAAAAATACACAGCATGCATGGAGCTTGTAGCTGTGGGTGTGTGGAGAGACTAAACAGCATAGTTTGACTGGACCAGTTTACCACTGTCAGAAATTGTCTAATCCATCCAAACACAGCCTAGATATAGCCTAACCATCTAATCATAAATAAAATAAAATAAATAAAACAAAGGACCTTGTAATCACAGGCCACAATCAGCAACCTGATCACTTCTATTCGAAGGAGATGCGTTGCACTGCGTGTGGTTTTGGACTCCCCAATACAGTAAGACAGCACATTTTAAAATGGCCTTTTATTGTGGTCAGCCTAAGGCACACCTGTGCAACAATCATGCTGCCTCTTACTATGCCACACCTGTGAGGTGGATGAATTATCTCGGCAAATGAGAAGTGCTCACTAAGACTTATTTAGACAGTGAACAATATTTGAGAGAAATAGGCCTTTTGTGTACATAAAAGGCTTAGATCTTTGAGGTCACCTCATGAAAAATATAGGCAAAAACAAAAGTGTTACATTTATAATTTTGTTCAGTGTATTTTGGCTAAACGTGGGTTACTCATTGACTACATCAGGTCTATAGTTAACCTAGACGGTGAAATCACGGCTATTGCTTGCTGTGTACCCTGCTGTCAGATGGCCTTAAACTTGGCAAAAACCTCAGCTCTTGCTAAATTTACATACTTGTGTCTGTAAATAAGAGCTAGAAAGAAATCTGTTACTATGGCAGGCAGACAACAAACCAATATGAAGCTTATTTGTGAATGAAAGTAATATCAAATCACTTTTCAGAAGAAATCGAAGACACACCGGAGAATAAATGTGAACTGCCGCATCCCTCACACCGGAGCATTCATTCAAAACTGTGAAACCAATCCACGGTTTAGTAGCAAATCATTCATAGCCTATTTGAAAAGAGTCCTGTTCATCTGCGTATGAATGCCGAATAAATGGGTTGTTTGAGGTAAAAAGCGCTTGATGAGCAAACGTTTATGAAGAGTGCTCGAGTTTTATGACTGAAAGCTTTAAGCTTCCGGGATGCAATACGTTTTTTTTTTAAGTAATACACGTTATCTTGTTTAGTCAATTTACTTAGTCCCTTAGTCACACATCTTTTCTGTAAAATGTTGTTTATCTCTGTCTTAAATGGCACCTCCAGGCAATTTTAATAGGGTGGCCAAATGGGGGTTGAAAGTAATTTGTAACCTTATCTATGCAAACAAACACAAGACATATTTTAATAGATTTAATCACTTGATATTGGGTTTACATGAGAAGACAAGACCTAAACTCATCCCTATTCAAGGGACTCAAGGGAATTAATATTTAAATTAGAATATGTTGTAAACATGCTTATTTTTTATAAATGTAACTTTAAAGCAGACATCACAAGCCCTGCAGAATGGTTCCAGTGGCATGCAACAGCTCGCACATGAGTAAAAAAGGAAAGCATGTTCATGCTCTTTGAATTTTGACAAGTGTTTCTCTTTTTCCCCTATCTCTCTCATCCTCTGTCACTCGGGTGATGCTGGGAGGTATGGAGATGGAGAGGTGTGTTATTCTCTCTGCTGTCATACTTACTTGGAGTGACTGGCAGCTTCATTGATAAATATAAGCTCCAGGGCCTTGCAGCAGAGAGTTTATCTCTCTCACACGCAAATATAACACACAATACATATGTAAGATATAACTGGACACAAGTGAATGGGTCAGAATAAGACTGTTGGCCATCTAAAAGTATTTAGTCTCTATGATCCCCATTTACTGTACACATTTAGATTATTCGCGATTAATCGTATACAAAATAAAAGTTTGTGTTTCCATAATATATGTGTGTGTGTACTGTGTGTAATTATTATGTAAATATACTGTAAATACACAAACATTCATTTATATATTTAAGAAACATTTACATTTACAAACTTTCATTTTGCATGCAATTAATCGCGATTAATCGTTTGACAGCCCTACATGGCTCTGGTTTGGGTAATCTTATCTCCAAAGAAAAGATGTAAACAGGTAAAACAGGGTCCCAAATGTGTTGTGATCTGATTACAATGACCAAATTTGGAGATAGATGAAAATTCATGTGAGTGCATTCCACTAGTGAAGAATAAAAAACGCCCTATTGTGTCTCAGACAACATCAAAGAACATCTATACTATAAACTACTTCCCTAAAACAATGGTTATAAACTTTGCTAGTTATGTTGGGGTAAAAGAAGACCAGAATAATCTCAAGACTAAAAAAGATGACTCAAATGATCAAAACCCCTGTCATGGTGATCACGTATCAGGGAAGAATGTTGTTAAGGTCACTGAGGGAGTGTTAAGTCTTGACTTTACCTGGTCTTGCTGCCGTGAGTATTTCTCTGACCAAGTATCCCTTCCAACCTGCCTGTAGGACAGCAGCTGCCTGCATTTCCTTGTCAGTGACCTGCCTGCCGTTCCATCCCTCAGGGTTGCTTTCTAACACATAAAAGATGGGCTCATGAGTCACTTGCTATGTGATCTGTAAGATACAGGAACTCTCATAGAAACTGTTAAGTCCACCTGACTGCAAGTCCGCTGCTTTTTCATTGCTGCCGTGTGGCGATGGGTCTCCGGTCAGAGTCTGCACCGCAAACAGCTCATCTGAGGTCAATTTCCGCCCCAGCGCAGTGCAGAACATTTGATAAACAGCCTCATTAAAGACCTGGATCACAAGAAAAATCTGCTGAGCTCTCTTTAATACACCAGTGTGTGTTTGTGAACATGCAAAACCTACCCTTTGCTGCTGTATGCCTACGCCATGGGTCCTTTCAAGATCTTTGGTAGCTGAGGGCAGTGCCTCCGGATCTGAAAAGCAGCTGACCACTCGAGCAAGAGCTCTCAGAATCATTGTGGCCTGCTCGCAGAACCTTAAACTCTCCTGGACACAGGCAAAAACAGACATGTTATACAAGAACTGTACATGACAGATGACTTTTAGTTAAGCAGTGATGTACTGCTCTGTTATCAGGTTAATGCAAGAAATCAGAGGAAGAAATATGACATGCAAGTTTGAAATTACATGAGGGGAGTTAAAGACATAATTTTATTTTTCAGTGAACTATGACTTTATCTGAAAAGAAACTATTGTATGGCATATACAGCATGTTTGTGTGTATGTTAGGTGTGTAAGTCACGTGATCCCATCTACTAAAGATGCAACCGCTCGTGCATGTGTGTTTGCCTGGCATGCCTTGTCAAGGTGTGGCACTACGGTCTCCTCATCACCAAATACGAAGGGAGACATGCTGCAGAGATGTACATGGATGGCAAATGAAGCTCTTGTTTGAATATGAAGAACATGACGTCTGGTGAAACAGAACAGCAATTTGAGAGAGACATTAGTAGAACCGTGAACATTGTCTTTTCAGCAGTATATTTAAGCCAACACAGAAATGACTTAAACTGCAATTTATTGATGGGTCGCTAGAGACTGGCTCCAAAAGGGAGATAATTCCCATAGACCCCTATGTTAAAATGCCCAACTTTACAGCAGAAAACTATTTTTACAGCCTGGTACCGTTTAAATTATATTAAGCCTTAAAGTTCTGCCTAATTAAGGGTGTGCCACTGCTGTCACTACCGTCGAGCTAGGGAGGTGTGGTTTCAGCAACCCAGCCACTTCATCTTCACCCATGTCCCGCCTCTTTACCCATTTTCGGTTATCCGCGAGTGATGCACAGTGACGCGCTGCCAAGATGGCGATGGCAGGCTCCACCAACAACTGGCTTCAAAAAAGCTCTTCACAAACCTATGGGTGACGTCAAGGACACTACATCTATATTTTTTGCAGTCTATGGTAATGGCTTATCTTGCATATGATCATTACATGACTAAGGCGCTTTTTACACCTGGTCATTTCATGCGTTTTCTCTGATTGGATAGCTATCTGATCGTAAAAAGACCATGTGTGTAAATGCCCTCTGAAACGTTTTCGAGACGGATTTAAATCCGATCGCTCAAACCACTTCAGGAGGTGGTGTGGGATGCATTTCAGACAAAACTGGACAAGTGTAAATACATCCAGTTGATAAAACCTCATATATCAACGCATAACTCCTCTCAAACGTAAGAACGTCACCCAAAAGTAAGCCAGTAAAGACGAGATGCTTATTGTTTTATGAAGCGACGGCAGCGGGTATAAAAGCTTTCTAGAACCAATGAAAGATACCAATGAAAAACTCGAATGATATTAAACAAAGAAATAAAACTTTGAGAGTGAGTTTTGTGAACGCTTCTCCATCATGGACCTGTTTGTTAAATCATTACGCTGTCACTCTCGTGCTGCTCTGTACTGCGCGCTCCAGCTCATGTCAAACACAGAGACGCGCGTCCCCTGCACAACATACATTAAACATACAGTAAGTGCTGCCTTTTGTTGCATAAGCGTCATCTTAAGTTTTTTAAGGTGGAGTAATGAATGGTGTATTTCCTTTTTAGAAGTAGAAGATCAGATTCATATCCGTTTTGCCAAGACGCATTTATGTGGCTGAATGTAAATGGAACAGTTTTAACAAATCAGATCGCTATCCGATCAGAGGAAACACATAAAGTGACCAGGTGTAAAAAGGCCCTAAAAGTGAAGCAAATCTGATGCATTGAGACTAAATGCCTGAATGCTAAATGTCTCTAAATTGACCTATTACATAATTCACCCATAGAAATCTTATGAAATTTCACAGGATTAGCGTTGACCCCGCTAGCTTAGCTTAGCACAAAGACTGGAAGTGAATGGCTCCAGCTAGCATACTGCTCCCAATAAGTGACAAAGTAACGTGAACATTTTCCTATTTACATATATTGTGATTTGTATAGTCACACCGTGTACAAATAACAAGGTCATATGAGACACAGCCATCTTTCAACAGTATACATACTGGGAACTATATTCTCAGAAGGCAAAGCACTGCTACTTGGGCAGAGTGATTTGCACAAACTCTCTGCTCCTCACCAGGAGGATTCTCGGGTGCTACGAGCGGGTCGCTCCCCCCAAGTGGCAGTGCTTCGTCTTCTGAGGGTGTAGTTCCCGGTATGTGCGCTGTTGGGGGGTGGCTGTGTCTCGTGTCACCTTGTTGTTTGTGCACGCTGTGAATATACAAATCACAACAGATAAATATGAAAATGTTCGCGTTATTTTGTCACTTATTGGGGGCAGAATGCTGGCTGGACCCATTCGCTTCCGGTCTTTGTGCTGGGCTAGGCTAGTGGGGGCTGCGTCAGACAGAGTTACAGCACGCACGGAGATGAGAAAGGTATGTATTGACTTATCTAACTCTGGGGGATACGGTGAATAAGCTAAATTCCCAAAATGTGGGCATGTTCCTTTAAATGTGGTGTTGACACATAAACATTATTATATTTTTGTGAATTCATATGATTATAAAGATTTTTGAAAAATCTGTTTATATTTTCGTTCTTTCTTTCTGTATTAATCCAATTAACAGCAATTTAATTAATAGACTCCTACATTTGCCCCCTCTGAAATTTGCATTTTGTTCAGTGTGATCTCTAAATGTAGGCTCTCAGGTTTTAGGCCACTTCGCAGCCACAAATAGCAGACTACAGTAGGTCAGATCACTCTCTCTTTCTCTATTTCAACCCATGTTTTTTATCTTATCTGTCTTCTCTTTTAGAGACTCCTAACAGAACGCTACATAAAGGCTGATAAAGTCGCACAGCCTTCTGTCAGGGTCGAAGACCAGAGATGATTGCAATTAAAGATAAGGTTATGCCTGCTTAGATAAGAGAGCTTAATTTAAACACGCATAATTCTTGACAGCAAAATAGATCAATCTTAAAAAGTTGAGAACTACTCAGAAACAGTGTGTTAGGCAATAATGCCAGGCAGATTTGAAAAGTTATGAAGATAAAAATAAAATGTTACAATGACCCTCGTTCTTAACACTTGCATTAGTAGTTAAGGTTAGTGTGGAATAGTGAGTTAGTAGTTACCCAGGAGGAAGTGACAGTAATGCAGCTTTACTAGCTGTGGTTTGAATCTGCAACACCGGGAGTTCAGACGCGATGCTCTTCCATGAGAATGGCCTAGCTGTCAGGAAACCAGGCCTGGTAGGAGACACCCTTTCTAAATATAATATAAACACACACAACGTAATAAAAAAAAATGACCCTGCTTCTTTAAAACTGACAAATAGTGTGTATGTGACTAAGTCTCCTTACTCTCTTCCATACTTTCTCCCCACTGTGCTAATGCTGAGAAACAGATGACAATTTCAGTGGGTAACAGGTTGTCCACAAACAGAAAGTATGTACATTTCAAGTCTGCAGACTGTGAGACAAAAGACAGGGAAGTGATAGTAAAAGTACTGGTTAACACACGACTGTATTTCATTTGTGACAAAAATATATATTTTAAAGAATCTTCATGTAGGTCTTCTCATGCAAGTCTGCCATTGTTTGGAGTTTAACACCCAGAGGTGGTTACCAGGACAGGGTTTAGGTTAAGCAAGGACTAGGCCTTAGTTCTATTAGGATGCATGCACCTGTTTCCATTCCATAGGCATAATGACATTAATACTGTACAAACTGTATATCTATCTCCTTCCCCTAACCTAGTGGTTCTCAAACCTTTATGCGTGCACCATCAACCCCTCCATGTAGGGTGCATCCATTCGTGGCCCCCTCAAAGAAACTTGATATAAAACATAGTCAAACTTAGAATTTTAATTAAAAACCATATTTAAAGGCAGGATCCATGATCTCTGAAAGCCAATGTTGACATTTGAAATCATCTCAACAAACACGGCCCTCCCTCAATAGAATCTGGACCTTCTTTTGATAGTAGACCCGCGGCCCACACATACGCAACGATGTCGGTAAGTAGACATGCCCCTTACCACTGATTGGCTACAAGTGTGTTTTGGTACTCCCTGACTCTCTTTTCCAAAGCGTTTTTTTAGAAATCGTACACTCCGCCTTTAATTATAAAATGCAGTGCTGTTGGTTGGTATCTATATCTTATTTTTTGATTACACAGAATTTTTGATAAATTAACATATTTTATAAAACTGGGGGGACCCCTGGCAACATCTCGCGAGTTTGCGAACCACTGCCCTAACATGTCCCCTAAACCTAACATAAAATTTTCTGCTATGTTAGATTTTCAAATAACTTCATTGAGATTTTTAAGTTTCCTCATGGAGTCCCTAAAAGGTCAAAAAATTATTACGACTACTACCTTTTTAGGGACATCCCCCCCCCCACACACACACACACAGCTGCATAAACTCACACTAAAAGTAATTACCAAAATCAAACCACATTTCTTGGGAAATAATGTTAAAAAAGCATAGCTCACAACAGAAAACAGCAAAAACAAAATGATTATGAAAAACAGCATAGAGATATAAATCAGTGTTTGTGTACCTGTGTGTGATAAGTTGTGTTAGATTCAGGTTGTCTAGCAGAAGCAGTAACGGAGTGGGTGGAGGCCATAGCGTTGGACAGTGGAGAAGCAGACAGTCGAGAAGAGACGGAGTTCTAATAGAGATATGAGTCACTTTCAGCTTCTTTTCTAACATAACACATCTCACCCACCACAAATACCATAATTATAACAAGCACCATTAAATGCCATAATAACAGGTTTGGGGCTGATTTTAGTATAGCTTTTTTTAATAATGCATTTTAATGTCATACTCTGAGGTTTATACATGATCTTATTTATATTACTGTTTTCATATATAACATTTTATAAACACTAAGGCTAAACAGTACTTCATAGTAAAGTAACAGAAATGCTAATATGCAAGCACCCTTCAAGCTGAAGTGTGTAATTTTCCAGCTTGTGTAAATTTCTGCAGGGACAACTATAAGTAAACTGTTTGTAGGTTGATTTTCATCTGAAATGTTTCAGTTTGGTGCTTTAAAAACATTCCTGTTTATTTATGCATCCTGATTTCACAAAATCTCATATTTGATTCTGATTAAATGAAAATTCATTTACCCACCCTTATGTAGTTCTTAACTTTTGGGCTCTATTATACACCCGGCGCCATGCAGCGCAATGCGCGACGCTAGTGTCTTTTGCTAGTTTCAACCTGGCGCAATGATAATTTTCACGTTTAGCGCCACGTTGTTTAAATAACAAATGCATTTGCGCCCATGGGTGTTCTGGTCTAAAAAACGAGGTGTGTTTAGGCGCATAGTTGGCGTGTTGCTATTTTGAGGCAACTACAATAGACTACACCATTTACCAACTAAAACCTGGTCTAATGTTTAAAGTCAATGGTGCAATATTTTTTTTGTTATTTAAAGATCGCATAAGTAATATGCGCCTATTTACAGGACGACAACGCGGGTTTGCTTATCACACACATGGATGCGCAGCAGCACACAAATGTTTTTAAATATGAAAAATGAAAGGATTAAAATGTAAAAGATTATTATTGAGTCTCGTGGACATAAATGAGGACCGATTAAGAGACGTTAGAAGGCGTAAAGAGCTGCTTCACCTGTAGCCTGGTAAGCAAATAAATGCTTTGCTTTAAACAAATGCATCTATTTTTAAATGTTTTTTAAAATGCTACCCCACGGATTTATTGTATATGATGACACTGTACCTGTGGATATGGTAAGATGAGAAGCATTTTTAAGTAATGCTTTTTAAAAAAAAACATGGCGCTGTCCGAGTGCCGAAACGGCTCTCCGCATGTTTGTAAATTCTTTAGCTCTTGTTTGTATTTTTAGATTACAAACTTTTTCTTGCATATTTACAAATTATTTTATGAGATTACAATGATTATGTAGGATATCAATACATTTACAGCAATTAAAAGCTGTGAAATGCTATTTTTACTTCTATGACTAAAAGAAAACGGATTTTAAAAATTTTTTGAATCCAAAAAATAACAATTTCAATAAAAATGAAAACAACAATTGAAAACAACTTTTTTTTTCATTATTCTTGAACTGGTGGTCTTCTTCCTCCGCTTAGTTTTTCGGTTTACAAATTCCGCTTTCTAAATAAGGATTAGGCATGGCGCACGGCGCAACTGGCTTTTAAAGATGATGAGAGCTGAGACTCTCAATGGTTTATTGCACGTTACCCTAAAACACTAGCCTGCTCCGCCCTCCTACGTTCTTCCGCTTAAGTTTCATTTCGCTTCAGAACAACGTCTGGTACTGCTGTAAAGAGTTTCGTTTTCTCCGGCAAAAATCTGCAGGTCCAATCAGCGAACAGCGGGGAGTGGCTAAGAACGCAGACGTTGAGGTTGTGCGCCAGACTGAGTGACATACGTCACGACCAAACGTTAGCGATTGGTTATGGCAGATTCAGAGTGACTCTGGGCAGATCCAATAGTTTTAAACTTCAACAGAGGACCCTCCTTAACGGAAGTAACGCTTTGCAAGGGAGCGTGGCCAGACTCTCTGTACAAATTAAATGAATGTACGAGAGTCTGGTTGCACCAGGCTACCAAAACACACCCATTACTCTTTACGAGAATGGGAACAACCCTTTTAGGCCGTGCGCTTGGCGCATAAACCATTTTTTCCGTCGTGCTTTAGACAATGCGCTTAGATCGTTCAAATAGGGGCCTAAATGTTTCTTTTCTCTGCTGATTTTGATAAATGATGGTGAGCAGACAGTTGATGGTACCCATTGACTTCCACAGTATTTGTTTTTCCTACTATGGAAGTCAATGAGTGCCATCAACAATGCGATTACCATCATTTATCAAAATATCTTCTTTTGGGTTCAGCAGAATACAAAAACTCATACAGGTTTAAAACAACATGAGGGTGAGTAAATGAAAATTTCATTTTTGGGTGAACTATACCTTTACTGTTAGAAGTACAGAAATGACAAGCTTCAGCTTTAAGTACAGTCTTTACCTTTGATCAAGCAAACTTTACCTGACAGTGGGCTGTCGTGCATTGATGTGCATATGTGTCCGGCTTGTGGAAAACCAACAACGTTCTACAAAACACATTACAGTATATTACCATATTAGTCTTTAGATTAATAAGAGCGAAAATGCATAAATAACCCTGTGACAAATTAAATAAATAAAGGATTAGTATAAGATGGCTTAGACCCTTACTGGAAGCATTTAGTGAAGTTGTGAAGATCCACCCATGTGTCCTGCAGCAAGGGTTTATCAGACTCATCCTGGGATTGAAGCACTGTATTTGACTCTTTGGCTGTCTGCACCCTCTCTTTATCCTTATTGTCGCTCTCTTTTTCAGATTTTGAAGTTGATTCTGCTCTCTCTGCATCTTGGGGATTTTTAAAAACATTATACAGTCGCTTACAAACAAAGACAGAAGTGAAAAATTGGTTGGGTAACACAGGACATTTGCATTTTTTTAACTACAACAAATTTTCACCCAAATCAAAACATTTGCTGTATTAAAGCTCTGAAATGGTATCACCATTTTTGCAAAGATGTTTTAAATGAGATTCTCTCTTTTTGAAATTACTTCCCACGGGGGTATCATGATTAACTCAGTTGTGCCAATCAGGCTTATTAAGCAAATTGTTGGCACCACAATAATGCATTTAATTTATAAACACTCTTGCATCGGCGTCTCAATTCATTATGGTCATTTATGGCATCACTGTCTTAAATGCGATATATTGCAGCTTTAATTGATTACATTCAGTGTGCTGGGCTGACATATTAGACCACGAGACTAAAGATGCCATAGCAATGCCACTGCTGGGCCAACTCCATTTACTTATCCACAGGTGTTACTAAGCAACACACTGGGCTCTCAGGGAGAGCATATAATTGGCCTGTCGTGATGAGGGGCGAGTGCAAGATCATGATCACAGATAGAGGTTATGCCCCGCGTGTGTACAGTACGCATATCTGTGTTTGTGCGAATGAAAAGAAGACAGATTGGATAAATAAAGAGAGAGAGAGAAATGAAAATTGTGTTGAGAGACAACTCAACTATCTATCATATCATTAGACCAGCTATTAGCTTCATTGCTCTGATGGCTAAACAATGAATGGAAGAGATAAGTGTGGCGAATTATCCGTCTTTACAAATTCATTCTTTTCATTTCAGTTTCATTTGTATTTCACATTGTTACAAAAGCACTTAGCTGAAAATGAACAAAAAGATTTCCCACTAAAAAGCCAAACCCACTTAATAAATAATAGCTCAATTTATATGAAAAAAGATTTCAGTTTAAGTGCTTCACAGGCCGCAGTTCATATCAAATTAGATAGAAATGGTTTATATCTGAGCAAGATGTTAACTGCTAACACAAATGTAAAAGGAAAGAGACAGAATAGCCACAAAGCATATGAACAGTGGCGGCTTGTGACTGCTTATCCGAGGGACGCTAATTCAAAATATGTGTTTGGAGTGTCATGTGTGTTGCTTGCGTTTTAAAAATATGTGTTTGTTGCGTCATGTAAACCATGTGCATCACGTATTTTGTCAAAATAAGTGCCTGCTGCACACAATTCAAAACCGTTTGTGATAAAAGCGACGCTCATGTACACAAAATACACGCAAGACACTCCCTTAACAGTAAACTCTGATTACGCATTTTATGTGAGATTATGCGAGTATTTGGCAAACGTGAGCGTCTCTTTTATCATAAACCCTTTAGACGCGTCTGCAACAGGCATTTATTTTGACAAGACACGTGATGCACACAGGATCTCTCGATGCGCAGAGAGGATCTCTTGGTCCTTTTTGAAAAAAGGAACCACGCACGATGGGCTACATACATGTTGTGACGAACTTCGCATCGAGCGCCCTCAGAAAAAGAAGTCACCGGCCGCCACTGCATATAAACATTTGAAGAGTTTGGTTCCAAAACACAATAAAGGCCATTTAAAAAAAATAGTTACTACCAAAATCAGTATTGTATCTGGTTAGTATTAAAAAGTAAATTCTTCATTTTACACAAAATCTGATATCCGCCATGTTATTCTGTCATATTTTCTCCCTTTTTTCCCAAAACGTGAAAGAAACGAGTCATTCTTATCTGCAGAATGCAATAAATCCTCTCAACAAATCACAGCGCACCATTCCACGCATTGTAAACAACAACGGTGGTGCATTGAATACACACAGAATCCTAGTTTTCCTCATCTACTTTGTACTTCGTGATCAACAAACAAACAAAAACAAAATAATACTTCTGATGGCATTGAGAAACCTGTGGCGGGGAAGAAACGTAAGCCATCAAAATTAAATAATTTACGTGAGAGGCATTATTTTATTCAAAGTCAACGAAAATCGAGCAGGACCAAAACATTTTACAGTTGATTGCTGTCAAAAAAGTTCAACGACGAGTCGACGTCCCAAGGATGACAGCCGCAGCAATGACAGTGTTCTTAATATGACAAAGTAAGTGTTTTGATTAATGCCATTAATGTTTATTTTTAATCAGTGTATACCACTAATCAACTAAATGAATATAACATGGCAAAGCTGAATGCACATTTATATATTGATTCAATAGATTTATAGCATTTTGAAAAAAAAGAATCAGTTTTTATAATAAATCTTTAAAAATCAAATTATGGATTTGAATTTTTAATGTTATTATAGCCTAAAGATGCTACGTGAAAGTTTGTAACAGAAAATAGTGGTATTCATCTTGTCACTTTTTTGGTATATAAAACACATTTTTACAGAAATTAGTCAAAATGGATTTATAGTGTTTTGGAACCAAACTCTTCATTTATATACGTACTGTGCAAAAGTTTTAGGCCACCACCAGCTCTGTTGTTTTAGCAAAGTTTTAATGAGCGTTTATATTTATTATTCGCTCTCTTTATTACGATACAAACAGAAAATAGAGGGAATATGTACACAAAATGCAAAAAAATAAATAAAATTAAGAACAAAATTGCTTCTTCAGACAAAAGTCAGTATTTAGTGTGACCTCACTTGGCACTAAACACATCTTAAACTTCTTTGAGGAGACAAACGTCATAAAGTTATTCAACTGGAATAACTTGAATTAGAGTTTCATTTCATTTCGATTTAAAGAGAGCCTGCAGGTTCTTGCTATTGCTCAAAGTGCAACGGGAGGTCATACTAAATACTTGACACTTAATAATAATAATTGTATTTTGTTTCTAAATATTGCATAAAAATGTCCTGTATTTTCCAGTTGTATTTTAATAAAAAGACTGTGAAATATGTATATATCGTCCCTATACTATTGCAAAAACAACAAATCTAAAGGTATTGTGGCATGGTGGCCTAAGATTTTGCACAGTACTGTATGATACATTATACACTAGTATATTATACATTTGTGCTGCGATGCTGTTGTGCTCCCTACAGAGGCCTGTCTTACCATTGGCAATACTTTCGCCCTTATTCTTGTCCTCTGCCGTTACCTGGGGAAAAATGGGGGATATAAAGTGCAAAGGGTTAGCTGGGAGTGATATGGACGAGGAGGGCAAAGAATGTCCAGATTTATCCAGTCACTGTGAGCTGAGCCCATCTGGCTTCCAAAAGCCAGTGAAAAAATCCTCTAATCTGACATCTGGACAAAATGGATTTTCTCTTTCAATTAACCAGTCAGAAGTGCCACAAATATGATGGGTCTTCAGATGGTGACAGGATTAGGGGACACATGTTTGATTAGCAAGTCAGTCTTTACCCGCTAATTGGCACACCTCTATGTAAAAACTACTTTAATGTGTTTTTTATGGATGAATAGACTATTCCCTTTAACTAACCCAGTGTGGTGCCATGGAAACAATCCAACTAAAAGCCTTCGAAACTTCTCGAAATGGGCTTTTTCCATAACTGAACACGACCTTGCGTCACTTTAGGAAGCCTTTTAAAGCCTTAGGAATCGTCCAACTGTGCAATTTATCCGTGGAGGACAATTAGGGGCGCTCTGTATGCTACATATAATGAACAACAGTGCCGGTGATTCAGAGATAGTCTGTGACTCACCATGAATCTGAGGTTAGGAGAACAGGATGACAAGAACGGAGGACAGACGAAAAATGGGAGTAGATAAGGAGAAGAAAATCAACATTATCACAGCCTCAATGTAGCCACATCAGGTGACTTCACCACGTATTTCAAGGGCCTAAAGGTAAAGAAAGTCATTCATAAGTTGATTCACATAAGAAATATAGTATAGTACAGAGGATCTGTGCCTCCCGGCCATTCTTGCATATCAACACTGGCTCACCAATAATCACCAGGACCATACATTTTTTCAACCAATGGCCAGGCCCAAACAAAATCAATTGTAATCTGTCAAAGACATTAACCAACACAATGCACAACCGCACGTCCTAATGCGGAAACCAAGCTGTCTCAGTCTGATCTGAGCTGAACTTCCACCCGTCCAGATAACTGACAGGCTAATTGTGTCGCTTTTTATATCGTCCGGAGTACGTGACCTATCCTTTTATGTAACAAAGCATGTGCGCTTCACCATACTGTCTCTATTTCTCCATCTCCCTAATGCAGGATCTGCCGGAGGCGCTCTCATAATTGGGAGACAGGCAGAGTGACATTGGAGCTGGAGAGAGAGAGAGGCGTCAGAGGAGTCATAGCCTGTTGCTGCCTCCCGGCCTCCAGCCGCACTACAGCCAGAGAGCAGAACATTCTGGCACAGTACACAGCTGAATACTGGGTGTAAACAGCAGTGTTTCCCCTGACCGCATGTGTTCAAAGAGGATGAACTTGTATGAAATAGATGCTTATTCCCGCAGCCATGCTTTAACAGACTGTGGGTTTCTGGCAGATAGGGTCTCACTCAGTCTACTCTCTAAGTGATGCATTGCAATTCTTCTTGACACAATTGTAGGGTCAGTTACAGTAAAAATGATACATTAAATTTATTCATACTGTATGACGTGTGATTAAAAATTTTGTATAATAGTGTAAAAAATCATATTTTAAAGGGACACTACACTTTTTTTGAAAATATGCTCATTTTCCAGGTTCCCTAGAGTAAACCTTTGATTTTTACCGTATTGGAATCCATTCAGCCAATCTTCGGGTCTGGCGCTACATCTTTTAGCATAGCTTAGCATAATACATTCAATCTGATTAGACCATTAGCATCATGCAAAAAAATAACAACCATAGAGTTTCAATATTTTTCCTATTTGGAACTTGACTCTTCTGTAGTTACATCGTGTACTAAGACTGACAGAAAATTTGCGATTTTCTAGGCAGATATGGCTAGGAACTATACTCTTATTCTGGCATAATAATCAAGGACTTTGCTGCTGTAACATGGCTGCAGCAGGCGCAATGATATTACTGCCTGAAAATAGTCCTCCTGCCATTAAAAGTTACTAAAGGGACTTTTAATTTTCGGCTACTGCGTAATATCATTGCGCCTGCTGAAGCCATGTTACAGCAGCAATGTCCTTGATTATTACGCCAGAATGAGAGTATAGTTCCTAGACATATCTGCCTAGAAAATTGCAACTTTTAATTTTCTGTCAGTCTTAGTACACGATGTAACTACAGAAGAGTCAAGTTTTAAATAGGAAAAATATTGAAACTCTTTGGTTATTTTTTAGCGCTATGCTAATGGTCTAATCAGATTCAATGGATTATGCTTAGCTATACTAAAAGTGTTAGCGCCAGACCCGGAGATCAGCTGAATGGATTCCAAAAAGGTGAAAATCAAATGTTTAACTCTAGAAGAGCAGGAAAATGAGCATATTCAAAAAAATGTCCCTTTTTGCTCAATTAAAGTCAGTTCCCTCTGGCATACCTGATTGGTTTCGGTGACATCCAACGTATTAGGACTGTTCTGGATGATGTCATTTTTGGGGTGGTCATTCTCGCTATCATCCATTTCTGAGAAGGAAGCCAGATTAGAGCTATAGCCACCCCTTTTTACAGCACCCTGCTCCCTAACAACCACACAGAAATACAGTGTTAAAATAAAAAACATAGCTTCAATAACACCTTTTCTTATCAACCTCCCAAAAAACACATAAAAACAACATCACTCCCTAAACAGTATACATGCTCAGACTATCTAATGAGGAAAAATTGGCTTGTGATCAGAAGCGGTACAATAAGAAACTCATTGCCTTGTCTGACTCCCCCACACAGCCAATTACTGCTGTAAGCACTCACCGTGCTAATGTACTCTCTGCTGCGGCTAAAGATATAATAACTGGATGTAAAACAATGCCCATATTCGAACACGTATAATAACACAAATTACTTTTCCATAGGTTTCCTGTGGTTATGGGAAAATATATGAATACACACACGGATACATCTTACATGTCATGAGCGGCCACAGTCATGAGTTTGAAGTTGATGAAGGGGCTGCAAACCTCTATGAACTCCTCTGGCTTCTGAACAGGGGGCTCTAGAGAGCACAAACATCTATTTGAGCCAACCAGAGCCTTTCATCATATTATTATTTACACAGAAAAAACCCACATGCCCTACCTTTGGGTTCATCTGTGATGCTGGTCTGCTTGCGTGGGCGGATGAGCTTCCAGTTAGGAACTGGGGGTGGTTTGGGTGGGGCCGCCAGGGGGCAGTCTCGAGTCCTAGTAAGCAGCACAGGGTGACTGTACAGCTGAGAAAGGCCATACTGCCTTAGACTCTCAGATGAATCGGCCTGAAAAAGATACCACCCAACAGGATCATAGATTATGAGCCTTAATAACTAATTAGAAAGCAAGCGTTAATCCAAGTAATCCAAGTTTCACATTAATGAGCTTTAAGTAAATTGAAGGCGTAATATCAAATGAGTTGGTTAGATAAGTTTAAAGATGCTAGTGTGACCCCATTCTTTTCCTTTGCCATGAGACTTTAGTTTGCTAAGAGTATTTCTACTAGAATATAACATGTTGTAAGAACAGCACTCATTATATTGGTTTAATGAAAAATGTAAGGAATAATTTTGAATTGAATTATAAGAAAATAATGCACACCCAAGGTTGGTAATGCGGCACAACGCTAAGTGGGTGTGCATTATTTTCAAATAATTCAAAGGAGTCAATTATTTCTCTTATTCCACGGTTACCATAAACATTGCTATAGACCTATGGTGCCTATTTTTAAGACATTTGACAAGTTAGGTGTGCGGTTAACGAAAAATAATGCATACCCGTGGAACATTTCTCAACCAATCAGAATACAGCATTCAACAGCCCTGTGGTATAAAGTGTTGTAATGCATAAAAAATGTATATTGAAAACATGAAAAGTACCATCTTAGTAAGCACTGAGGTCCTTTTCTCCAAAAGATGCAGGGGTTGGTAACTGGCACACACAACAATTTGAGGTATAGTTGTAGCAGCAGTGGCTAAGACAAAAAGAGAATGAAATGAATGTATAAAAAACTTTGCCGACCCTCAAAATCTTTGGTTTCTGTCTCTAAGACTTTAAGCATAATAAAATGAATTTAGGGCAGCTGCCTTAGAGAAAAGGGGAAGAGGGATCGAGTGGATGATCAATGAATGAGTTTCAAAGACAAAGGCGCTTACAGCAGAGAGGGCACCATAATCTGTCAAGCCTTATTTTCTTGATTCAAACAGCACGCAAATTTCCTCTGTAGAGAAAGAAATGAGATACGCTGCGTTTGATCTTAATTTCCTATGGCCATCTCTGATCTGTTATCAGTGCCCTGTCTGTTACATGATCAAGATCAAACTCTGGGCCAAGAGGAAGAAAGAGGGTGAGAATAAAAAAGAGGGTCTGTGCACAGACACTGTGGAACATGAAAGCCTCCTTTTACCTGGTCTTAACCTGTACTTTTTGTGACTGGATTACAATGACACATCACTTGCGGGATATATAAAGCAGTGCATGACTTCACTCATAATATGCATTGTGGATCACGAAAACCGCGTAAAGTATTAGCATCCTAAACTAGTGAAAGATTGGGCGTCGGAAATATTATGTGTTTAATTTTTTAGGACCTTTGATATTAGACCCACTCACTTTTTTCTATTTTAGCGCATATGTCTGTTTACTTGTCAGAGCGCTGTCAGACAAATCCATTCCACTAGAAGAATGCCCTAATAGATTTTACTCCATTCGGCGTTTCAGTTACAACCTTGACTTCCACGCTGCTGGCTCCTCAAATCCATTCCACTTGGCTCACTTTAGAGTACATATAAATTAAACTCTATTTCTTGTTTTCACTACTTTCGCCTGCTGCACTAGAGGTCTAAGCAGGACTGTTTTTTCTTCCCTCTCCCGCAAGGTTCTATTCAACACCCATTCGCTCCCATATTGAAAAAAATATCCGCTATGTCCTAAGAATCCCAACCCAACAGATCCCGTTAAATTTAGATCTTGTTTCCAGAATCTCACATTTAAATTTCTCTAACCAAAAAGCACAGATAAAATGTGTCTTTGAATCAAAGTTAAAAAAAAAGTGTCAACTTGTTACACTACTTTATTTTTTAGTAAATATTTAGATGTAACAAGTAGACGCATTTTATTACCTTGATCCAAAGACATTTTTTTTAGTAAGAGAGAGCGACTGGGTATAACAAATTGTTACAAAAATTTTATTAGTTTTCCTTTTTCGTCTTGTTGAAATAAAAATTTCATATTTTAACACTGTACTGTTAGAAGAGTAGAAAAATAAATGAAATACAATGTCTGTCACTCAAATTATTAGCAAAATATTAAAGAAGTAAATCCGTTGGCTTATGTGAAATGGAATTTTTTTATGGAATTTCACCTTTTAACCAAACTTTTTAACCAACATCTTTTTAACAAAAGAATGTCCCGACGACGACCGTCTTAGTGCCTCTTCTTGAAAAACTAACCATGTATGCTCTCTCTCTTTAAACTCTTTAAGTTATCTCGTCAATTAAAAGAAAACATTTGCATAAAAAATGTGTTCCTGATGAATTTTTATGTTATTCTGCAATACCGTGATTATCCTAGATGGCGCACTTACCAAATTTATGAAGAAACTGAAGCCAAAACATTATTTACTAATTTTAAACTCTGTGTATGTTTTGATAATCGTTCTGAATTTGATAACAAAAATCATTCACAAAAATGCAATTATTTCAGCTTTTTGCTAAAAAAGTATTTAAAAAAAAATACCCATATTTAAGAGTTTGTAAGCAGAGAAAAAAATATAGATAGGATGAAACGTTTTCTCCCCGTTTTGTTTGTTTATTGTTTGATTAAAAGCAAAGAGTCTGTTCTTTCATTTGATATACTTGTATGTTTATATATTTTTAGAAGAAAATTTTCCTGGAAGGCATTTGTGAAAATCACAAAAAATGCTGGCGGGCAACTTTTCAAAAAATGGCTGGCGGGGAATAAGTTAAGGTGCACTCATGGCAACACCGGGATAGAAAAAGACATCTTGCCAGGTTCTCAGGGCAGAATTAGAAAACATTTTAATGTCAATGTTGATGTAACAAAAAACAAAAAAATAAATAGTTCATATCACTCAAAATTTTAAACAATATATGACATAAACGAAACTATATAGGACTGCTTGCTATATACGCATACTGACAAATTAAGTAGGCTATTTTTTTATCGAACTACTTGAGAAAAGAATGACGTTGACTGATGACGGTTTCGGTCCCGAACAGCTCCTCAGAAGTGTCTGTACAGGTGGACAGTTAGAATGAGTAAGTGCAGATATGCTTCTCTGTCAAAGGATGTCAGGAGTGGGCTGCTTCCATTACCAGAATATCGACCGCTACCGTCTTTTATTCAATAAAATCAATTGTTTAATTAAAAGGCAACAGAATATCAAAATGGCATCTAATCCAGTAAATGTTTTTTTGTGGGGGACCCACCCACATTGCTTCCAACGCCCATGAGTGGAAGGTTGCTAAAGTAGGGAATCGAGTCGACTGTGTACCTTTTATAATCTATCAAAATGATGGAAAGCGTCTGATGTAACATGTCTAAATCGTGTATACTGTATGCAGAATAACAATGTATTGTAAACGCATCAAACACTATAAATAGAATGATCGGAGATCTTGTGTTTCAATGAGAAAGATACCCCTTTAGGCACTAAAGATCTAGGCCATGGTGTCAGAGTGATATATGTCAAAGCATGTTATAATTTCCAACCCATTAATTAGTATCAAACACCCTGAGGGAGTAAGAGGAAGATAGAAAAGATGGATTCATTATATGAATTAAAGGAACCTATGGATAAGAGCAAATGATGGAGAGAAAGAATGTTTGTGAAAGAGCGAGAGCGAAAAGTGTTTGTAAGCTACAAACCTTTGTATTATCCCAATGTAATCTGAACCATTTGCTTGCAGGAGCCAATTATCTAAAACAGTTAAACTAAATTGCAAACCATTACCTTTAATAGACTCATAAAATTATTAGTCTCCATAGACCTGTCAAAAGCCCTGTTTACATGTACACTGACAATTACACCTCTTTATCACAACACAACTGTGATCTCTGAAAGCAGGTCGGTGTAAATTTGACACATATTGTATACGTAGACTGCACTCTTTGCTCTTCTTGCATATTTCAGGAATAAACTGCATTGTGACAGAATTGACAGAGCTTGCCTGAGGCTATGTCAGATTATTTAATTCAGATCAGAGTACCTAAGACACACACACACACACACACACACACACACACACACACACACACACACAAATGAGTGCTCTGCTTGCACTGAAACTGTTCAGTGCAAATAAAAAATGCACACCCATATTTACACAATCATGCACACTCACTGTTAAAGAAGTGAAAGGGGCTAGCTGTGTTATTAATCAATGATAGGGATGGACGATATATCGGCCGACATATCGTTATCGGCCGATAACTGCTTATTTTTAATATTATCGGTTATCGGTCTGATAGCAAAATTAGGCAGATAAATGAAAGACGATAAATGATCGATTATTTCGGTTTGTTGAACCATTTCACTTGCTCATTGCTGTCCATGTGGAGTTTTGATTGGTGCTTTCTGTGACATAGCACGAAGAGGACATGTGTTGCAGGCTTAAGAAGAGTATGCAAGGCTAGCACAAAGACAAAATGTCCGCGGTCTGGAAGTTTTTCATTGTGAATATATATATATATGCATGGATGCATGGAGACGGGTAAGGTGCTACAGTGTTGCTACATAAAGTATAGTATGGGTCACATTACCCATAATGCCCTGCTAAACAGAGCACTGCTTCAGTATTACTCAATCCAAATTGAGCCGGGAGTCATTGATAAGTTGTGTTTACAGAAAGCATTGATGTGTGTATGACGATCAAATATTCATACCTCCACTGCATTTTTGGAGTAAATAATGTATGGTGAGACCGAGAACAGAACCATATAAAAACTGCAAGTTGTTTTGATTTGTAGGTACATGTAAGGCTTTAGAGAGCAGCATATCTTTACATAACTAGCTTGTTTTTTGGAAGGCAACAATAACAATGGAAAATTTAAAATATTATGTACTTTTATACACCTATATTATTCATTGGCCTCCAGATTAACTCGCAAAGAGTTTGAACACAGTCCGGCTCCAATAAAGGCCCAAAACATTTTAAACTTGCAAACTTAAATGACATTTAACCCTAAATCATTAAGACCACTTAAAATTTCTATTAAATTACTGTCAAGAAAATTAATTTTCACTGCAGGTATCTGTTCATATTGATAATCCCATTTACTCTCTCTGTGTGTGTCTTTTAATCAGATGTATTACATTCTGCTAATGGATAGTCGACTGTAGTGGTGTGTGTGTGTGTGTGTGTGTGTGTGTGTGTGTGTGTGTGTGTGTGTGTGTGTGTGTGTGTGTGTGTGTGTGTGTGTGTGTGTGTGTGTGTGTGTGTGTGTGTGTGTGTGTGTGTGTGTGTGTGTGTGTGTGTGTGTGTGTGTGTGTGTGTGCGTGTGTCAGTACCTGTACCTGTGTCAGTTTCACTATTGATCTCGTTCACATCAGAATCCTTTGCAGTTGTGTCGTCAGCAGCCTTGGCCTTCTCCTCTGAGCTTTCTTCTTCATACTGGAATTTCGGAATATTTTCCTTCAGGAATTTCCAAATGTCTCCTGTATACCAAGATCTGGGAATAGCAAGATGTGGCAGGTTAAGGCATTCACTAATATCCTGATTTAAATCACTTAACTGGGGATTTACTGTGAATTTATTTTATAATCTCAACTGATTAAAATATATTAAAGCATGAAATAACAAAGAGCATGAATCAATTTAATGGTCAGCAGTAGGATCAATAAATAAAACTAATATGACTGAACAAACACAGTGTCTGCACTTTACACCAATCAATAAACAACATTAAGATGAAAGCCAAGCAATTCTTTAAAATTATATAATGCATGAACTGGTTAGGGTTAAACACAGGTCTACCACAATAAAATGTAAACAATAAAGACACATTAACTCTTCTGTATGCTTCCTTATTACACAGCTCGTTTGAATGCTTGATTCTGATTCGCCAGTTGCAAATCTGCATGTTTTTCCAGATAACAACCGCTCAAAACAAATAACCTAGATGCTCAAAATCATTTTAACAGGTACAGTTTTTTACTGTATATTATTCTAAAAAAGTGGTCGATAAACAGTTTGACATGGACTTTGTGTGCTATGTGATGTTCCAGCAAGATCTTTAGCATGAGCTGTTGTAGTGTGATATGACATTTCAGATCCATGGAGTACATGACCTAAGCAAATCCAACAATCCCACTTTAACTCTCACCCACAGGCCCAGCCGTAAAAAAGTCATCATCACACACATCTTTCCAGTTAACGCTCATCTCATGCCCCACTTAAGTAGATATGATAATCTGACAGCGATCTAATGTTTAAAAAAGTGCACGCTCTCTGAATGTGTATACAGCTGAGGTCTCTAAGGAAGGATCGTAACATGAAAACTCATCCGAGTGTAAACTACAAGGCATCACGTCGGCATGTTTCCCTAAACAGAGCAGATGGGAGGGTAATGCTGAAGATGTGACAACTACAAACAATTACAAACTACAGTCTCAAAACGCTACAGAAAAGTTACATTCCTGAAGTAATTGAATGAAGCCCATTTTGTCACAGAACAACAACACAGTGTCTGTGTCCTCTTCTTCCTAATAAGCCTGGCATCTGTGCAAATTGTGGAAAAGTTGGACTTTCCATGAACCGGAGAGCAGAGCTTAGCTAGTTAGCACATATCACAGAAATAAATAAAGTCCTACTACTGTTGCACATAAAACACATATCATTTTATGCAGAAAAGCATGATGATTATTCATTTAGATTAGATAAATACTACGAATACGCTTCTGAGAGTCTCACTTTAAAGGAATCATCTCTGGAATCCAGCCAGTGAGAGTGTGGATGACTGTAAACTCTCCCAACTCCCTCCCGGAGCTGTAGACAGGAACACTGTAGAGAAAACATATAAACATCACAGTCAGGGGTGTGACAATCATTTTAACATTTTGAAAAACCAGTCATCATAATTCAAAAGTTTCAGCCACTCCAATAAAAATAGATTCTTAGCGGGCCACATAAAACAACAACTTTTAAGACAGAGCAAGGGCGTCTGCAACACAATTCCTCAACAGTGTACTGAAATAAATGGTATGCAGTTACCTATTGCTCAATATCCACCTTTGTCTTTGAAGAAAATACAAACTGCTAGAAAATGCACCTGTAACTTTGAATAAAACCATCTGCCAAATGCATAATTCTGTATATTGTATATATAATATGCCTTTCAGTGTACTGGTTGAAGGATGCTTGACATAATTAATATTTAAAGTCAAGCCGTTTAAATTTATAATAGGTTCCTTATCACTTTTTCAAATCATCATTCCTACACCTCAGTAAGGACAACACTTACTTTAACTGTGGGTTTCAAAAATACTGCTCTGTGTTTATGTGTGAGAGAGAGAGAGAGAGAAAGAGAGAGAGACCTCTTGCTCTCCTTTTAAAGAAACCAGATGGCTGATGCTGTAATTGTGTCTCACGGGATGTTGAATTCAACCAGTCCAGCAGCTATTAATTAACTGCACGATTTCACTGTTCATCGTCACACAAACTGTGATTCGATCATTATCATTGCCATTTTAAAGTACCACACACAAGCAAAAATACGGTGTACATTTTAGGACATCCTCAGACTTCAGCATCAGTACTTAGGCATCAGCTATAACGGCATCATGCCTCAGCCCTAAAAGCATCAGTTCTCAAAAAACATGGTCCAGCCTAAGTCTTGCACATCAGACATCGTGCAAAATGACCCGGGTGGATCATCAAGACTATTGGTCATACCAGTTGTCAATCATTCTGATGATATGTTTACGTAAGGCTGTCGTATGTTCTCGTCTCTAGGTTCGCTTTCTGCGCATGCGCACTTTGAGGTGTCTATGTGTGTTGGGCTACGGCTTCAGCCATTCATTGAAGCTTCCATTCTCACCATATTTTTTCAAAATGTCTGAAGGTTTGCAAGAGAAAAAGTGTTTACTTGTATGATAAGAAGAAAAATGCCTCTGAAGGAAGAAACAAGACCAGAGTGTTTTTGGGAGAATATTTCACAAAGGTTGGGTTTCCCACTGATGCCTCAGTCGCAGAGTTTCTACTCAACAGGTTAAGTTTGGCATGCTATTTGGAGAAATCCATTTAAAATCACTGCTAGTGTCAGAGCCGATGGTGTAGTGGGCAGTGCTCCGGCATGTGGTGCTTTCGCACTTTCAGCGACCCGAGTTTGATTCCCAGCTGGTGGTCATTTGCCTATCCCATACCCCTCTCTCCTCCCTGTACTTTCCTGTCCTCTCCTCAACTCAAAAATGGCCAAAAAAATACATTAAAAAAATCACTGCTAGTAAAAGTTAATGTAAGCTATGATTAGTGATGCTAGCCCTGGTACAAGTCACGAACCATGCAGACATGGTAAACATGCCAACCGCAACTTGTAAAGAACTAGGCTCGTGCATGCTCTCTCGTGCACAGGTTAATAGGCCTTCCCTCTCGGGAGCAGGTAGAGTGTTGCGCATGTGCATTTTTTTTAAAAAGTGGAGGGGTGGTTCTTTTCAAAAGTTCGGGAAAAACTCCGCTATACCTTTAAAGGCCTGGATTTCACAAACAGGGTCATATAATTAACAAACGTAAACAGATTTCTAATTTCCTATCCTATTTCTTATTTTAAGTGTCACAATGTTGACAGATAATACTTACTCAGTACTGGCCACCTTCAGTATGCCTTTAGCCAACAGTATGGGCCAAAGCTCTGATTGGTTAAGAGTAGCAGGAAGTAGAAGATTGTTGTCCTTGTCAAATGGTAACAGGTCATCAACAGTAATCTTCCTCCAACATCCCTAGAAAAAGATAAATCAGGTAAAAAACACATTAGTTAATACATTTTAGCATTTGTTTAATACCATTAATACACTTTAAATTGAACTGAATTACGGTAAAATGTGGCATTTTACAAGAAATGGCTGTAAATACAAAATCACACTCATAATACAAATAAAACTGAAGAATCTGATAAGACTTAAACGTCCACAGACCATAGATGTGTATTTTAAACACAGTAAAATGAGCAGTGTAAAGAATGCAGTGCTAAGCACGTAAATCTAATAGACCTGTATTAACAGAGTGAGCTGAGCAGATCAGTGGGCAGCAAAATAACTCACCACATTACAGCTCTGCTAATGCCTACTTAATCTAATGTGTGCAAAAATATTGGGCTGCAGTGCTGATCAGATTCTAGTTCTACAATCCTGAAAATAAAGATGCTAAGAAGGGTTATTCGCAGGAAGAATCATTTTTGGTTTCCCAAAGAACCATGCAGTTAAAGGTTCTTGACAGAACAATTTCTTTCTCACCATTAATAGTCTGTAGATCTTTCTTTCACTAAAAATAACCTTTTGCAAAAGGGTGTTACCATACAGGCTCACAAAGACCCCTTCTCATATTAGGCAATATTATTTTAAAGTGCACTTATTTAATTGCTAAAAACAGCGTTATTTTGTGTATTTGGTATAAAATAAAGTGTTTGTGTGGTTTATGGTTAAAAAACACATTATTTTCCACATATCTCACATTTTTGTAGCCCCAGATATCCTGCCTTCCTCAAACGCATTGGTTTTGTACAAAACTCATCGATTTAAAAAGTGCGTCATTGTTTACTTCGGGGTAGGCTATGTCCCTTTTGCATATCATTAACATGTACTAAAACACACTTACACACCAAAGGAAATGTAAAATCAAAAATTGGAAAATAGGTGTTCTTTAAATTGTGGTTTCCAATTTATCAAAACGTAAATGTCTTGCTAAGCATTATTAGAAACTTTAATCTATTCCTCTACAACATAAAGACAGTTATACCCATAATATGAATTGTGCAACATTCTTTTTTTCCTACTATGAAAGTGAATGGGCTCCACAATAGAGAAATTTATACAGGTTTGTAACAACATAAGGGTGAGTAAATGATGACAGAATTTTCATTTTTGGGTGGACTATCCCTTTAACATTGTTTAAAGTGTGTGTTGCAGGTTAACCACCACTGTCGATTAATGGGTACATAAATCACTCAAGATATGTGTATATTTTTAAAATGTCTCAAAAATGGTCTTAAAGACCACTTTTTTACGTTTTTGGTATTTTTTTACGCAATTCTGTGATGACGTCATGTTGGGGAGAAGTGGAGAAAGCCTCAGCCAGAGCCATAGAGATAGATGAGACATTTATTGCTGTTTAATACTTACGTATATAATTTGGAAATCATATATACATCGTAGGAAATATATAATGTGTTATACTGCCAAGGTACCATGCAAATTATTATTTATGATATATGTGGAGATAAATAAAACTTCGCAAATCTGCTGATTTGATCCATTCATGTCCTGACCACCAGGCTAGACAGAGATTTTTAAACATCCTTAATCCACACTTACTAGTCTATCAAATAATATCTCAAATATATTGTTTTGTGAAATAAAAGGATGCTTTGTTATATTGTTTATGCGATTATAACGAATCACACGATCATTTTATGCAGCAGCTGCAGCAGCACACTCGGATCCGACCGCATACATACTGTAATAAACAGGCGTTCGGCGGCTTTTTACATCACGACAGGCTATACCATTTGAGGAGGAACCGCTCATTGATCACCGTATTTTTATAAATCCTGTACATGTTTGGACCTGCCGAACAGGTTGAGCACTTTTATATACTTTGTTGAGCAGAGAGGCTGCCTGCACAGTTTGACCAGCGGGCTGCGGGAACCGGCCACACATCACGCCGCCAGACGGTGTTGCTAATATAACTCGAAATGTATAACTATTATCAGATCGGCCCACCGGGAAAGTCCTGACTCTCCCGATTGCCATTCCGCTACTGGCTGTAAGAAAGTGAGTGCGTTTGGGTCGCTGGTACCCGCGAACAGACGTGACGTGCTTCACTCACCTTCAAGGATTAGAGACATGCTGCCAAAACCGTTTGTGCTGAAGATCGCATAAAGTTACACCCATTTCAGGCAGGATCATGGACCCCCTCAAGCCAGCATGCACGAGTATGTTAATTGTTTGTTTACTTTCTACACGAAGATATGCTAACGTTATGCTATCTGGCTGTCTGCCTATCTCTCTATACTAGCCTATCCATCTGTCTGTCTATCTATCTGTCTATCTGTCTATCTATCTATCTATCTGTCTATCTGTCTATCTATCTATCTATCTATCTATCTATCTATCTATCTATCTATCTATCTATCTATCTATCTATCTATCTAAAATCTGCGCTATCAGAACTGTACTTTACTCGTCTTTCTATAGTCATTCTCAATGCTCTCAAGGCGGCTTTGGTAAATTCTCTCCCCAGCGTGACGTCATACAGTGCGTTGTGGGGGAAAGGAGAATCATTGCAAACCGCTGTACTTTTTCATACTTTTTCGGGTTTTGTGATACCCAACAACATAAAATACAATGGATAACAGTTTAAATGTTTATTATCAACAAGCAAATTGCACAAATTCGTTGAAAAATTTTACCTGCAAAACGCCCTTTAAAAGTTGGATTCCTCATGCTAAACATGTATGACAGAGTATTTATGTGCCGAATGCACTTCATCAGGGTTCCTATA